>NW_028317826.1:2230000-2558750 GCF_062004578.1 Staurois parvus
AGTAAAACAACTCCTTCAGTTTAAATACACACACACATACATAAATACATATATGTGTGATTTTGCCCCGAAGTCAATGGGACGTAATTTGGCACAGTATTAAAAATATATATTTTTTATATATACAATTGTATTATATAAAACTTTTAAATTAATATAATAAAATTAAATGAATATGAATTTAAAAAGCAATACAAAAATTTACCAAAGATGGAACTGCAACCATCTCAGAAACATTTAGGCTGTCTGCGAAAGTTAACACCTCAATAGGAGCAACTTCTGACAAGAAGGGTTGAAGAAAACCGCCATGCAAGTTCACTGCAGTTAGTTAAACAAGCAAAATGTGGTGTACACTGCAGAGGAACGGCATGCATGGGTGTCGTCCACGAAGGCCCATGCACAAAAAGGACAGCCTAGAATTTGCCGGGGCTCATGCTAAAAAGAAGAGGACTACTGGGACTCTATAGTCTGGAGTGATAAGATCAAGATAAAATGTTTTTGGAATTGATGGCTTCAAAATTGTACGGCTTCGCAAAGGTGAGGAGTACAAAGACAAATGTATGGTGCCTACAGTGACAAATGGTGGTAGCAGTGTCCTTGTGTGGGGCTGCATGAGTGCTGCTGGTGTCGGGGAGCTGCATTTCATTGATGGTATCATGAATTCACAGATGTACTGCTCTATACTGAAAGAGAAGATGCTACCATCACTCCATGCCCTTGGTCGTCATGCACTTTTCCAACATGACAATGATCCAAAACACACATCTAAGGCCACTGTTGCATTTCTGAAGAACAACAGGGTGAAAGTGATTCAGTGGCCAAGTATGTCTCCTGATCTGAACCCAATCGAACACCTATGGGGAATTCTGAAGAGACAAATTTAACATCACACTCCATCCAGCATCCAGACTCAGAATAGAAAAAGATAGATATTGTAATAAGTCGCCAACTTGTTCATTCCATGCCTAGAAGACTTGGTGCTGTCCTTACAAATCATAGAGGTCATACAAAATACTAGATGTAGTAGTTTTTGTTGTGGGGTATATTCATTTTTGCATCAACTAATCTGAGTAAGACTGAAGATTTTGTAATCCAAGTTATATTAACCTTACTTTCATGTAATTCGCTAAACAAATATTCTATAAAATGCAGTTTTGTCAAAATTTTGGAAATTGTTGGAAATCTTACTTTTCAAAAGGGGTGTATTCATATATGCTGAACACTGTAGCTGTATCTGCTTCAGTGATTTCCAGCTTCCAAGGGCATTGGCCATGTATGGTATATAGTTATATTGGTCCAATGTAACTATATCAAATATATCATGCCTGGAATTCCTTTAACTTCTCCTGCATTGAGAACAGCTAATCTGGGCAGTATAAACAACTTTTATGCTTTCCAGATCACTTTTTTCTGCGTTTTAGATGTTTCTGCTTTAAAGATGGTTTAGCAGCGTTTAGACGCTTTATATGCATTTACATTTTCAAAAGGGGTGTACTTATGCTGAGAGGGGAGAGAAAATGTGTGTAGATATAAAAACTTTTAAACCATTTTCATATGTTTTCTGTGCTGTTGATCTCCACAGGCTGCCATTAGCTTTCTGTCTACATGCACTTGCTGTAGGCTTAGTATTAAGGTTATATATATTATATATATATATATATATATATATATTATGAACATTCACATCAGTCCATAACCCTCAAAAAGCGTACAATCTAAGGTCCCCAACTCACATTCATATACTAGGGCCAATTTTAGGCAAGAGCCAATTAACCTCTCCCAGCATGTGTTTGGGGTGTGGGAGGAAACCCGAGCACCTGGAGGAAACCCATGCAGGCAAAGGGAGACCATTCAAACTCCAGGCAGGTGGTGCTGTGGCTTGGATTCGAACCACCCTAGTACTGCCAGGCAAACGTGCTAACCATTTAGCCACTAATTAGCCAGTGCTACACATCATTGCTCTGGACCAGATTCCTCTCTGCTGGTGACAGCAGTGAACGGAGTTTGACTAATGTGTGTTGGTAGAGCCACTTGTTGTCACCAGCAGAGGTACATGTAATAGTGACAGTGCAGGAGCACAGTTGGAGGTTTGTCAACCTACAACAGAAACTGCCTCAGCAAATATTAATGACATTATAATTTCAAAAAGCTGCAGATTTTTGTGCACAGGGGGTGGGGGCCCTGTTGGTGAACCATAAACATTGCAACGATTTTGGCTCATTTTATTCCAGATTCATACTCTACTCATTCTGAATAAACTGGTGTTTTACCTCACCACAACCCTTCTCAAATGGCCAGGAGGATCTGCTTTCAATATCCCATCAGCAATAAACAGGCTTAGAAAGCATCTCAGCAATAATAAGGTTCCTTTTGCAGGGAATGCCTCTAACTTGATTACTACTTCTGTGCAATCCTCTGGGAAAATCAATGAAATTGTTACACAAGCATGAAAAAGATGCCTCAGGTCATTCTGCATACAAATGGGGTACAGAACATCCACTGCCAAAAATGCAAAGGCATGACATTTGGATTATTTGTCTATTTTAGAAACTATAGAATTCACAGCCTGAAATGTTAAAGGTAACTATAACCAAAAAAATAAAGTTTACAGTAAATAAAAATGTATATCTGCAGGTGAGTGCTTTGCAACAGTTTCCAGTTATCACATCCAACATGGCTTTTACAAGGTGTACCACGGTAGGTTTTGGATTACTGACTGAATTTATTTTATTATTTTATCCACCTCACAACTGGAGACCAGACAAAAAGCCACCAGATGACTTTCTCCATCTATAACTGTAATATCACTTTTGGCTGACGTGAACCTTTGAATTATATTTGTTCTGCTACCTGGAAGACTTGAGAACGGGGAGAAATATCCTGCCTTTGCAGTAAATTTCCCTTCCTTTTGCCGATTATAAACTGAGCAACTTGACTTGCTCTTTGTGTTCCTTCGCGGGAGTACAACATCTACTGCTGCGATAAGAACTGCAGACATTCTCTAAAACACAAACTCCCACATCCGCATATAATGATGGCAGCCCTAGCATAAAACCTAAATGAAAGAGCTATAAGCAAACTAGAATTACATTATGTGAAAATTTCCAACTCAAAGTATATTTTTAGTTGTTTGCTTTTCATGTGCTTCTATTGCTTTGTGCTCGGCGTGAAAATAAGCCCAGCATTACCTATGCCAAGCCCAGCCAGAGGCACTAGACTAAATGTTAGGTGTCAGGAACAGAGCATTATATGGATCCCAGCACAGCTGATAAAGATTATATATACATATATATATATATATATATATATATATATATATATACATATATATATACATATATATATATATATATATATATATATATATACACACACACACACACACATATATACATATACACACACACATATATATATACATACACACATACTGTATACACACGCGCACACACACTGGATAGAAAAAGTCTAAACACCCTTGTTAAAAGGTCATTTTCTGTGATGTAAAAACATCCACACATCCAGAACTTGCCCGATATTCCTGCAGCTCGTCTAATGTTGCCGTAGGCCTCCTTGGCAACCTCCCAGACCAATTTTCTTTTTGTCTTTTCATCAATTTTGGAGGGACTCCAGTTCTTGGTAATGTCCATGTTGCGCCATATTTTCTTCACTTGATGATGAATGTCTTCACTGTGTTCCATGGTATATCTAATGCCTTGGACATTCTTTTGCACCCTTCTCCTGATACCTTTTAACAATGAGATTTCTCTGATGCATTGAAAGCTCTCTGCAGACCATGGCTCTTGCTGTAGGATTCAACTAAGAAAATGTCAGGGAAGACCTACTAGAACAGCTGAACTTTATTTGGGGTTAATCAGAGGCACGTTAAATGGTGTGTACTGACAGGTGTGTACTGACTCCTATTTAACATGATTTTGAATGTGATTACTTAATTCTCATCCCCAGTTATAAGAGGGTGTGTACACTTATGCAACCGCATTAAGGGTTTTGTTTACTCCCCCCCTTAAAAGATTTTAGCTTGTTCTTCAACTGAGTTTTACAGTTTATAGGTCACATTAAAGGTGGAAAAAGTTCTAAAATGATTTATCTTAGTCTCATTTTTTTACATCACAGAAACCTGACATTTTAACAGGGATGTGTAGACTTTTTATATCCACTGTATGTATGTGTATATATATATATATATATATATATATATATATATATTATTTTTATTTTTTTTTTATTTTTTATTTTTTTTCCCCCACACACCCCAATACAAAGTCCATGTCTGGTCTTTTTGGTTCCCTCTAGCGGTGACTGGCAAGTCCAGCAGGTAGAACATTCTCCAGGCTGTAGTCCCTAAACTGGAATGGTGTAGTCCCAGAATGCAGCAGCAGTTTCCCAGGAGGAACCAGCAATTAGTCATCACCCATTGCCAGCTGCTGGGAGGATATTTAGCACCAGTGTGCTTGTACACGCAATCTGTTACTCCATGAACCTGCTACCCGTTCTGCCCTCAAATTTTTTTTCTCTCCTATACCCAATTCCCCTTCTCTTTTCACAGTAGTTTCTATTTAACACTCAAGTCCACCAAGTTGTGTATAGGTTGACGTATTTAGTATGTTTTCTGGTCTCTTTTTCCACCTGGGTTTTAGTCTGGTTTCCTCTGTGTAGCTTGAGTCTGGCCACACTAGAACTGTAGGATACCAGCATATGATAAACTTGATAGGAGGTCCATGTGTCTGAAGCTATTACCAAAACCAGCATCCCAAGCAACTGGCTTTTGTTTTAGCAGGAAACAAAAAAGAATTTCAAAGATTATGACTGATTTATGTTAACAAATTTAGATTTAAATAGAGAAGAATGCTGCACTTTAGGTTAGTTTGAGTGCTGTCAGAAAGTGAGAAATTGGAGTTGCAGATCAAAACAAGTCTTTATTTCATGGGATTCAAATTTAGTTCTGTAAAGTGCAAAAATGAATGGTTATAATTAGACTTCAGACTAAAGCCAAAGACAAGAACGCAGACAAAAAATGTAATTGCGGGTTGCTCAAATTGTTGTCAGGTTATGTTAGGAAAAGTTCAACTTGTCCATCTCTCAACTGACAGCAGGCCATTGTTGAGTCCAAGTTCATAAAGGAAATGGGTTGCCTGGCTATCTCTTGGGCTTTAATACTTTCTAAATCACTGACCCAAAAGGACAAAGCAATTAATACACAGTGGAGTCAGAGATCCTGCTGTACACATACTTGGTCAAGGTCATTGACAAAGTACTGAAGCCACAGATTAGCAAAACAGCCTGGCAACTAGGATTTTCTAAAGATCACTCCTGAAGCCCCTGCCCCCCCCAGATCTCTGAAATCAACTTCTTGGTTCTCATAGTAGAACAAAGGTTTAATAATGTAATACAGGTGCCTGCAAGCTATTCAAAGCCACCTATATGGCATCTCAGGATGCAAAACCAACTATAGCATCCA
This sequence comes from Staurois parvus, assembly GCF_062004578.1. NCBI lineage: Eukaryota > Metazoa > Chordata > Amphibia > Anura > Ranidae > Staurois > Staurois parvus. The sequence goes on from NW_028317826.1 coordinate 2,235,480, forward strand.
TTTAACTCTAAACTCAAGGCAAATCGCTAAATGCACTGCTGTAAAACGTATATGCATACTTTTTTACCTTGCAAAAGGATTTGTATTTTTGAGCATCCAGCCTGGAAATTAAAGGAGAAGTTTGCGTTTAAAGAAAAACAAACATACACACACTGTCTCTATGCTTCAGCATTGGTGTGATGCTGCAGCTGTCCTTGCTGGCTTTAAGCCTGGGAACTGAGTGATCACATGACTGCTGAAAACAGTTACCCCCAGTCCCCGCTCTCTGTTCTACCCCTCCAGCGCTCACAAGAGGGCTGGGCTGGTGCTGGAGTGGAAGGAGATGACTTTGGCTCTCAGTCAAGTGCTGAAAGCTTGAGTCAGCTGTCAACCAGACATCTGGGTGGATTCTGACATTGTCTGGATCCTCCAGAGCCTGGATCAGCACTGTGACGACAGCAGAAAGCAGGCTTTAGCTCGCTGCTGGATGACTCGGTCACTGGAGTGCAGAAATAAGTGTACACCTGTGACCCATAAGAGAAGTAGGACAAAAAAAAGCTTTGGTTATACTTCTCTTAACATGACCCAGAACGGACAATTCTATGCTGTAGGTATGCAGTGCAACTAGAGCTCCCTCAATACTCTTCTAGGCCTGCCATTGGAGCTTGAAAGAGTAGCTGAGATTGGTAAGGTTGTCACTGCCTACTCTGCGCTCTCTCCCCCACAGCACATTTCTTCTTTGTGTATTCACATTGAAGGAAAAACTTGACTGGCACTTTGTGCTGCTGTACAGAGCACTACTAGAGGCTGGTCTCAAAACAAACTCAGGTACTTGCATTTAAAAATGGATATTATAGAGAGTGCCATGCACCACTCAGGAGGAGCCCAGGAGTCACAGATGGTTGCATACAGCCAGGGGTGTATTTACCACAAGGCAAACAAGGCATTTGCCTAGGGCGGCATTTGTCAAGGGGCAGCGCTCCCCCTGGAAGATGGGACACACGTGGCATGGGGACCAGGTGGGATCCGAGAGAGGCTGCGTGAAAGTGAAGGTGTATGCAGAGCTCAGACTGTCGTTTCTGGAGCTGTGCAGATCAGTGTGTCTCTCTCTCTCCGGGGGGGGCGGCCGTAGTATGGGGGGTGGTAATGGAAGGCTCGCTCTTAGGGGTGTTTTTGGGGGGGGACGGCACCAAGTTTAAATGCCTAGAGCAGCACAAAACATAAACACACCACTACATACAGCCACAGCAAACAGCTTGTACAAATCAATGACAGGCTAACAGACGTTGCAGCTGTATGCTTGTACCCCCACATCTGGGTGGCTACATGGTCCTAACACACCTGAATCCAGGGGTGGTCATCTGTTTCTGCTCAAAAGTGTAGTTAGAGGCATACAACCACGGCATCTGTCTGCCTGTCTTTGGTTCAAACTGACTGCCGGCAAACACCTGTGACTACAGGACAGAGAAATACGTTCCTTCTTGACGGCGTACAGCCCTCTGTGGTTGAGTGAATAAGGCCTAATAACTACATACTGTAACTGCTTTCAAGGTTTCATTTTTTATTTTGGCTTGGAGTTCTGCTTTAAGCCATGTGCGATGTTGAAATCATGGTAGTGCTCTTAGTATTGAATTAACCACATATAAGACATCATAACAGTTAATACTTATCATAATGGAGCACTTATTCTTCAACTTCCTGTAAAGATTTTAGGAACTCGTGGAACGCAGGTGTTCAGACTTAAAAGCAGCATGAACAAAACAGTTCTGCAAATCAACCATCAGATTTAACTCTGCTCACAAGCAGCCTTAATAGAGGAAAGAAAGGGGGTTTGTTTTGCAAACGAACGCAACTCACAAGCTAATTGAGTGAGCTAAATTAAGCTATCAGCGATTTTTAGATCTGGATTCAATTGTTGCATTTTAGAAAATTCCCTAAGGCAAACTCAAGACAGGCCATTAAAGCAGCAGCTCCGCACTCCATTTCATACAATAAAAAGTTATGAAACGGGCAGCCTGCTACATTTTCTCCTGTTTCAGAGAACTTTTTTTTTTTCCTTTTTGGCTCCTCTCATGTTTTGCAATCTAATTAGTCCACAGGGAATGAAAAAAATTGTGCGGCCCAGAGATACATACTAATAATGACCACTAAGCTGCTGAGAAAACACAATACCGACATTGAAAGTTTAGTTGGGGAGCTTTATTTTAACTTCACTTTACTGGCTATGGATCAGGCAGAATACAGAAAATAAGGCTTTTCCATCTGTTAAATAATCTTTTCCATATTTAATGCTTCTTTAACTTCTTGTGACGTATGCCATTTGGGGTTTTTTTTATTTTTAATTTTTTTTAACAAAAAAATAGATTGGGAATGAGGAGAAAAAATCTGAAACAGATAAGTGCCTTTAAAAACACACTTTTGCAGGTTTAAAGTGGCCCCTTTCCTTTGCCCATGCAGAAAAAAGCAAAATGGTAACCCACAGCAGCACATAATACCTCGCCAATCCATTTGGCTCATAGGACAAGAGACCCTGTATAAGCTCCAAATGGACTTACTGGAGCTAACAGGACTACGGACTCATTTTCAGGTTCTATAGTATGTGACAGCATCGGGGAAAACCGAAGGCACCAGCACACATTGTAAGTACCTGAATTTGATCTGGTATCAGCGGTTGGCTCTGAGGAAGAGGTTGTGTCCTCGAAACGCGTTAGCCAGTTGGTCATCCACGGTTCCATCGTATGGACTCAGATGTTGTTTGGATCATACATCTTGTTCAGTTTGACATGCCTGTGTTATGTCCATTGTGAGTATGATACCTATTTCGTTTCTTCAATTAAATTATTTTAAACGATAATGCACTAGGTCGGTGCGCCCTTTTTCTGTTTCTCCATTTGTAATCAACCTCTTGCAGTCCCTGTATAGCAAAGATGAGTATGAGTGTAAGAAGCAGCACAAGGAGCCAATCAGTTCATGTGCAGACAAAACATGCAGATTGGAAGGGAAAACAGAGTGACAAGAGATGAGCTCATCACTGTGCTGCTGCTCCTTTCACTGTACAGTCACAGGATGGAAGCGCGTCTCGGACAGTCTGGACCCAGACAGGCTTAAGGAGTGGTTCATCCAAAATACACAGCACTTGACTCCACCCACCAACAGCATAGCATGCATATTAGAGCGGAGTTACTGTGAACAAGAAGCCAAGGGAGAGGGAGGACTGTGGGCTCGACCGCTTAGAGAATGTAAGGCAAGAACTATGCCATTTGATGACAGGTGAAAAAAGGGTAGTTAAAATACATTGAAAGGAACTTTTGCTTATGATTGGTGGGGTTCCACTGCTGACTGGATTTAAAGTTTTAAAGTGTATGTTGAAGTATTACCCGATTTTATGCTAAAACCTCCTTCCCCCTTTCGAGCATGTTCCCGAATTAATTTTTATTTTACATTGGTTCCTGTAATAGCTTTTATTACTCCTTATGATGTCATCTTCAGGCTTGTAAAAGATTTGAAGGGTTAGATACTGGAAAGTCAGCTCCTGCAAGCATTGGCTCCAACCAGCTTTACTTTGAGTGCATGTTTAGGATTAAGGTAAAAAAAAAAAAAGAGACACTTTAGCTCCATAAGGTCAAAAATCGTGAAAAGTCTAAAGCGCAGTATAACACGTTATGCAAAAGTGTATGCGCTATATGAAGGTAAAAATGACTATATAAGACAGACTTACGGCTTTTGATTATTAAACTGTTACTAAACCCACAACAGTAAAATCAGTCTGTATATGCAGTAAAGCATGCTTGTTATACTCATTGTAGAACCTAAGGGGTCAATCCTCTGCATTGTTTAAAAATGCGGTTTGATCCGGACTTCTCTGATCCTCTCCTTTTTCTAGTGCCCCCACTTATCTCCTGATAAAGACAAATGGAGACACTCTGCACATGCTCAGTTTTGATGTGTATTGTATTGTATTTTTTCTTGGGAGAGTGCATGTAGTCAGCACTGGGCCAATCAGCACTGTCCAGACAGCGGTCATGGGTTCCGCATCCTCCTAGAGCAGAAAGAAAACTCTTCCTACCTTAACCAGTGCTCAGCTGGACACTGATAGAAGTCACAAGACTGCTCCAACTGCTGATCAGAAAAGGTATTTAGTAGTTTATATTTACTAAAAAAAATAGCATTTCCATGCAGTGTGTACTGTAGGTGACCAAGTGGACACCTACAGTACAGGTCCACCAAAGTGGACCTGAACTAAAAAAGTAAAAAGTTTTCGGTTAGGAAAACATCTACAAAAGTTTATTGTACCTCAACAATGCTATTTAAAAACCTACCTTAAGTCTGTAATTCCTAATAAAAATAGCTACAGTGAGTGTGTGTATCTTGAGGCTCATAGATGTATATCTCCAGTATGGGATCATCTAAGATAGGGTGTCAAAATCAATTTCATTGTGGGCCTCATCAGCATTATGGTTCCCCAGACCCTCAAAGGGTCAGTTGTATCTATAAGACTAGATGTCCAGAGCAGCCCCCCCCCCCCAGACACCTTGCAACAGAGGTCATGTGCCCCACCAACAGATGTCAAGAGTGCCACCCCCTCCTGTAGCATGTGCAAGCTAGGGGGAAGTGGGAAAGCAGAAAGTGCAGGACCTGGAGCAGGGGAGGGGTGGAGACAGCTACCGAAGTCTGCTGAATGATGAGGACAGGGGAGGTGGAGATGAGGGGTGCTGCAGCTGCACAGAGAGGCGCAGGATCGTGTGGTGTTCTGCCCTCCTCTCTGCTGCTGACTGCAGCACAAGGTAAGAGTGGAGATGGGGGCGCCGCAGCCGCAGAAGAGGTGCGAGGGGCATATGCAATTGTCTGGTGGGCCATGTGTTTGCCATTTGTGATCCAAGACACTGCAGCCTCTCACCGCCATTCTAATGAGATCTGGAATAAGCCTTGGTGATACACTGCTAATTGCTCTCCTTGCTGGAGAGGAAATTGTTCCTTAGGAGTTGCAGTGCAAGGATCACCCTACTTTTGCTTCATTCTGAGATTCCCCCACCACACTTGCTATTTTTATTGATCATTCCCCCACCAGGCATCAGCAACACACCTTTGACATGAGAAGGCAAAACCACTACCAAGACTGATGCATCTACTCAAAGACATGGTGCAGAACAAGCATGGTAAGTCTACAACAGGGAAAAGATTATCGACCTTAGACCTCACCTAAGACCTTAGGTGACTAGTCCTTTGCGGTTTGCTTGCCTTTTTTTGGGCACAAACTTCTACAATACAGGTCCCACTTATTTGAAAATTAAACCACCCCAAGCACACAAGGGAAGTCTTTGACATAGAAAAGCACACATTTTATGACCGTTTATATACCAGTCCAGGGAGAGAGTTCAGGGTTCAGCAAGCACAGGGCCTTTGACACGGCAAAGGCTTCCCTGCAGACAACACGTAGACACCTGTGGAAACTCAGGAATACAGATAAAGGAATATACAAGACTGCAAGCTGTTGTGGCTCTTCTGATGTATACCTCTCTGTAGCGTTGCAAATAAGAAAAGCAATGTATTGTAGGTCCCTCTGGCTCATAAGGCAAAGGAGGAAATATTTGCTTTGGTTTGCTGCTGACAACTTCCATAAGAAACAATTGCTAGGGATGGGGCGACATATGAAACGTGTAATTAATCAATGTCCTATTGAAGAGGCTGGGATAAGGTTCACCTTCTCCTATGCATGCTAAGTATGCCGTGCTGTACCATGACGACATCACTGTACATGAATTGTATATGCCCTAAGAGACACTATACAGCAGTAATGTACAACTTATTTGTCAACAAGCAGCTCTTAGTTGACCACGTGAAACTCATGAGAAGGCAGAAATAAAATATGATTACATATTAAGTCAATAATGGAATGTCTCTCTACCACGCTGTATACCACAGGACAATACAAGTCGCACATACCAGGCACAATACAGAACATTAGTAACAGACCGGGTTACATGTACACAGGAAAATGGAACTAAAAATATTTAAAGGCTCCTGTCCATCCAAACATTTTAGATGAGTAAATGCTGACAGGTTATCTTTTGGTTCCTACAGTCATGGCCAAAAATATTGGCACTCCTGCATTTCTGTCAGATAATGCACCACTTCGCCCAGAAAATTGTTGCAATTACAAATGTTTAGGCATTCTCATGTATTTTCTTTTTTTGTATTGATTAAGCACCCAGAAATGGTTTCAGACAAAGCGCTGGAGAGTACTGAACTGGCCAGCATGAGTACAGCTCTCAGTCCCATAGAACATCTGTGGAGAGATCTCAAAACAGCAGTTGGGAAAAGGAACCCTTCCAATCGGAGAGACCTGGAGCAGTTGGTGAAAGAAGAGTGGTCCAAAATTCCAGTAGAGAGGTGGAAGGAACTCATTGATGGTTACAGGAAGTGACTGATTTCAGTTATTTTTTTCAAGGGGGGTGTTACCAAATATTAAATTGAGGGAGCCAATTTTGTCCAATCCATTTTTGGGGTTTTGCGTCGAATGTGGCAGATTTGACTTTTGTTTCTCCACTTTATTACTTTTGTTTGTATTGGTATGACACAAACATAAGAAAGCATAAACATTTGCAACAACTTTCTGGGCAAAGTGGTGTATTATGACAGAAATGCAGGGGCGCCAATATTTTTAGCCATGACTGTATGTCCTTTAAAGTAGATGTAAACCCCAAAGCCAGATTCACACTGTTACTTTGCAGTAACACAATCACATTACCACAATAAATCTTAACACAACTGGTTGCAGCGCATCACACAGTAAAGCATTACCATCACTTTGTGGTGTGCTGCATTGCTAAAAATAGTAGTCCCTTTTCTCGGTGCGTTAAAAATAAGTGCCTATACCGTTTAAAATCCAGTAATATCCTGCTCTGCATGTGCTCAGTTGCTCTTTTTTTTTTTTGCACTGTGCCCAAAATGTAGAGGCCAATCTAGTGACAGCCTAAAGATTTTCTGCTGCTCAGGGGGGTCTGGCTTCAGCAAAATGGCAGCCTCCAGCAAGAAGAAACAGGACCAATGTTGGAGGCAATATACAGCTCACACTAATTTTGATGGCATAATTAATAATGTGGCATGTACTGTATGTTCCATAATTTATCAAGTTATGAATAAAGTTCCGCTTTAACAAACATACCTTAACCACCTGCCCATCATTTGCCTATTGGCCAGGCGGGACTCTCGTCAATCCGGGTGGGCATCATGACGTCCTCCCCGTATCGCGACTTGCGCATGCCCATGGGACCATGCTGTGGCAAGATCAGTCACTGGCTGTGTACCTCAGACACAGCCAATGACAGATGCGTGTACCGGCCTGTTGCCAGTACCATGTGACCTGCTGTGACCAATCACAGCAGGTCATATGACAGGTGTGTGTGTGTGTGTGTAAATGATAAAAATGACAAAAAAGTTTGGGTACAGCGTCGCATAACCACGCAATTGTTATTCAAAGTGTGAGCGCTGAAACCTGAAAATTGGCCTGGGAAGGAAGGGGATAAAAATGCCTGGTACTCAAGTGGTTAAATGCAGCACACAAGTGTAAATGGGCCTTAAATGAAATTACAAATTGCTAAAAGAAAAAAAAAAAAAAAAAAAAAGGCATTAGTTTGAGAAGCACTGTGAATAACAAACTGACATTTTTTAAGCCTTACAATGACCTGTTTCACATGCATGGACAGCCCCTTTGAACGCAAAATGTAGGTAAACAGCAATAGATTCCAAATGAAAAATACTACACTTACAGTTAGGTCCATAAATATTGGGACATAGACACAATTCTAACATTTTTGGCTCTATACACCACCACAATGGATTTGAAATGAAACAAACAAGATGTTCTTTAACTGCAGACTGTCAGCCTTAATTTGAGGGTATTTACATCCAAATCAGGTGAACGGTGTAGGAATTACAACAGTTTGCATATGTGCCTCCCACTTGTTAAGGAACCAAAAGTAATGGGACAGAATAATAATCATAAATCAAACTTTCACTTTTTAATACTTGGTTGCAAATCCTTTGCAGTCAATTACAGCCTGAAGTGTGGAACGCGTAGACATCACCAGACGCTGGGTTTCATCCCTGGTGATGCTCTGCCAGGCCTCTACTGCAACTGTCTTCAGTTCCTGCTTGTTCTTGGGACATTTTCCCTTCAGTTTTGTCTTCAGCAAGTGAAATGCATGTTCAATCGGATTCAGGTCAGGTGATTGACTTGGCCATTGCATAACATTCCACTTCTTTCCCTTAAAAAACGCTTTGGTTGCTTTTGCAGTATGCTTTGGGTCATTGTCCATCTGCACTGTGAAGCGGCGTCCAATGAGTTCTGAAGCATTTGGCTGAATATGAGCAGATAATATTGCCCAAAACACTTCAGAATTCATCCTGCTGCTTTTGTCAGCAGTCACATCATCAATAAATACAAGAGAAGCAGTTCCATTGGCAGCCATACATGCCCACGCCATGACACTACCACCACCATGCTTCACTGATGAGGTGGTATGCTTAGGATCATGAGCAGTTCCTTTCCTTCTCCATACTCTTCTCTTCCCATCACTCTGGTACAAGTTGATCTCGGTCTCATCTGTCCATAGGATGTTGTTCCAGAGCTGTGAAGGCTTTTTTAGATGTCGTTTGGCAAACTCTAATCTGGCCTTCCTGTTTTTGAGGCTCACCAATGGTTTCCATCTTGTGGTGAACCCTTTGTATTCACTCTGGTGAAGTCTTCTCTTGATTGTTGACTTTGACACACATACACCTACCTCCTGGAGAGTGTTCTTGATCTGGACAACTGTTGTGAAGGGTATTTTCTTCACCAGGGAAAGAATTCTTTGGTCATCCACCACAGTTGTTTTCCGTGGTCTTCCGGGTCTTTTGGTGTTGCTGAGCTCACCGATGCGTTCATGCTTTTTAAGAATGTTCCCAACAGTTGTTTTGGCCACGCCTAATGTTTTTGCTATCTCTCTGATGGGTTTGTTTTGTTTTTTCAGCCTAATGATGGCTTGCTTTACTGATAGTGACAGCTCTTTGGATCTCATCTTGAGAGTTGACAGCAACAGATTCCAAATGCAAATAGCACACTTGAAATGAACTCTGGACCTTTTATCTGCTCACTGTAATTGGGATAATGAGGGAATAACACACACCTGGCCATGGAACAGCTGAGAAGCCAACTGTCCCATTACTTTTGGTCCCTTAATAAGTGGGAGGTACATATGCATACTGTTGTAATTCCTACACCGTTCACCTGATTTGGATGTAAATACCCTCAAATTAAAGCTGACAGTCTGCAGTTAAAGCACATCTTGTTCGTTTCATTTCAAATCCATTGTGGTGGTGTATAGAGCCAAAAATGTTAGAATTGTGTCGATGTCCCAATATTTATGGACCTGACTGTAGAATCAACTCCAGACCTTTTATCTGCTTAATTGTGGAAGAAATAACGAAAGGAGTAGCCCACACCTGGCTATGAAACAGCTTTTCATTAAATTTTCCAATTACTTTTGTTCCCTTAAAAAAAGGAGGGATAGCTACTCTTAAGAGCTGTAAACGCTTCCTCCAATTTGGATGTGCATACCCTCAAATTAACCCTGAGAGTGTGCACTTTCAGCCCATATCCATTATATTACTATAGCTTGAATATGTTTTGGTAAATACCTGAAAACAATCTAAAATTGTGCTTGTGTCCAAATATATATGGCCCTAACTATATATCAGAGGTGCTAGTAAAATGTCTTCTTGTCCACATATGCTTAGCAATTTCTGTGTACATTGTGTATTCTGGAACTGCCATATCACAGAGAGAAGATAATTAGAAAGTCCTAGTTTCATGCCCCTATCATAACCTCTTAAAGCAGTTGTAAAGACTCAAGGTTTTTTTACCTTCATACATTCTATGCATGAAGGTAAAAAACCTTCTGTGTACAGAAGTGCCCCCAGCCCCCTCAATACCTACTTGAGCACAATCGAGATCCAGCAATGTGCATCACATGGCTAACACAGCAAGCGGGAGCTATTGGCTTCTACTCGTTAATCACAGCTAGTCAGCCAATGAGGAGAGGAAGGGGGCAGGGAAATCCATGGCTCCGTGTGTGAATGGACACCTGGAGCAGTGGGTGCCTCCATAACAAGCTGCTTGCTATGGGGCCACCTGACAAAAAGGAGGAGCCAGGAGAGCCTACGGGGGAACACGAGTAGAGGTGGATCCATGCTGCTCTGTGAAAAACCCCTGAACACAGCAGGTAAGTATAGACATGTTTTTTATTTTACAAAAAAAAAAAAACACACACCTTTAGTATTGCTTTAAGTTTTATGGGACAATTATTTGCATTCCTGGCTAGGGGGAATAAAAACTGCCAATGTCATACAATGACCTGAATAGCAATTTGGAAATGGTCAGCAATTAACGTTTTTATCAGTTAAGAAGTCTCAGTCCAACTTGTTAAGGATAGGGATGGACGTTTTATGCCAAAACATTACACAGGCGATATGCTTACATAATGTACACAAAGGGTCCATGCACACAGGGCTTAAAAAACGCTGCTTCAACAGGAGTTTTACATATTTATTTCCCCTACCTGTAGAGGTCCTGCTCAGTTTACTCCGATAAAGCCTCATCTTTTCAAGACTGGAATTTGTGAGTCTATGCAGCTGTCATAAGCAGATAATTCCCCTTCCATTTCCTTACAAGAATGTTATCGGTCCACACATGCTAAAACATTGGTCTGGATCATCAAGAATGGTGTAAGCTTCTCAGTCACGACAGCATTTAATGCTAGATTGTGAATATTTTCCTTACTTGGCTAATTGACTGCAGCTGCTGATTGACAAAGGTTTTCCAACAAGTCCTTTTGACAGAAGTCGTTCAACTGACCAGTTCGGCATTGGATCATGCAGCTTTAGGCTCCATGCACACTAGCTTTGCCTTCAGTTATACTTCAAAGCCCAACTTCAGACAATTTTTAGTATAGCAGGGAAGCGACAGGACATGTCTGTTTTTGTTTTCCCTGTCTTCAATGAGGAGATATCACTTCCATTCTAGGTGACTAGGTCAAAGGCATAGGAAGTAATGAAAAAAAAAATATCTTCAAAATGGGGAAATACTACAGAAATTGGGAAGAATCTTTTTGGGAACTTCATCTTCTGAGTTCCCAAGAGATAGAATTGTGAGGTTTCACTGTTACAAAGAAAAAGCTGTAATAATGGAAAAAGAAAAAAAGAAAAAAATCAAGGAAGTCCTCTGGAATCACTCTACATAGGGTTACATTATGAATATACTCACATTTAGCTGCACAGACATTGTTGAGACGAAAAACACTCAAGCCACTGCTAGAGACACTACAGGTGAAACTCGAAAAATTAGAATATCGTGCAAAAGTTCATTTATTTCAGTAATGCAACTTAAAAGGTGAAACTAATATGAGATACTCATTACATGCAAAGCAAGATAGTTCAAGCCGTGATTTGTCATCATTGTGATGATTATGGCTTACAGCTCATGAAAACCCCAAAGTCACAATCTCAGAAAATTAGAATATTACATGCAATGGATAAAACAAGGATTGTACATAGAACAATATCGGACCTCTGAAAAGTAGAAGCATGCATATGTACTCAGTACTTGGTTTGTGCTCCTTTTGCAGCAATTACTGCCTCAATGCGGCGTGGCATGGAAGCTATCAGCCTGTGGCACTGCTGAGGTGTTATGGAAGACCAGGATGCTTCAATAGCAGCCTTCAGCTCTTCTGCATTGTTCCATCTCATGTCGCTCATCTTTCTCTTGGCAATGCCCCATAGATCCTCTATGGGGTTTAGGTCAGGCGAGTTTGCTGGTCAATCAAGCACAGTAATCCCAAGGTCAATGAACCAGGTTTTGGTGCTTCTGGCAGTGTGGGCAGATGCCAAGTCCTGCTGGAAAATGAAGTCAGCATCCCCATAAAGCTAGTCTGCGGAAGGAAGCATGAAGTGCTCCAAAATCTCCTGGTAGATGGCTGCATTGACCCTGGACTTAATGAAGCACAGTGGACCAACACCAGCAAATGACATGGCTCCCCAAATCAACACAGACTGTGGAAACTTCAGACTGGACTTCAAGCATCTTGCAGTGTGTGCCTCTCCATTCTTCCTCCATACTCCGGGTCCTTAGTTTCCAAATGAGATGCAAAAGTTGCTCTCATCAGAGAAGAGGACTTTGGACCACTGAGCAACAGACCAGGTCGGTTTTTCTTTAGCCCAGGTAAGGCTTCTGATGTTGTTTAGGTGCGGCTTGACAAGAGGAATACGACATTTGAAGCCCATGTCCAGGATCAGTCTGTGTGTGGTGGCACTTGATGCACTGACTCCAGCCTCAGTCCACTCCTTGTGAAAGTCCCCAACACTTTTGAATGGCCTTTTCCTGACAATCCTCTCCAGGCTGCGGTCATCCCTGCTGCTTGTGCACTTTGGGAACATCCAACTTCTTTTGCAATTACCTTTTGAGGCTTTCCCTCCTTATGGAGGGTGTCAATGATGGTTTTCTGCACAACTGTTAAGTCAGCAGTCTCCCATGATTGTGATTCCTACTGAACCAGACTGAGAGACCATTTAAAGGCTCAGGAACCCTTTGTAGGTGTTATGGCTTAATTAGCTGATTAGAGTGGGACACTGAGCCTAGAATATTGCACCTTTTCACAATATTCTAATTTTCTGAGATTGTGGATTTGGGGTTTTCATGAGCTGTAAGCCATAATCATCACAATTATGACAAATCACAGTTTGAACTATCTTGCTTTGCATGTAATGAGTATCTCATATTAGTTTCACCTTTTAAGTTGCATTACTGAAATAAATGATCTTTTGCATGATATTCTAATTTTTCGAGATTCAGCTGTACAATGCCCAGTACTATTGGGGGTCTCCATCATGCCTGTTAGGGAAAAGGCACAGCCGGGCAGCAGTACTGAGATTCCTAGAAGATTTACACAATTTTTGTATTAAACCTCTGAGGTTTTAATTGCTGTCTGTGCTTTTCTGTCCATCTGAGCCTCTACTCCCATGTAAGGAAATCTCCCCAATGGAGTCACAGACCGCAATAAAAACCTGACTGAGGTTCAAACTCCTCTCTTTTTGAAAAGAAAAAAAAAACCCCAAACTTTCGAGTGGAGTTTAAGAAATGTCTTAGCCTACTATGTAGCCACAATAATGTGAAATCTGTTCCTACTAAAAGTAGAACAGATCTCCAATGAGTTTGCACTTAGATGGAAAAAATGATTAGTACCCAATTTTAACACTTTTCAAGATTATTTCTACTGCACTTGTATTAAAAATTAACCTAGTCACCCTGTCTGTGCAGGAAACATACCGGGCAGAAATTAGATTAAGATAAGAATGATTGATTTGAAGGAATGTTCCTATTAGGAGGTCAGGCTGCAATTATTTCATTAGTAAATAGGGCTATTATGTGTGGGGCCCGTGGTTCCTGCTTACACTGCTGATCTCTGACATCTCAGTACTTTATACACATGGAACAGTTCTCGCATTTAAATGCTGCGAAATACAAACATCGAAAAACACCTCACTGACTTCTGTCCTGTGAAAATACAGTTTACAGTGTGTACTGCATCTGTTCACTGATGGCAGTGATTATTAAATAATTGGTACAAAAGGCACGAGTTTGTTTAGGAACAGACTAATTTATAAAGCCTAATAAACATCTGTGTATTCAAATAAAGGGGTTGGACAAAATGATGGCAACACCAGGTAAAAGAACATAATAATTACCTAATATGGCATTTAACTGTTTATAGACTAAAAAGTATGTATTCCTTAAAGTGATTCTAAAATTGTATTATTTTAGAATTACAGGTTTATGCTTACCTGCAGTGTCTAATGGAATTGCACAAAGAGGTTCTAAACCCCTTCTCAGTTCTCCCGCTGATGCTTATTCTCTTGTTACTCGATCCTCAGCCCCACTGTGTCCATTGACATAGACAGCAAGGCTCAGCCCCATCCCCAGTCCCTCGGCATAGGATTTGACTGACAGCAGAACCAATGTCTCCCACTGCTCTCAGCCAATCCAGTGAGAACGGGCAGAAGAGGAGACAACCACTCCAGACGGGCACAGCGCTGGATCAACTGATGGCTCAGGTAAGTAAAAGGAGGAAGTGAGAGGGCACATACTTTAACCTAAACACTTTGATGTGCAATTCCGGGCAAACCATTTAAACAGTTGAAATACACATATGTGCATTCTCTTACCTGGGCCCTCCAGGTTGGGCTTTACAGTCTTCTAGGTCACATTTACCATCTCCAGCCTGCTCATTAATAAATCAGATGTAGTCACTGGGTATTCAAGCAGCTGAAGGTGTTAGGACTGTCTGAACACAATAGTTGGTAGTAGAGATATTCCATCAACGCTATCAAGCAAGGATGGAGGAATCTATTAATTTTCTCTTATTTAGCCTATGGGCAGCAGTGGAAGAATCCGTGCTTGTATTGCTAGCCTTATGCCAGCCATAGATGACTAGTTCCCCAATGCCCCCTCCCCCCCGATTTCTTCATCCACACTAGCAGGTTGAGAAATCCTCTCCGCTCTCAGAATGTATCCTGCAGCTGCAGCCTATGATCAAGAAAAGTTTGCCAACATCCCCAATTGACTTCTGTTGATGGGGACGTCCATAAAATGATTGAAATTTGGCTGATCCCTGCTAAACAGGCTGATTTTCAATACATTTATGGCCATCTTAAATCTGCCTTTAGTTTAGCTTTTAAAAAAAGTGAAGCTGTGTATGCTTTGAATATCCAAGCATGTGCAAGGGATATGATAAAAATATATAAAAATAGATTTCTTTTCTTGCCCATTTCTTTTGTTAATTTAGCCCTATTGCGATACAAGGACCTACATCACATCTGCAGACAGCATGAAAGGCGGATTATTATTGATGCCACCCAATGGATACATCAATATATAAAGGTGATGGGTTCACTTTAATCAGTGGTAAGCTGCAGTGGCAGTAGGCCAGTTATTGCTATAGTAAGCAGGAGCCTCCCATACTCTCATCCATCCACTTGACGTTCTCTTGAAGTGTAGTTAAGAAAGCCTACAAGAATGTCTACTTGATCTTCTCTGCTCACACGTACTTCATCTCCTGATAGCCTCGATGATGTACAGGCATTGTCAAATCACTTATGTCTTGAAATGCTTCTTCACTCGCACAGACTACATTTGCTTATTCAAACGATGTGGCTGCATGTTGCAGTAAAGCGGCTTCATTTGTCAGATAGGGCAATGGGACAATTAATCACGGGGCCATGTTTGGGCATACAAATGTAGCTTGCTTGAAAACTAAAGAGTTAAAGGAAACGCATCAAAACACATACTTACTGTAATGCATGTTATACTGTATAGCAACACATGCTACTGCACGTCAACATGCGTTGAAGTGCTTTATGACATGTGATTATTTGCAATGTAAATAGTTTCAAGACAACTTCATCCTTGTGCCACACAAAGAATGGTTCATTACGCCTAGCTCTAAAAGACCAACCCAGCAAAGGTGATAGCAACAATAAAAGCCACTTTGCAAGCAAAGGAATATCCTTAATAGATTCAAAAAGGCCACTTCTAAAAAGTCAAGAGAACCAAATTAAGTTCCCAAAAGGGACACAGGAGAGCACAAGGGGGAGATTTCCAATCTTGAATGTCTCTCAAGGCTAGAAAATCCCCCAGAGGAAGAGACACAATGTCCAATCTGGCCTGTCTAATGCAAAACCTTTGAGCCCATAGTAACAAGATGAGTGTCTTCAGATCCAAAATAGGCGAAATGCTGACTGATTTGGGAACTATAAAAAGGTTTAAATAGAAACTTTGAAAGAATTCTTCTGTTGGTACTGGAATAATGACCCCTTGAGACAAGAGCTGCTGGACAGCAAGTAGATCCCACTGTGATGGGAAAGACAGCAAGCTTGAAAACAGAGAGAAGAGTGCAAATCTCCAGTTTTTAGGTCCTGGAAATATAAACACAGAACATAGGCATTTGAAATTTTCCAAGTCCAGAAGGCGGACAGCAGGGACCAGCCGAATGTCAATCCATCCATTTCCACTGTAAGAAGTCAATTTAATAATCAACTTCTCACGAATTAGTTAGTTGGAAAATTTGTGTTCAGTGCTGCAGCCAATCGACTTTATTACTGTGAGGCGCTCTTTATATATCAATATCAATCAGCTGCAGAGCTGATCAGTGTATTCTAACAGAGCTCCGCTGTCAGAATACAATAGTGCAGCAGGGAGAATTCCCCCATCCACTTCACTTGGATATTATTGGATAGAGGAATCTAAAGGAATGTGAATGTATGGCCAGCTTGTAAGACAGCAGTTGTCCATCAGACTGCCACAGAAGGAATGGCAGATTGCAAGGAAAGGCTGGGCAACAAAAAGAGCTTTAGAGAGCCTTAACCTCTCCTGGGCCTAGAGCAGAATCCAGTGCATGGCAGCAACATTACAGGACAGCCCTGCTTCTTCCATCCGAGAGGGTCCAGGTACACAGTTGTGCACAAAAGTTTGCATAACCTGTCTACGTCCAGCTACTCTGGATGGTCTACTAATGGGGACAACACTAAAATAGGCTTGTGCAAATGTTTTATCAAAGCAAACCTTTCAAAAGAAAATATATGGCTGCCACTGCTGAACTGCCTTAAAGCAGAGATCCGGAAAAAGTCCCTATCCTACATCAAGGGACAGCATGAAAGCCAGGTGACCATCAATGGTAGCCTGCAAATTTTAAGCCTTTTACAGTTCACCACCTGTCTTTATTTCAGCACTGTGTATAGGAAACATGTCATAATTAAAATATCTTGGCTGCCATTGCTGACTTCATCTGTAAACTGCAGGCTGTCTCGGACGTCAGTCCCTTCTGTGTCAGACCTTAAACAGGCATGTGGCAAAGTGAACTTGATGTGCATACTTGTTCCAGGTCACCGGGTCAGAAAGTCAGCAGGGTAGCCCATGACTTGGCATTAGCAATGGCAATCCCTTGTTCTTCTCTCATTAAATGCAGACATTTAAATGACAGACAACATAAACAGTCCCTAACGTAAAGATCTGTGTAGACTATGCTACGGTAGCACTCATTTCCCAGCAATTAGGAGTTTCGATATCTAAGCCAAGTAATTAGACTGCTGTAAAGCGCTTCCTTCCTTTTGTACAGCAATAGTAATTTCACAAAACCTTACTACACAAAAAGCATTTAATTCTTATAGGAGGACCTATAACCAGGACATGAGGTAGCAAAGTGGCGGCATGACATCTCTTGTCTGACTGAGGCTCCAGTATATCGATCAGCAGAGCTGAACCTCCAGAGCGATTGACTCGCTTTTATTACTATGGCAATTAGAAAAGCTGAGCGACACCTTTTATTGGAGATGCAATAAAGTGAAGGCGCTCAGCCATGTAAGAGTTTCACCATGAACTAATGGCATAGCGTGGAGCCATTATTGTTACATGGCTCAGAGCCCTTGCTTTATTGCTGCTGGAATACATGCTTGCCCATTGTGACAGAGGCTTTACACATTGCATGCCCCTCTAATATGCAGCGGACTGTACCTAATGCAACATACAGCTGAAGCCAATCCAAAGTCATCTCTCCGAACTGCTGGAAGTTGTACTGACTGCAACAGATTACTACATACACATCACATATCGTTGCATCATTACTATAAAACGTCTTCACAGAAACCAGATTTAAATTGGCCCTGAAGAATAAGGGAATCTGGAAGCCAGAATCTGATTGGTAGCTGTAAGGAAATACATTTTTAGCACTTACAAGAAGTCTCATGGTTGTAAATGATTCAGTGTCAGTCTCTGCATTAAGGTAAAAACCTTCTGCATGCAGCTCCCCCCCCCGAGCCCCCCTTATACTTACCTGAGCCAGATCTCAATCCAACATGTGCACGAGAGCAGCAGCTATCCCTCCTCATTGGACTGAAAGGCAACAGCGGAAGCCATTGGCTCCAATTGCTATCAATCACGTCCAGTGTAGAGGGAGTGGGGGGGAGCTGCCAAGCAGGCTCTGTGTGGCAACAGCTACACACAGCCTGCACGAGTGCCCCCATAGCAAGTGGCCCGCTAAGGGGGCACTCGGCAGTGGGGAGGGCAAGGAGCGCTAGCAGGGGACCCAAGAAGAAGAGGATTGGGACTGCTCTGTGCAAAACCATTACACAGAGCAGGCAAGTATAACAAGTTTATGATTTGAGTACATGTTTTTAGTCAGAGTTCAGCTTTAAGGTCAAGTCTGAGCCACAGCCGCCAATAGATTACATGAACTGCCAGTGTAACTTACTAATAAAACATGGGAAAATGTGCTAGCAGATAGAGGACACACAGATGGAAGTGAGCAATAAATGGCACAGGAGTGAATCCCAGCATGGGTGACAGCATTCATCTCTCACATGCCACGGTGGCCTGGCTGTATATCACAAAATGTGTCTGGCGGGATGGCAAGAAAAGTGATTTTACTCAGCTCAGCAGCACATTCCCCTTTGCCTTTTGCTTTAAATCATAAGATACTTTAACAGTGCAAGTAAATTTGGCTGTGTGCACATTCTAGCCACTTACTGAGAAAAAGTCGAGTGTTTGAATAACCATGGCACAGTGCCATGCCAATTTCCGGTCCATGGATCTAGATACAAGTGCCTTCCATTTACATATTTTCTTCACAATAAGCAAAGTTGGAGGTACAGACAGCACATGAGGACAGAGCCGTTACTGCAAACACTTCAGCAGATAAAAGTCATTGGGCCCAAAGCATGCAACATGACAGTCCTGATCGCTTCTCGGCCTTTTGGCTAAGATCAAGTGTAGTATCTGTTCTTATCAGTGTCCAGTGGGGGTGCTCCCGGTCATTCTAGCTTTGCGGGGATGACTGTTGTATAGTACCCTCACTGGTATGATGGGGGTCTGGAAGGCTAGTACCGGGGGGACAGAAACCGGGATGCCCACACGTAGCTGGGACCTGGGAGTAATTCCCCCGAGGAGACCGGAAGGACCCAGTACCTCCTGATTTGAACGGATCTACCTTGTCTGGCCAGGGGTCGGGAAGGCAGAGAGTCCGCAAACCAGTGCCCCCTGAGTAGTCGCCTCAGGGGTGCCACTAGTAACACCTGGGTGTGGGACCCCACAGTGTGAAGATGGCACATGGTCACTTGTTTACAAACTTTTTCTGCACAGCGCCCTAAGGACCAGGCCTTTTGGCTAGGACCAGGGCAATTTTTGCTACAGGCCTCAGGGCCTGGTCTGTGCACAATTTGGCACGACCACTTTTTTATTTTCTATTTATTTAATTTAACACCTCCCACGTCGTCACTTTTTTCTTTACTTATGTGTGTTTCACAGGATGGAGGGTGTGGGTCCTCGGGCCTACCCTGAAGTCTAGGGGGAGGATATGTGGCCTTTTGGTTCCTTCCTCCCCTGTCCCTAGGGGGTTTTCTCTTCGGGAGAGCCCCCTGACCAAGTACTGGGTGTCTGGCTTCAGCTGGACACAAGGAACGGTGGTCCACCAGGCCTTTTGGCCAGGAGGACCAAATGGGAACCTTGTCCCCGTCAGGAGCTTCGTGCCCCGGGGATCAGGGTAGTGGTCCAGCCCCTTTAGGGGTAGGACAAAGCACACCACAAAGTGCACTTTTTCGTGTGGTGTTTTACACTTGCACTTTTTTTGTGATTCACTTACGGGTTTTTCGTTATAATTGCACGTTTGCGGACTTTAAAAAAAAAAAAAAAAAAAGACAGTCCTGAACACCCACATTACAGGATTTTAGATGTGACATCTGAATAAGGAACAAAAATACTTTTATTTTCTTCTTTAGGGTTGATGCATGGTTTATTTTTTAATTAGGCCTTCTCCTGCTGTCCATGACCGCTGACCACCCCCAGTTCTATCTCTGCAACAACCTGAACTTGCTGGAGGGCCTTCTACATACAGTATAATCTTCTGGTGAAGACACAAATTTGCATGGCACTAGAAGTACTGTAACCCTTGCCTACCATTAGATTCTTCAAAGGAAAATATGGCAGACCCATCAAGGACTAACACTGGAAAGGCCAGCTAAAAGCCAAACTCTGCATATCACAGCCATGCAAGGGAAGGCACCCTGACCTGCCTTAACCCACCCAAACTGCAGCAGTGAGGTTTAGAGTGTGCTAATCCTTCAAAAGGAATTCAAAGGATTATGCAGATCGCATGAAAGGCGTAATGGAAGTAATTTTACATAATTTGCAGATGTGAAAATGTCGACATATTTCGTGCTGAAAGCAGAAGTGATGTAACATTCTTTTGCTTCCGCTGTGCAATGAGACACCTAGCTAACAGGTGTCTCATTCCTCGTTCACCGTGTGCGCTGCTAGTAATACGGAATCATATCAGGAGCTTACTGAGCTTCAAAGAGGTCAAATGGTTGGTGCCGCTTAGCTGGTGCCTCTGTGACTGAAGCTGCCAATTTATTTGCTGTGTCGCGAGGTACACTATCAAAGGTTACGACGGCATAAAACGTTTCCAGGAAAATGCTGTCTGATAAGCATAAGTGCGGTCAACATTGTCAGTTGACCAAAAGACAGAAGGACATTGTGCAGGATTGTGACCCAGAATAAGAAAACTGCTGCAAAAGTGACTGCAAAGCTCAATCTCAGTCTTCATCAACAAAAACTGTGTGGATGAAACTCCATAAGCAAAACATGCACGGTCGAGGTGCAATTGCCAAACCCCTAGTGACCGATTTTAATGCTGAGAAGAGGAGAGAGTGGTGCAACACCCATAAAAACGTGGACCCATCAATCAATGGAAGACTGTAATATGGTCCGATGAATCGAGCTTCACACTGTTTCCAGCCACAAGACGTGTTTACCTGTGACAAACACTGTCCCAAACGTACGACCAGGACTGTCTTGTGCCAACAGTAAAGCATGATGGCGGCACAATCATGGTTTGGGTTTTCAGCAGGCCCCATCGTCACCTT
The DNA here is from genome assembly GCF_062004578.1 of Staurois parvus. Lineage (NCBI taxonomy): Eukaryota > Metazoa > Chordata > Amphibia > Anura > Ranidae > Staurois > Staurois parvus. The sequence continues at coordinate 2,256,462 of NW_028317826.1, forward strand.
GAAAGGTAGTCACTGATTGCAACTATGTACAAATTTTGGCTGACAAGGTGCACCCAAGCTCTTCCTCCCGCAGCTTGTCTCTGTTCCCTTCGACCTTTGGGAGTTCTCACTTCCGTGGTCAAGTATAACATTTTAGCAACGAGAGCAGAAGCCCCCTCTAGCAAAGACATTTTGAGAATCACACACGAGAAACTGGCTTTTAATGTGTTGGAAGCTTTAGGCTATTTAAAGTGATATTAACACCCCCTTGCGTATACTCCTGGTATGGCTGGTGCCATGATTACTGCCCCAGGTTTTTGGTTTCAGGGTGGCTCCTTTTTCTTGAAGCATCCTATTGAGTTACCCTTGCATGCAGGGACTAGATTTGTTTCTCCCTATACTGTGTGCATCAATAATAAAAAAAAAAAAAAAAAAAAAAAACAGCCCCATAGCCTACGATGGCAAGGCACTCCTCTGATCCTCCCTCGCCAAATAACAGACTGACTGGAGACTGCACTAGTTAATTCTTTCCTAAGTTCAGGGAAGCAGAACAGAGAGCAGGAGCCTGCAACATTGAAAGTTGTAAACGGCAAGTGCTTGGGTAAGAAGGTTAACAAATCGCTTGCTGGGTAATGTTTATTTTATAATGCTTAATTTATTAAGCCAAAAAAAAAAAAAAGACAAAGGGTTTAATACTACGTTAACACCATCAGCTACCAAAAACTGACGTTTTAGGGGGAATGACCTTATATGACATGTGTACATCAAGTTTCCTGAACAAGAGGAAAAGGGACAACACCAAGGGACAGCAGCACAATACAGAGATATATTTGGCCAAGACAGCCTTGGCTTCTTCTTAGCTTAGTATAAAAACATGTGGCCAGAAAGGCCTGACAAAAATGACATTCATCTGCACTAATACACATTTTTTTCATATTTCTAGCAAAGAAAGGACAGTCTTTTTAACCTCACTTAATAAATCTCATAGCACGCTGGTGACGGCCAATGGCTCTTCTTTTATTGTTGGTGACTGGGGGGGGACATGTCTGTCTGCATCATGTTTCTCAAGGTGTGGTCTCCGCAGAACGCAGAGTGGAACAGAGTCCAGCATGCATCGCTCTCACTGCACTCATCCAGACTGACGCAGGGTCTGCTGTAACACTTTTCATACCTGACATATCAGATCAGCACAGGAAATCCACACCTGCCTGCAATATCAATGACAAGCGCACATGGGAGGATTCATTTGATCCAGGCTGTTGGCATACATTTGGTAATGGCAGACGTTAGGCAAATGTTACATACAGCTTGCACTTGCCCCAGCAAGCTTTGCCAGCCACATACAACTATAAAAGCAGATCTATTGTATATTCTTGATCCTGTCCTCAATTCCAAGTAGATTCACGGTTCTGAAATAAGTATGTATTGCAGAAGTTCAGACTTCACTGCCTACATGCTCCTTACCAGTCAATAAGAGTTAAAGCCAGAATTAGTATGACAGTCGTGGAGCCCTCACTTTAAAAAAGTACACCAGCGCCCAGAATTCTATGCTTACAGGTTTACTTTAAAGCTGAACTCCAGGCATACAAAAAGCCCCATTGTATGCAATAAGGGAATATATAAAAATTAAATATATGTTTTGAAGAAAAAAACAAAAAAGTACCTATATTTGACTTACTACCAGCCTCATGTAAGCAAAACACATTCCAAAAGAGGGAGGAGCAAATCAGGAGAGCTGCATGCACATGTGCTGACAATGAACATGGGCTTATAGGAGGAGTGGGCAGAGTGAGAACAGAGGGCTGGACCGCTGCTACCCCTTCATTGCACAAAGGCTGCTGGCAGGGATGTGACCTGACTGATACCTAAATTAGAGGTATGGGGGGAAAAAACAAATAAAAAATGTCATGTATGTTTTTATCAGTTTTTATTCTTCTCAAAACAATTCTATTACCTGTTGATCCTGCCAGTAGATATGTTTGTTATCCAATTCCAGTAACAGGATGACAACACTGTTTGTTCTGCAGTAAAGTACAACATTGGACTGGGTATTCTTAGATGGACATGTGGTTTTGGATTGACTAAAACAATAAGGCCTCTTTCACATGGGTCTAGCTGCTGACTCATGATCCCCAGAGGATCACGTTGTGAGCAGCAGTTGGCCCATGCTTAGCAGGCAATCAGGAAGTTATATGTATTTCTTCACAACTTCACGACCAGGTCCACTGTAAGCGGTTGTAACACGGCCCCATTCACCTCTTCAGAGAGTGGTGGCAGGTGCTATCGCTTCGCTTGATGAACAAGACATGCCCTTTTCTTTTTTGAAGCACAGGCTTACAGACACAGCACCGTAGATGGGCTATCCAGCAGGCACTGCCTGATTTTGACAGGTAGCTGAGGCAAGGTACAAATGCACCTCAACCATCTGATTATTTTCTACCCGACAGTGCCCATGTGAAAAGGGTCTTACAGCAACATTGCTTTTCTTTTAAGGAAAAAAAAAAAAAAAAAAAGGTTTAACCGTTTCAATACCGTGCAATTTTACACCTTCCTGCCCAGGCCAGTTTTCAGGTTTCAGCGCTCTCACACTTTGAATGACAATTGCGCGGTCATACAACATTGTACCCAAACTAAAATTTGATCATTTTCTTCACACAACTAGAGCTTTCTTTTGGTGGTATTTAATCACCACTTGGGTTTTTATTTTTTGCTAAATTAACAAAAAAAGACCAAAAATTTTGAAAAAAAAAAAACACATTTTTCTTTGTTTCTGTTATAAAAGTTTACAAATAAATAATTGTTCTTCATAAATTTAGGCCGAGATGTATTCTGCTACATGTCTTTGGTGAAAAAAACCCAAATTAGGATGTATTTTTTAGTTTGTAGGAAAGTTATAGAGCTCACAAACTATGGTATAGATCTGAATATTGATCAATCCTGAAGTACTGACAGCCAATCTAATTTCTTGAGGTCCAAGAATGTCAGAACAGTACAGATATCCCCCAAATGACCCCTTTTTGCAGAGTAGACAGTCCGACGTACTTCATAAGAGGCATGGCGAGTTTTTTGAAGTTGTATTTTTTTGTCATAATTTTTCGGAAAATGAAAAAATTAAAAAAATTTTCACTATTTTTTTTTTTACATACTGTCACCAGTGCGGTACAGCGTCATCATATAACTGGCATGGCGGTGAACAGCGACACTGACTGGTGACAGTATGAAAAAAAAATATATTTTTTTTAATTTTTTTTTATTTTTTTATTATATTAATTTTTTATTACATTTTTTTTTATTTTTTTTAAGATTTTTTTTCATATTTTACTATGACCAAAATAGTACAATGTTACCATAGTAACACTGTACTACTTTGGGGAAGTGATCAGTATTTTTTTTTTTTTTTTTTTTTTACACAATTTGCTTATAGCTAAGAATTACTTTGCTATAAGCAAGCATTTACCTGAATGAAATCGATTCATTCAGCTTTTTTTTTTTTTTTTTTTTTTTTGTGCTTAGCTGCGATTTGGTCACAGCTAATCACATGACATGTGCATGTGATTAGCTGTGACCATTCACAGCTAGGCACTAGTATACAATGGATGGCATCATGAATGAAGCCATCCATTGTATACAACTGTCATGTGACCTGCTGTGATTGGTCACAGCAGGTCACATGGTACCGGCAACGGGAGCCGGTACTCGGATCTGTCATCGGCCGTGTCCAAGGTGCACGGGCGGTGACAGATCGCACTGCTGCGTCGCTCTGCAACCGCGCAAACCGCTCATGTGCGGGAGCACGCCAATTGGCGTGCACACGGAAAGCTGCAGCGCTTTTCAAGCCGCCAAACGGCCATTGGCCGGGCGGCTAATGGTTAAAAGCATTTGTGATCCTTTACAAGTAAATATGTCCTAAATGGTGCAAGTTTAGGCGATATTTACAGTACCTACAAGTAAGCATTTTAATAAAATAAAACTCATGCAGCGCTAAAAGTATGATCAAACACATAAAAGCGTAAATTATAAATTATATGTTACCAATATAACGAAATTAAAAAATATTAAAGTGACCAAGTTCAATGACCTTATCGGTTATATTGACATAAATAGATAATATAAGATGACAAACTATAATATCCACAAAAGTTTAAAAAATATAAAAGTGACCAAGTTCAATGACCTTCTCTATTATGGTGACATAAATACATAAGGTCACTGAACTTGGTCACTAATATTTTTAAACTTTTTTTAAACTTAATTTTGTTATATTGGTATCATATAATTTACGATTTTATGTGTTTTATCATACTTTTAGCGCTGCATGAGTTTTATTTTATTATTGATGAGAGGTTTTTACCTTTTCATGCTAGCTGCTCCTTTTTATATGTTTATCCAGCGCTCGTTTTATCTGATGGGATAAGTAAGCATTATAGGCTTACCTGTAGGTACAAGTTAAAAAAACACAAACCGTTTACTATAGAAAACATGTAGTGTTCTGTAAACAGTTTATTACAAAAAACAGAAAACATGTTTTTCCTTTTGGAATAAAGGTAATTTACATAAATGACTAAAAGCTGTGAATTGTAACTACCCATGTCAGCGTTAAATGGCTCGTCTTAACCCTCCGTCACTTTTGCTGGACAGCTTGGTCTGGTAAATGAAGCTAAAAAAACTCATTGGTTGGTTCAGATAAAAACTGTTATGGGGAAACAAAGAAAAACAAACTCCTGCATTAATGCTGTTGACAGACGGCATCATACATGTCAGTTTTGATTCTGCCCATAAGGACAAAAGCTGCTGTTACAACACTTCACCCGCGCAATGCTGTGGGACCTGGCCAGTACATGAAATCTTCAAGCATTTATCCATCACAGCGTTCCAAATCAAAAGTTTCTAAAATTAGTGAAAAAACAAGCACAAGTAGGGTGACATGATGTGAATTTAAAGGGAATAACCTTAGGACTTTCCCATGTAAGGCATAAAAAAAAACTGCAGCAAGATTGTATAATGGGCAGCACAGAGGCTAAATGGTTAGCACTTCCGCCTGGCAGTACTAGGGTTGTTGGTTCGAATCCCAGCCATGGCACCTCCTGCCTGGAGTTTGCATGTTCTCCCTGGGCATGCGTGGGTTTCCTCCGGGTACTCTGGTTTCCTCCCACACTCCAAAGACATGCTGGTAGGTTAATTGGATCCTGTCTAAAATGGCCCTAGTATGTGTATGTATGAATGTGAGTTAGGGACCTTAGATTGTACGCCCCTTGAGGGTTAGGGACTGATGTGAATGTACAATATATATGTAAAGTGCTGCGTAAATTGACGGCACTATACAAGTACCTGAAATAAATAATGTGGTCGCAGTAGCTACAAATAGAGCTTAGTGGACTCACACATTAAGCAAGCCAGAGTGCATATGTAAAAAGGTGAGATATGCGATGTCCGCTCCCTGTACAATAGCTGCGCACAATTCGGAGCTGTGAAGAGCTCCTTCCTCACCGAAGAGATTACACAACACAGATACAGGTGAAAACCTCTTTACTGGATGTTGCAGATGAGATGTATGCGGCAACACAAACAGGCTTATGATGAATGAGCGTAGAGGAAAAACCCTGCTGTGACCATATTGTCAGCACATCAGATAATCCTCTCAGTGCTTCAAAGACGACAGCCCGTCTACAGCCGTGTAAAAAATGTGCAGCCAGGGCCGGCAGATAAAGGGCCGGCCCTGGACTGACAAGGGGAGACACAGCAGCTTCTCTGAACCTGTGATAAGCCAGTTAAACCTCAGATTCATTACCTGAGTGCTGATTAATGGACCTGAAAAGAGGGCTGAATGGAAGGCGACATTCCACTTAAATAGTTAACGCCGTTATTTACAATGGGGCTGAGCGGAAAATATAGCTTTCAATACCCCGTGGCCGTGAATCAACAATAAATGCATTACAATTCATCAAGAAAACACATGAATAATATGTATACACACACAGGCTGTCTCCGTGTTAATGCTGCCAATACACGGAGTCCTGAATTCTCCCAGTATACAATGGGGGGTTATTTACTAAAACTACATGGTGCAAATCCTGGTGCAGCTCTGCATAGAAACCAATCACCTGACAGGTTTTATTGCCAAAGCTTTATTGAACAATTGTACCGTGCTGTGCTTGAAGTCTTCTATAGGCATCCACGAGTTTTAGGCCTATGTTCACTCCATGCACACACTAACATGGTTGTCTTTTATCTTGATTACCAGTCCCTGGACTGCCACGCAACATGTGCGCAGCCCATCAGTAATAGGTCACACTTGCCACTAACTACTGCAGCATGTAGTACCGCCACACCAGCATCCCTTTTTATACCTGAAAAATTAAAAGTCCAGGTTTGACTTGAACACCCTTCATACATGCATGGTCCAACGCTGTCACTATCGGGGAGCTGGCCCTGATCACTGATGTGCGTCCGATGTTGGAACATATGCATATAGACAGGAAGCGGGTGCAAGAGGCTGTAAGTGACCAGCAGCACTAATATGCAGCAAAAACAGTGGCTAAATGGTTAGCACTTCTGCCTGGCAGTACTGGGGACGTTGGTTCAAATCCCAACCCCGGCACCTCCTGCCTGGAGTTTGCATGTTCTCCCTGTGCCTGCGTGGGTTTCCTCCGGGTACTCCGGTTTCCTCCCACACTCCAAAGACATGCTGGTAGGTTAATTGGATCCTGTCTAAATTGGTCCTTGTATATGAATGTGAGTTAGGGACCTTAGATTGTACGCCCCTTGAGGGTTAGGGACTGATGAGAATGTACAATATATATGTAAAGCGCTGCGTAAAATTGACTGCGCTATATAAGTACCTGAAATAATAATAAAATATAAATAAAGGGGGGGGGGTGAAAACTTAAACAAGGTTTCAGATGCACAGGGCTTTAGCAAACTTATCTAGTTGGGATTTAGAGCTCCTTTATGGGCTGATTCACATCATATGCAGTCCAGCGAGTTTATTTACTGAATCAAAAATGCATGAAAAGTAGTTTATATGGTACTCAATGGCATAGTTCACACCAGTGTGGTAAGTTCTAGGTAGGGATGCATCGAAATTTTGGCTGAAATTACAAAAAAAGAAAAAAAAAAAAAAAAAAAAGGAAAAGATACAGGTGCCGAAAAAACTCCGCACCTCGCTGCCCCTGGCTTCTGCTCGGTAGTTCTCAGCCTTACATGAGAAACCATCGATCCCAGCATTGGGCATAGAGATGAGGGATGGAAACATGGCCGTCACTCATCTCTGTGCCCTTGGAGGACCGGAGCGATGTCACTTCCCGTTCCAGCCTCTTTTTTTTTTTTTTTTTTTTTTTTTTTTTTAAGCACTAGACCAATGCTTTTTTTTTATCCACTGCTTTACACTGTAGAGGAGATATGTGGTTGATAAGACCCCACATATCTCTCCATGAAGTGGACCTGTCATTATATTTCTATCACAAGGGATGCATGCAATTCTTGTGATAAGAATAAAAGTGATTAAAACATTTTTTTTTTTTTTTTTTTTTTTTTTAAAAAGGGACAGCGCAAACCCCGCCCTCCCCCCAAAAAAACCCTTTATATAAAAAAAATGTAAAGTGCCCCCACCCCCCATGCTCACATGTAGTGGTGAACACATACGTAGACCAAGCCAACATATGTAAATGGTGTTCAAACCACACACGTGCGGTATCAACTCGAACGTCAGAGCAAGAGCAATAATTCTAGTACTAGACCTCCTCTGTACCTTCACACTGCCAACCTGTATACATTTTTAAAACATCACCCATGGAGATTTTTAAGTACCGCAGTTTAATGCCATTCCACGAGCGTGCACAATTTTAAAGCGTGACATCTGCCCTAACATCCTCTTTCATATTTTACAAAAAAATTGGGGTTTTTGTGTTTTTTAATCCGTGTATTTTTTTTCTAAAAAATATATATTCATTTTTAAAAACTGTGTATTTCGGTTTTTGGCCAAGTGCATTTTGAATTTTCGGTTTCGGCACCAGAATTTACATTTTGGTGCACCACTAGTTCTACTGCATTCCCTTTCCAGAAAGAAAGTAGAACATGCTGCATTTTTTGCTGCAATTAACTGTAGTAGAATGCGGTAAAATATATCAAAAGTGCACTGGAACGCACAAGTCCCTTCTTAATATGAAGACAAAAAAAGGGGGGGGGGGGGGGAATACATTGAAACACAAAAACCATGCATGCAGAAATGCATCCAGAATGCATGTGGATCACGTTTCTGTGGTGTGAACTGGCCCTTTAATGGTTAATACACCAACAAAAAACTGGCTATGCCGGTAAAAGCATTTGGTTTGCAGCTTTGACTGAAGATGCTATAGATGGGTCATTTACATACTTCCCAAAGGCAGGCAAGAACACTCTCGGAGATCTCACCATCCCATCCTGCCTTGTTACTAAGACACTCCTAGCTGATTAAAACCCAGTTACGTGTTCTCTTTTCCCTGTTCCAGTTGCACAGAGTTCAGCAATGCTGTGATGGAAGAGATAGTGGACCACAAGAGGCGGCTGTGAGTGGTACTATGCACAAGTGCATTACAATCAAGCTACAGGGGGCTTTAGCAGCCACTTCTTCACAGCACTCAGACATCTATAAATGTAAAGCCCCAGCAAGGAAACTCCAACATGGAATAATGGTTGGGGGACAATTGAAATCAACAAATTACTGGTAAAAGAAGTTTAACGTTGAACTCGTCTTCCCTTCAGTCTCGCACAGTTGGACAGGATCCTTTCCTGTACTCTGATTTTACTGCACACTAATCTTCTCACAGTGTGCACTGGTAGATGCAGGAGGTCAAACAAAGCCAGCCTCATTTCCAGACTAGAGGACATCCAGCATCATGTAGCACTTTACTCTGTAGCCTGACGTCCCCTGGCCTGTCCCTTTCAATAACTGGATTTCAGTTCTTTTAATTACAGCAGATATTTACCCTGTGTGTGAAGCTCCCCCTCTCCACCCCTCCTCTAGGCAAATATGGCAAGGTTTTGTTTTTTGTTTTTTTATGCAAACAGTGCAATCTGCCCCTCTATGCAGGTCATTTGTCTAAAGCCAGCCATAGACACTGCAACAGAAAGAAAATGGATACATTCCCCCATCAACACATTCATTGTCGATGGGGGAATACCTCCCATGGAGATATTGTATTCTCCCAGCAGGGGGAGCTGTCCCAGGCGCTGGTAATAATCACATGAAAATTCCAACAGGCTGGTTGTACCAAAGTTGATCGATGGATTCATTTGGGTACATTCAGCCTGCCCATACATCATTAGAATCTTAGCAGGTCCCTGCTGAACTGGCTGAGGTTCAGCCTGGGTTCACATATGCAGTGCACTATATCACATGATTCGCACCGCATTCCTGTGCAAATCACATGCGATTTGTGCGCGGGACGATTGAAGCCATGCATTTTATATGGCTCTAATCACACCGCACCCACAAGGTGCAGGATCATTTTTTGGGTCCGTAATAGAATCGGATCGCATGGGTATTCACACCTATGCGATCCGTTTCTGCACATTGCACCGCATTTTGCGGACCGCTTTCGGGGTGTTGTTGACTTAACATACAAACCCGCAGCGGTTCACATGAACGGGGTGCAATTCTGATGTAGTGCGGATTTTGCACAGAAAACGCTGCGAATTCCGCATCGCATCAGTGTGAACCAGGGCTCAAACAGTCTACAGCAGGCTTAAGCAAATGATGTGCAGTGATCACGGGGCCTCCTGGGATATGCATGCTACATATCCCAGGAGACCTTTAGTCATTCATTAAGTAGGAGGGAGGTGGGCCTAGTGGCATGTCATTGCAAGACCCCACCGACTGAACCCAGAAGAGCCAAAAGGCCTCTTGATGACGGTGTCTGTTGACAGACGGATGTTAGCGGGACAACACTGAATCCACTGGCTGGATGAGTACCTTAACTGTGTCTACACCACCACCCAGTAAGCAGGATTATAGAAAAAGAAAAAATATAGGGTAGGCCGAAAGTCCTCTTTAAGGAAGCTCAGTATCACATGTGATCCTCGCAAGAGCCAGCACACTGCTTACATCAAGGCTCAGAGTTCTTTGGGGGCTGCAATGTTTTCTGGCCACTCCCACCAGCCATGATCTGTCTGCACTGCATATAGGAACACGGAGACACAGTGTTTTTACTGGGTCTAAAATAACATATGTAATGAAAATGGAAAGGCATGTCAATATGTGGGAGGTAGGAACCAGGGAAGGTAAAGAATACAACTTTAAAACATAACTGGCGAAATTCTGAACAAAGACCTTAGAGGAAGTAAACAGCATCCTGCATTGTAAGATCAAACAATACCTCATTCATGACGCAACAATCGTATGATTGGGGGAAATTAATTACAGCACAAGATAGACACAACCCATTGAAGAAATCACAATGCTCTCACCTTGAAGAACAATGTTTTTTTTTTCTCGCTCTCTTCAAGATGAAGGAAACAAACAATTCACAAAATAACCCTCCATTTGTGTAAGCAAAGGGTAAGGTGGGTTAATACAGGAGTCACTGATTTCAAAACTACGCAGAATTATTATTAGGAAAGCTGATCAAGAAAGCAGCAAAGTTGCCAAAAAAAAAAAAAAAACAACCGTGGTTCATTGGTCTCTCTTCACAGATTCTTAATAACTAGAAGATGATAGGCTGGCAAACGTTGGACAACACTGCCCTCCAGTGGTCAATGAGACAGCAGTTGTTTGGAATATATCACCCCAGCATTGCTGGGCAAATTTAAACACTTATTTGGGGGAAAAAAGAGAAAAAACAAATATACAAAAATAAATCTACAGAAAATATTAAGTTGTGTTTCTTGTATTTAAGTCTTACACTCTTGTGTATGTGATAGCCTGCTCTGCATTACCTCAATCCTGTACAGACGCTGAGTCTTGGTGGTGGTTCATGTAAATGCATATTTGTATGGTACTCCAAAATTCTAACAAATAATCACTGAAGACTTACTAATATCATATAGTACTTTATTTGAGCCCTTCACTATAATCTGTCTCACTGCTCTCCAAGCCCTGCACTGACGGACAGAAAGCCTAAAACAGCTAGGGCAGCACAGTGGCTAAATGGTTAGCACTTCCGCCTGGCAGTAATAGGGTCGTCGGTTCAAATCCCAACCACGGAACCACCTGCCTGGAGTTTGCATGTTCTCCCTGTGCCTGCAAGGGTTTCCTCCGGGTACTCCAGCTTCCTCCCACACTCCAAAGACATGCTGGGAGGTTAATTGTCTCCTGTCTAAATTGTCCCTAGTATGTGTATGTATGAATGTGAGTTAGGGACCTTAGATTGTACACCCCTTGAGGGTTAGGGACTGATGTGAATGTACAATATATATATGTAAAAGCGCTGCGTAAATTGACGGCGCTATAGAAGTACCTGAAACAAATAAACAGCTGAATGCAAACTGCAGCCAATGGCTATGATGAGCAATGTAACCACTTGCCTGATGGGCATTTTCACCCCCTGATCATTTTTCTCCTTCACTGATTAGCACTGAAGAGGCTGCAGCGATGAGGCGGCACTGGTGGACATGGATGAGGAGGCATTGATGAGGCTGCACTGAAATGTGGCACTTCTAGGCATTGACTGGTGACACTGCTGGGCACTGACTGGCAATGACAGGCAGCAATGTTGAGCACTGTTGGGGCTATACTGATAATCAGGGCACTGACAAAGACACTTGCCGGTTCTCGGCAGTAGTTTCCTCACGCTATGACAACTGATCACATGGTAAACGGCCGCTGTGATTGGCTCTTTACCCTGACCTGTGATCCACTGTGTCTGAAGGACACAGCAATCACAGAGCGCCTCGGGTGCACGGTTCTGGGAGAACTTCCTATGACGCCTCCCCAGAACTGGACAACCACAATGTAGTCGTCATTCAGCTATAGCCCGTCATCAAGTGGTTAATTGGTTAGTGTGAAAGTTATAGCAACTACAAATATAAATGATATATATTATAGATTGAGCAATCCTGATGTACTGACAGCACCTCATTTCTTGAGGCCCAAAAATGCCAGAATAATAAAAAATATCCCTCAAATTACCCCTTTTTAGAAAATAGGAAAGTCCAAGGTATTTAGTAAGAGGCATGGTGGGTTTTTTGACGTTGTAATTTGTCACAATTGTTTGGAAAATTAATTAATTTTTTTTTTTCTAAATGCTGTCACCAGTGCAGTACAGAATCATTATATGACTGGTGTGGTGGTGGTGATAGACTGGTGACCGTATGGGGGGGAAAAAAAAAAAATACACATTTTATGTATTATATATTGTATTACATTTTTGAATCATTTTTTCCTTGTAGCATTTTTTTCTTTTTTTTGGGGGGGGGGGGGGTACATCCTGTCAGAGTTCAGAGTCATCATAGTGACAACTCTGATGACTCTGGATGGACGATCGGGCATTTCCTTTTTTTTTTTTCCTCCACACTGTTATTCCTTAACAGTGATGATCATTGTATAATAGTTTTAGCTATCATGAACAGCTTGCTTACGGTTGTGATTAGCTACAGATAATAACATGATACAGGTAACTTGATTGATTTGGGCCAATAAGCCGTAAGCAAGTTGTTCATGAATGAAAATCTATTCATGACAGTTTGTTTACATTGCTATCTTGTGATCGCTATGATCAATAGCGATCACATGATACCTGCTACCCGTTTACCAGTAACTGTAATCCACTGTCTGGTGGACACAGAGGTCACAGGAGTGGTGGGCCGCATGCCCCTAACCCGGAATGGGCTGGATGATGTACAGGTATGTGATACAGCCTTGCTGGAGCCGCCTGCCCACAGTAAATGTACTGTGGGCGTTCTGGAAGTCGTTAAAAGTAGCACAGTGCTGAATAGCAAAAAAATGCCCTGGTAATAAAGGGGGGTAAAACCTTCCAAAGGGCAAGTGGTCAAGTCAATCAGCATGCAGAACAGAACCAGGGAAAAGTATGCTTTAAAACCATCAGCCCTGGAGGATACACAGAACAAATGGTAACTTTAGGTGGGTGACATACCTTTTAACACACTTTCACATACAATAAAAAGATGCAGATTTAATTTCTACAGTCTACTTCAATCACAAAAAAGGAAAAAACAGCTAAATAGCTGCAAATCTTTCACAAAAAAAATAAATAATATCTCTTCAAATACTCAAGCCAGTCAATAGAGCTCCCTCTGATTTTAGTGCATTCTTGAAAACCCTCCTAAGCAAGCTTAATGAGAGAAAGCATGCTCTGTTCTGTGTGTATTGGAAACGTTTACCGCATTTGTAACTGAATAGACACATAATAAAACATTATTGGCTCTCATTACCAAGGAAGCAGATTGCCGCTGTCTAACACATACATCCATTCAACATTTCTGAATGCTTTTCACACTAGATATGCCAGTCAATAATATTCAGTGGAAACCATAGGCAGACCTCAAGAATGGCAATCTGAACCAATTAAAGGGTAAGTGCACCAATTTACCCGCCCCCTCATACATACGTCTGCCGTAGCATAGACCTCACAGCTAGACAAATCACTGCCCTATCTGCCCACGGACAGAGCAGAGTTTGTCATCTAGCATTTTCACAATGAGCCAGGCCCAGCCATAGAGGATAAAAGCCATCTCCAACAGAAAGGACACCAGAGAGGAATATGTGGCTGTCATTGTTGTCCGGCTGTAACAAAGGACAAGCATGCGAAGTAGGAGCAAGGTGAGACCATCTGACCTGTATGTAGTCTACAGCAGGCCTTGAAATTTCCACTCGCCTGCTCATATTGGCGAGTGGAAATTATGGTGGGGGCGAGTGTGTCCCCAAGGCCGTCTTGGAACTCAGGGCCGGATCTGTCACTCGCACTGGGAGCTGTCAGACTGCTCAATAGTTGAGCAAAGTGGAAGCAAAGGAAGGAGTGTGTGCTGTGCTCTCTGCCTTCCCCTAGAGTGTAGTACCCAGCTCTGTGAGTGAAGGTAACAAAGTTCTGCAACTTTTTTTATAGGGCTGTGTGTATTTGTGTGTCTATTTGTGTGCACGTGTGTGCATGTGTCTATTTGTGTGTGCACGCGCGTCTGTGTGGGTGTACATGTGTCATTTCATGAAATAATTTATGAGGGAGTGTTTAGGGGCAGAATTAGGGTGTAGCAGGGTAGGGGTTGGGTGGGGTAACTGGTGGCGAGTAACTCTTAAGGCCTGGCTAGTACCTCAGGACTTGAAATTTTAAGCCCTGGTCTACAGTATGTGTCCACAACTTACAAACCACACAACAGCCGGACATTTGTCATCCTCAGGAAGATGGGATAATAGTAAACGGAGCTCACCCTTAGGGAAATGAACAGCATTATACATTTTCCTTAAAGCTCACACAAGGTTTTACACCTCATCTCTTTATATTAGTGAATCCTGGAAGTTATCATTTGTAACCAAATGTTGCTAGGAAAATACTTCAGTGAAAATGCTGCTGTCTTAAAGAGTTCATTCACCTTTACAAAAAAAATGCCTAGACAGGTGAAGGGTGGCTGTGGATAATAAACGGTGCAGCTCTGACTAAAGTTGGGTAATGGCTTTGCTATAGGAGTATTTCCAGTACGATCCTCCCGCAGCCTGGCTGAATACTCCCAGAAATTACTGCATCCCGTCCTGCCTTGTTGTGAGGACAGTGCTTAGACACTCCCAGCCATTACCCCCATCACAGAAGCAAGCTCTCAAACCCCACACGTGTGCTCCACTGCCCGTATGTAACATGTTTCAGCTGCTGCCTTCTCGTCCCTCCAGGCCCCCCTCCCTGTGACAGCGAGTGGGGGATCCTCTCCCTGTCCTAATTTAGAAACAGCTCTAACCAGACAGTCACATCATTTATTCACAGAATTCTGTGAATGAAATACATAGTCTGCCTCCGCGGCTGATGGCTTGTTGTTCTCATTAACTGTGAAGGCGCTGGGGAGCACTCTGGTAGTTCATTGATACTTCCTGTCACTCAGTGTCTGCCTGTGTGTGGTACGGGCAGACAGCTGTACTGAGTGTCTGCAGGAGCCTGGCATTGCACCTGTGATTTGTTGATTGCGGTGCAATGGCTTACAAGCGGCAGTGTAAAAACAAACAAATGCACATTCTCTTACCTGCAAAAAATATGTGCTTTTAATTTTTTGTAAAAAGGCAAACGTATCCTTTAAATCATCTGGGAGTGTTTTAGTCTTGGGAAAAAGGCATTTTTGGGAGTATCTCAATCAGGCTTTGGGAGGCAGAATAGATGGTCTACACCTATAGCAAGAGCGTTATTCAGCTTTAGCAAAGCAGGACAATGTTTTTATCTACAGGTGCCCCTTACCTGCACAGGTAGTTTTTTGGTAAAGCTGAACCCTTTAAGACTGTATAGTAATAACTGCTTGCAGAGCGCATCACTTAGATGTGCAGTGGCAAGGCATCTCTCCTGCACTGGATCACGTACCTAATACATGATCCAGCTCTTCCAGGTAGGGGGGTGCACGTGCCCACTGCACCGGCTGTGTTGTGACAACACAATCCAATCAGCAGGTCCAGCCAATGATTGACAGCCAGGACCTGCTGATTGGCAAACAGGCTGTCAGGACAGAGCTCTGTGCATGTAAACAATACGGAGCTCTGCCCCGTTAGCGGGGATGTGCCAATTTTAGGTTCTCCACAAAGCAGGGAATAAAAACCAACTCATCCCCTAGTAAAAGCAAGACACTGTACACACACGCACAAAGTACAGTTAGGTATACACTTAACCCTTTGATCACCCCTAAATGTTCACCCCTTCCCAACCGGTGTCATTAGTACAGTGTCATTGAATATTATTAGCACTGATCACTGTATTGGTGTCCCTGGTACCCACAAGTGTCAGTTAGTGTCAGACTGACCACCGTACTATTACAATCCTGCTATAAGCTGTTGATCACTGCCATACTAGAATAAAAAAATATATATTTATATCCCATAGTTTGTAGATGCTACAACTTTCACTCAAACCGATCAATATACACTTACTGGGATATTTTTTTTTACCAAAAAAACAATACATTTTAGCCTAAATTTATGAAGAAATTTGATTTTTAAATTGTTTTTATTGGAAATGTTTTATAGCAGAAAGTAAAAATGCTTTTTTTTTTGTTTTTTTGTTTTTTTTTCAAAATTGTCAGATGTTTTCATTTATAGCGTAAAAAAAATAAAAACCCCAGTGGTGAAAAAATCCCACCAAAAGAAAGCTCTATTTGTATGGAAGAAAATGATATATGTTTCATGTGGGTACATGGTTGAATGACCATGCAATTGTCAGTTAAAATAACGCAGTACAGTAAAGCAAAAAATGACCTAGTCAGGAAGGGAGTAAAATCTTCTGGAAGGCAAGTGGTTAAAAAAAAAAAAAAACCTAAGTACAACATTTCAGTAACTAATTATGCAGTCACTTGACTTGTCACTGCCCCTGAAGTGTTCTATGGACTTTGTGAATATCCCACCCCAAGATCTCTAAATCAAGCAATACATCCCTCTGTCCATTTTTTTTTTACACCGTCCAATTTCAATCTTCAACTACAGTGCAGCAATGACACAAAAGATAGATTCTAGGCAGTTTCAGTAGCTGAACAACTAACATGGCGCAGAATGATATTCATCTGTAGTTATTCTCTAACAAGGCTAATCACTTTTGGACAAATCGCAAATTCCCCTCAGTATTCGGAGCAACAATTTCCATAAAATCACTTCGGATTATCACAGCCAACATGGGCAAGCTAAGGAAAGGCCAAGCCAGTTATCCAAACTTCTTCCAGTCTGGAAGGTTTTGGGCAAGACAACGCCCGATGCCCTCTAGATGAGCAGAAAGATAAAGCCCAACGCGGCAATGCTGTAAACCACTTAAAATTTTTAATCCATTCATCAAAAAACAAAGACTGTTTGCAGTAGGAGAAAAGGCTGTTTATCATTCTGTCACATCACACCGCGCAGCATGTACTGCAGTTTGCTCGAGGTAAATTGATTTACTCTTGTTAAATCCTGAGCAGCAGGGGTTTTTTTCTTCTTCTTCAAATCTGATTTTATCATTGTCTCCTTGGCTGCATTATTAACCCTTCAGGTTTATTACCCTCCTCGCCTACCCAGCCTGGTTACATAATGCGGCAAGTCTTCTAGCTCAGGACAGCGACAAGGAAAGCCTCAAATACCCACGGGTACCCAAAGGTGGAATCAGGAGATTACCATTCCTCCCAGGTATAGACTGCGGGAGAATTCAGGACCCATTCAGGACAGCAGACAACAGCTTTAAAGGATCTAAGACAAACCAAATAGAAACTGTCCATACAAATAAAGCAGCACTGTAATCTTCTCTGGTGCTCTGGCTACCTGTGATATTAGCAAAGCCCAATTCAAATTTCAGCTAAAATTAGCTAAATGATGATTTAAGACAAAATTTTTCAAAGTCCATTTTCAGTTGGTTTTCTTTAGAGTGCAGCCACAGCCTGAGAAGAAAAGCCTGTCACCAGCAAGCATGTTGTAGAGAAGGATCCATGCATTCACTGTGGAAGCAGTGGTCTATCTGCAGGAGTGCATTCAACCCGCTAGTGGCAAATTTCTACTTCTGACTCCGCAAATGTTGTTTTGGATCATTGCAGAGAGACCTCTGCTTCCAGAGAGACAGAACCCCTTTACAGCAGGCTGATAGACAGACTTGCTATTCAATCTGTGGCTGTTTCCTAAAAAAACTATATTCAAACAATGCTGCTGTCCAGGGGGGGCTTCTCCACAGACTAGAGCTGCCCTAAGAATTTTTTTTTTTTTTTTTACTGACCATCAGCTGAAAATAAGAGGAAAAAGCCTAAAAAAGAAAAAAAAACTAATGAATCCACCATATTTAGGGCTCATTTACACTTGCTTAAATTTTAATGCACATTAACGTGCCTACCGCGTTTTTTTATGTGTTTTTGATGCTTTGGTGATGCTTCAATGAGGCTTTTTTTTAAAGCTTTAATGAAGCTTGGCAAATTACCCATGTGTGTTGATTTTCTATTTGTTATCCATTTTTGGCACTTTTTGTTTAAAAACTTTTTTAAAATCAGGTTTTTGGGTTTTTTTGCTAGAACCCCCAAACATTATATATGTTTTTAAAAGCACTTTATGTCACACAGTATTTGCGTAGCCATCGTCAAAGCAATATTTGGCAAAAAAATATACTTTTTGGATTCTATAGCAAAAAAACACAATACATAACCAAATTTTTTTTAAAATATAAGGAGTATGTTACACCGAGTAAATAGAAACTAAACATGTCATGCTTTTAAATTGAGCACGCCCGTGCAGTGGCGACAAATTATGTAAATTTTACTATTCATAGGTGATGCTTTAAAAGTTTACAAATCACAGTTTTAGATTTACAGAAGAGGTCTAGTGCTAGAATTACCGCCCGTGATCTGACGATCGTGTGCGTTGTCTGCACCGGTGTATGCGTGCGTGTGGGACTAACGAGTGTATTTTCCACAGTGCATAAAAGTCTGCCAACAGGGAAATTACAGCGGACTTGTCCCCCCAGCATCCCTGTGCTGTCACAACCTGGGAGAAGAAGCTGGGCATATAGGGACAGGTCATGCACAGACTCACTCTTCTCCAATGCACTGTAGGGAAGTGCACAAGGGTATCAATCACACAATGCACTCCAGATACAGCAGCAAGGTTTGCTGAGAGTCCGACAGCGTTTGATAAGATCAGCAAACTGTACATTTGAACAGAACACAGTCAGTGATGTGAACTGAAACCCTTTTGCCTACCGATGTGCAGCTTAGCAACATCCACCCAGGTTTCCTCTCATTCTGTGGAGATAGAGATCCTTAAAATGGTGTCCTTGAAAAGCAAGATTCCCCACAAGTTATACACTTTTAGCTTGTAACACTTCCCATCACACACATTTGCATGAAGATTTTCCCAGAAAAATTCTCCATGTGAAGGTTCTAAACAAGCAACGTTGTAGGTGTGTGTATGTACGTGTGTGTATATGTATGTACGTGTGTGTACACGTACGTGTGTGTGTACGTACGTGTGTGTGTGTGTGTGTACGTACGCGTGTGTGTGTGTGTGTGTGTGTGTGCATACGTACGTGTGTGTACGTGTGCGCGTGTGTGTGTGTACGTACGTGTGCGCGTGTGTGTGTGTGTGTGTGTGTGTGTACGTACGTGTGTCTTAGGGTGCACTAATACTGGGCACAGTTGAGCTGAACCATGTCTGACTTTGATTGCCCCCCACTTCTCTGCACTCATACTAGGTTATAAGTGTTCCTAATCACACTTACATCTTCACCCCTGCGAACCAAACCACAGCGATTCCGGCTTCTATACTCACCAATATATGGAGAGTGTTTTGCAGTGTACTGTTCTCACGCTGAAGCAAATCATACCAGACCACAAGTAAACCACTGAGACCACTACTTCTTATTGGTCCTGGGCACAGAACACTTACCCACCCTGGGAATGGTTTAGAGCACTTACATCACACAAACAAACTGGCCCACGGGTATAAACCGTGTCCGGACTTGGCTAAAGCAGTATTAAACACTAAAAGTAAAAAAAAAAATAAAACAAATTTCCCCCTACAAGTAAATGTCATGATATGCTAGTATGCATCACATTCTAGCACATTTTGAAAGACTTACCTAATAAAAGGAAGCCCTCAGGTACCATGTTGGCATTGCTAACAGGGCTTCCACCTTCACCCAGTCTTCCTTCCGGGTTCGAGGGCTCTGACCATTTGAATGGCTGAGCTCCAAAGACATCACTCCCGTGAATGCACAGCTATCTGAAGGGACCCCATACGCAGTATGCCATCCATTGAGAATGTGTTGCGCATGTGGCAGTGATGTCACCAGCTGCAGAACTAGTCTACACCTCTTAAAGTGTGCACATTTAAAGAGATATTTACTGTACCAACAAGTAAGCTTTATTAGGTACAAGACACCAAGCATACTTTATTGGCACTCTAAAATTGCCAATGTGAGTGCACCCTTAGTTTTATAGTGCTGAAATACTCTGTATAATTTTCACTAGGTAAATTATCCATTTTTCCTTCATGTAGGCATGAGAATCATTTACGTACTCTGAACCACTGAAAATTTCCAAGACTTTGTACAAATTTGTAAAACTGCATTGGCAGCAGGATAATAAAATATACTTTACATTACATTCCATGTTTAATAAGATGTAGTTATGTATTGGAAGTCTCACTGCATGTAGTAAGTAGTATGTGGAAGTAAGCCAATCTACCTTTCACAAGATGAGCAAAATTCAGGTTCATCCACTCTTCACCTAATCAGCTCAATTTAATGCCTAGGTTTTGATTGGCTAAGTTCCTTTAGCTATGACCTGCTGAGGGATAGCAGAAGCAGGACACATAGTGAACATTTATACTGTCCTTCAGACTTGATGGATACAGGGATGGTGCCTTAGGTGTATGAACTAGGTGTATATGTTCAAATGTGATTATTTGTGCTGGCGGTCTCCTTTGAAGGGGAAGCCACTTTTATCAACATTGTTACCTTCATCGAACTCTGCGTCCTCTTCTGTGTGTTGTGGGAATGGAAAGCAGTTTGTAATTTCAAGCCGATCGTCGACCACAAGTCCAAGCAGAACGCCCTGTACCACCTCACTTCCATGGCCCTCCTCCTGATAGTGCTTAATGATCTTCAACACCACCTGCCAAGAAACAGAGGGATATGCTTACAGCGCTCAGGAAGCATCACAATTACCGACTAATAACAGATGAAAAATACACTTGAGTTACTTCCCCTCTCTGATCATTAATGTAAGAATCCACTGCTTGCTGCCATTAATGATCAGGGCAAAGTGAGCATGCTCTCGGCAAATAAACCTTTGCCACCCATGTACGTATATGTGCCATGTGTGGACATGAAGATCCAACCTCTTACGTGAGCAGCCAGAGTAACTCCACATAAAAGGCACCTCGGAGGTCACAGCTTAGCATTCCTTCCAGATGTTGAAATCTTATGGGATAACATCTAAATTTCAATGTAATGGTGCACCTACTGTTGGTCTTCCACATATTAAATAACTGGTGCCAACCTGGCCTATCAGCAGACACACACATGCAAAATAAGCTTTGTATTTACATAGTAACTAAGAAGGAAAGCAGAGTTGATCAGATGGGCAGATAGGTAATGGTGAGATGTACAAGGGGGTTAAGTAAACTTTAATGTCCAAGTAAATGCCAAGCGCTCTTAAAAGTAGAGCTAAAGGGAAAACCATTTTGCTTTCATTTGGGTAGAGTAAGGGAAGGTTATAACACCTGTCAGTTTTTTTCCCCAATTGTGTCCCATTGGGGACATTTACCTTCCTGCCCATAGCCAAAGCAGGAAGGTAATGGAAATCTCCCCAAAGTTAGGGAGTCTCTGGTTCTCACCAGAGCCATTGTCCCCATCGGAAGATTTCTCCTCTATTACCATTCTGGGAATAACCCAAAATTTGGGATTTTTTCACTTTCAGTAATAACGGTAAACAGAAAAAGTAGGGAGAGTGAATCTCCCTAACCGTTACACAGACAGCAATAAAAAACCTCACAGGTGGTCTAATCCCTCCTAACCAAGAAAAAAAAAAAAAGTTTGCCTTTGGTTATATTTTAAACCTGATATGCAACACTCATGCATAAAAAAAGGAATGCCATCAAAAAAGTATTGGGTAATGAAGTATACCCAGTGTACCCAGAATTATTGGGTAAGTGTGTCTCAACAAACTTTATTTGCACTTGTCTTAGCATCCTGCTCCAAATCAACCGCACAGAGTGACCGTTTTGCTGGTGAAAAAAGGTTCCAGGCATAGGGAGTTCCATCTAGGAAAACAACTGCTTATATCTTCTCTTGGTAAAGTAGCTGCTTTCCACCACTACTACAGGCAAAAAAAAAAAAAAAATAAAAAAAAAAATAAAAAAAAAAAAAAAAAAGGTCGAAAGGACTTTATATTGGCATAAATTTGTGGCCATTCGTCTCTTGCCTTTCATTGAGCTTCAGCTAGTGGTAATGGAGAGTACTGCCTGCAGAAAGGAGAGAAGACATAGCCCTACCCAATCCAGGATGAAAACAAAAAACAAAAAACAAAAAAAAAAAAAAAAACACACAGGCATCCCTTGTCAATGACCCTACACCTATTCTTGTGTTCTACCTTGCATGCAAACTGCTATTTTGTGTATGTAAAGCGCTGAGCAAACTGTTGGCGTTATATAAATCCTGAATAATAATAATGTGGTTTTGACAAGTGCCTGCTCCCACTTCCGGGTCAGATCACCACGGTGACCTGAGCCAGAAGTTCAACCCCCCTTCTAGCCCCCGCAGCCTTCTGGAACACTTCACAGGTCTCAGAAGACTGCAGCCCATTCACAAAGCACAGCAGGAAACTGGCTGTGAAGCCGCAAGTCTTCACTTCTGCTTTCCCTTACTGAAGATGCCAGTGCCAGCACCCAAAGCAGATTGAAGAATTGGCTCAGGACAGGACATCACTGGACCCCCGAGACACGTAAAAGGCCGTATATTAAAAGTCAACATCTACAGTAATTGTAGCTGCTGACTTAATTTTTTGGAGGAAGCCTGGAGCTCCGCTTTAAAATATGGAATTCTGACATGTCTCTGACAGTTAGTCATACGGCATGCTTGCTCCAGGTGACTAACATACTTAAGTTAGACAATGGCAGGCAACTAGCAGTTTCAAAGGAGACCAGCAATGGCAGCCCCATACTTCTCTCGGGACAGTCACTTTAAAGACACTGAAATCAACATGACAGCCAGGCAACTAGCATTCTAAAGAAGGTAGAAAAGGCATCCCTATCACTCATTGTGTGTGTTCCTGTTAATGGATTATACACAAAATTATAGTATGGCGGTAAATAAAGTGGAATGTTGGGTTGTAAATGGAAAAAACTCAAATGATAAGAGCAGACTATTTTTTTAACTGAATGATAAGGGAATATCTGAGCCCAGAGAACTGATCCTTTGTGCGATCAGAGGAATTAGGAGGGATTTTCCTTTCTTTTCCCTTTGGTACACAAAATTGGCTATATTTGCCAAAACGAGTCTTGTAGAGCATCTCTCTAGAGTTGTTCTACAATCTCAGTGTAATGTAGAGGTCACGGGACTTTTTCAACCTGGTTTTCAATTTAATGAAAATTCTGTCCATCTGGTTCCAGAAGAAAAAAAATCTTATTGTCTGGCGAAAACTACAAAGTACAAAAAGGCATACTGAAGACCTAGCTGGTCACATCTCAAAAACCAGGAAGTAATGATTATTAAAAGGGTGAAAACTTGTCAAACATAAAAGTAGCTAATTTTTCAGCAAAAAAAAAAATACATACATAGACCGCGATTCCAAAACAAAGACATGTGGAGGTGAAAAATCACGATCTCCAGCAAACTACAAGAGAGTTAGTGATAGGAAATCTGTCCAGAGGAGCCCTGCAATATGGCAAGTAACAGAGGTCTCATCTATCGGAGCTAGTCATGCAAGAAAACGTTTCATTGCTAACAAAGCACTATTGATTTCCATGTCTGTGGGCGCTCCAGCTATGATAATGGATTTCCATTCAACTGGGTTGGAGAAATACTCCAAATTGTGATTCTGATACAGTGCTGAGTTTCTAATACTACAGTCAACTCTAGGGATAAAACAGAGTGATCTCTGCTTGGTCGACCTTTATCATTACATTGCATGTAGAATTACTAGATGTCCATTAAAACTAAAAAATAAGCAATGGGGGAAAAAAAAAATTATAGCAAAATCATCACCATAAGAACTTATAATAGGTGACCCTAGAATCCTGGATGAACATTTCCAGCTACTCAGGGGTGCACCAACTGCCATAAGCAAAGTGCCACTTTCTGGTCATAATGTACAACTTCATCCAAAAATGAACGCATCAGTTTGATGGCCCTATCCAGAGGCTTGAGGGATACAATATAGAGAAATACTTGGTATAAACCTTTGGTTTAAGACTAAGAAATTAGGGGCCTCAATTATTATCACCTTATATGGCTGTGAAGATCTTGGCTGCTTAGGTTGGATCTAGCCCCAATACACACTGATGCAACTTATGAAACTTGTGACACAAAGTCGCATGACAAGTCAAAACATATTTCAATGGGTGCCATCTTTATCAATGCAACCCAAGTCTCAGCGAGAAAGAAAAAAAAAAAAAAAGGTTCCTGCACTATTCTGTGTCTTTGGTGCTGCTTTTAGTGTCATAGACTGCAATGTTAACGCAGAAATGCAGCAAGTTGCAAGGAAATCACAGCAAGCACATCACAAGCAAGTTCACAGCAGTGTAAACCAAGTCTTAATGCTTGTTTATAGCACATATATTGTAGAATTTTGTATCAATATTAATTTTCTCTGCAGTTCTCCACAGCTCTGGTTCAATAATCGAGGGGTATTTTAGAGGTAAATGTATCTTTATTGCTTCACAAAGTGACAAGGAAAGATAAAGCCAATCAAGCATGAGAAAAAGGCAGATAATTGAAGGGGTATTTAAGAAATATATCCACTGATTTTTTTTTTTTTAGCATGTGAAATTGCACTTCAAATTACAGCAAGCAGAAGGTGAGCAGCTAAATCTCTGGACTATAGCAGTCTCATGCTTCCCACCAACTATAGACATGCCAGCATGTCCAACTTAAATCAAGGAAGCAAATAGTCAACCTAGCAACTTTTTTTTAAGGAGGACAGCAAGGGGAGGAGAGAGGTGTAGGCAAACAGGCATCATTGCTCATCCCATGAATTTAAAAAAAAAAAAAAAAAAAAAAAAAGACTTTGGAGGAGGCTGAGAATAAAAGGTTCTTTTTTGAATTAAGAAAAGATACAGTTGTGTCCAAAATTATTCAACCCCCAATGCTGTAAAGGGGTTTAGGGACTATAGTGTACATTTGGAATTGTATTCAGAATCAAATCCTACAAGGACGTTGTAACTACCCAAATGCAACTAAAATGACATCAATTGTTTATGTAATACAGTAGTAAATGGTTCTTATGTGGTTTCTTCATTGCCACAATTATTCAACCCCTTAAAGACTACCACTCTGAAGAACAGAGGTTCATACAGGTGCTTTCCATCAGGTATTGAAAACACCTGTGGATGTCACCGAGCAGCAATCAAGCATAATAAGCACCAATTAGGCAGCTTTAAAATGACTGTGATACTCAGCTCCTTCTAGACATTTACTGGTGTGGTTACAAACATGGTGAAGGCAAGAGAATGGTCCAGGAAGACAAGAGAAGAGGTGATTTCTCTTCACAGGAAGGGCAATGGCTATAAGAAGATTGCAAAGATGTTAAACATACCAAGAGACACCTTAGGAAGCATCATTCGCAAATTCAAGGCAAAGGGCACTGTTGAAACGCTACCTGGTCGTGGCAGAAAGAAGATGCTGACTTCGACTGCTGTGCGCTACCTGAAGCGTAGAGTGGAGAGAAGTCCCCGTGTGACTGCTGAGGAACTGAGAAAAGATTTGTCAGATGTGGGTACAGAAGTTTCAGCCCAGACAATAAGACGCACACTGCGTAATGAAGGCCTCCGTGCCAGAACTCCCAGGCGTACCCCCTTGCTGTCTCCAAAGAATAAGAAGAGTCGACTGCAGTATGCCAAAAGCCATGTGGACAAACCACAAAAGTTGTGGGATAGTGTTCTGTGGACTGATGAAACAAAATTAGAACTGTTTGGGCCCATGGATCAACGCTATGTTTGGAGGAGGAAGAACAAGGCCTATGATGAAAAGAACACCTTGCCTACTGTGAAGCATGGTGGAGGGTCAATCATGCTTTGGGGCTGTTTTGCTTCTGCAGGTACAGGGAAGCTTCAGCGTGTGCAAGGTACCATGAATTCTCTTCAGTACCAGGAGATATTGGATGGAAACGTGATGCAGTCCGTCACACACCTGAGGCTTGGGAGACGTTGGACCTTTCAACAGGACAATGATCCCAAGCATACCTCCAAGTCCACTAGAGCATGGTTGCAGAGGAAAGGCTGGAACATTTTGGAGTGGCCATCGCAGTCACCAGACTTAAATCCGATTGAGAACCTCTGGTGGGACTTAAAGAAAGCAGTTGCAGTGCGCAAGCCTAAGAATGTGACTGAACTGGAGGCCTTTGCCCATGAAGAATGGGCGAAGATACCCGTAGATCGCTGCAAGACACTTGTGTCAAGCTATGCTTCACGTTTAAAAGCTGTTATAACTGTAAAAGGATGCTGTACTAAGTACTAAGATTGAATGTCACTTGGGGGTTGAATAAAACTGATAATGCTGTGAGCACAGAAAAGACATTTGTGGTTATTTCATTATAACTGTTATGTTATATTTGTCTGACCTACAAGTGCCTCTTTAATGTAAATGTAAGCAAGATGACTGAATGATCAAAAGCAATGTCAAACTGGCCAAAACACTCAATTTCAGTGGGGGTTGAATAATTTTGGACACAACTGTACTTGAATATATTTTTTTTTCCTTTTTAAATCAGAATTGTGTCACTTTAAGCAGCCCAAAAACGTATGAGATAAAGTCAGCTAGGTTGACTGTTGATCTTATGTCAGTGGCGGCAGGAAGACTACAAGCCAGCAGCTCCTGGGGACGTCATGAATAATGTCAGACAGCCTCTCATAATTGCTTTATATTTCGCTGCTTTGACCAGACTTCCTTTTATAGGGTGGCTATGTTCATTCTCCATGGTACCACTGTATGCAGGAATGTAGCCCACCCTCTTACTCACTCCTGGGATGGACTAGGGCGATGGGATTTGAAGTGTGCATATGCTGATGACCACAACTAACGTGCACTGCTTTTTATAAACAGGCAGAAGTGAGGATAGGTTCGGGAGCTCACAGACATTACAAGGAGGCATAAAAAAAAAATGTCATGAAAATTAGATTGCATTGCCAATAAGTAGGGGATGTACAGTATTTGCCGGCGTATAAGACGACTTTTTACCCCTTGAAAATCTTCTCAAAAGTCGGGGGTCGTCTTATACGCCGGTATACGGCATACTGACACTTTTTAGGGGGGCGGCGCGTTGCCGCCGCCGCCCCCCCCCCCTTCCCCCAATGGAAGGGACACTAAGTACAGGGGTGGGCAGCGGCTGTTTCTTACCTGGTTCCGGTCCAGGAAGCGCGGCTGCCCCTTCAGTTTGGCCACTGGATGTTCGTGCGGCTGCTCGGCTCCGCCTCCTCACCAGTGATTGGCCGCCAGAACAGTAGCTCAGGAAAGGCCCACAGGCGGCCAATCACCGGCAAGGGGGTGGAGCCGAGCGGCCCTGCGAAAATCGAGTGCAGGACCAGCAGGTAAGTGGTCAGTGTAGAGGTGCTGCTGCAACCACATATGCTGGCTGCAGCAGCACCATACGAGAACAGGGTCAGCAAGTGTCAGTGGGAGGAATAGTGCCCCATCATTGGTGTCACTGATACCAATGATGGAGCACTATTCCTCCCACTGACACCAACGATGGGGCACTATTCCTCCCCCCCACTGACACCAACGATGGGGCACTATTCCTCCCCCCCACTGACACCAACGATGGGGCAATATTCCTCCCCCCCACTGACACCAATGATGGGGCACTATTCCCCCCACTGATACCAATGATGGGGCACTATTCCTGCCACTGATACCAATGATGGGGCACTATTCCTGCCACTGATACCAATGATGGGGCACTATTCCTGCCACTGATACCAATGATGGGGCACTATTCCTCCCACTGATACCAATGATGGGGCACTATTCCTCCCACTGATACCAATGATGGGGCACTATTCCTCCCACTGATACCAATGATGGGGCACTATTCCTGCCACTGATACCAATGATGGGGCACTATTCCTCCCACTGATACCAATGATGGGGCACTATTCCTGCCACTGATACCAATGATGGGGCACTATTCCTGCCACTGATACCAATGATGGGGCACTATTCCTGCCACTGATACCAATGATGGGGCACTATTCCTGCCACTGATACCAATGATGGGGCACTATTCCTGCCACTGATACCAATGATGGGGCACTATTCCTGCCACTGGTGTGCATTGGAAGAGGGGTAGTCTTATACGGCGAGTATAGCTCAAACATTAAATTTTAGCAGGAAAAGTAGGGGGGTCGTCTTATACGCCGGCAAATACGGTATATGGTTATTTCTGGAGAATAAGGACATTGTTTATAAGCAAAACAAAATAAAGTCAGTGCTCAGATCCAACCCATAGGAGGCGCTATGGAGAAGGGATCACTTAAAAACACATGCGCAATTAGCTCTGCACATTGTCTTACAACTTGCATACACTGTGTGAATGAGGAACTAGCCGAAGATCGCTCAGGGGGTGGAGCCCTGTCAGCCTCGCTCTGTTCAACAAAAGTCAATCGTTGAGTCGATGTTTGTTCAAGTAGCCCGCTGAACACATTTCTGTCCATCAGCAGTTCCATTCAATCAGATGCAGTTGCTGTTCGAGTGTTTTGACAGCCAGTGGGGATGGTTGTTAAAATAAAATAGTCACAGCATGACATTATTTCACCTGTACTGCATGGATAGAGGAATGTAGAGGCTGCAGGGCAGGGGAGACAATGGGGTCTATTACATCTCCCAATGTCTCCTTAAAGAGTACCTGTCACCTGCACAATGTTATAACATGGGGGCTTGAACACCTTGTGATGGCAAAAAAAGTTAAATAAAAATAAAAAGCAAAACAATAATGAATTGTAATGCCCATTGCCCTGCACACCTATAAAACGTAAACGTGCGCCCAGGGTGCATGTGTATGTAAACGACGATCACAACCCACATGTGAGGTATTGCTGTGACCAGAGTAAGAGCAATAATTCTAGAGTCTGAGCTCTCAGTTAACCCTAAAGTAATGAGCTGCAAAGGCTTTAAAAGCATCACCTATGGAGAATTTTGGGTACTAATGTTTTTCACAATACCACAGATGAACACAATTTTAAGATTAGGTATGCTTGGTATCTATTTACTCGACCCTCTTTTATATTTTACCAAAAAACTGGATATTGTGGTTTTGTGCAATAAAATTATTTTAAATTTTTTTTGGCAACATAAAACATTGTAATTACTATCTTTATTCTACAAGGCCTCTGCTTTCACTAAACATTTGATTTTCTGGGATTTAAGTAGTTTGACCAAAAATGGAGATTTTTACATATGCGCCAAAAAGAAAAAAAAAAACTGCTCTAGTGCTGTACTGGTTAAAAGGCCCTAGTTAGCTCAAGTCAATCATTTCCATATAAGACACCTTTTGGCTGAAAGCAGCTTCTAGACATATTTGCAATGATCGCCATCAAAGCTGGTTACTTGAGTTGTAAGAATCCATTGTGTGTGTGGCAAGATTACTAAAGCAGCACAGCATGTGTAAGCAAATAATATCACATACCAAGGGAAATGTATATAATGTGATAAGTGAAAGCACAAGTCTACCCGAGAAAGATACATGTGTGCATGCATGTCAGGAGGGGCCTTGCACGTGTTAACAGAGCCATACAATGCTTATTACACAGCCACTGGAAAGGCTTTCAGATTTCTCACTTCCTGTGACCTGCAATTCAAACCTGACGCTCGCCTCCAGCAGAGCTGAAAACAATGTGGTGCACATCCACTATGTGCTACAGGCTATGAGACAAGGGCTATACAATTCTATTATAAAACCCTTTTACTCACTATGGAACGATTAAAGAAAGATGCTGTAAAAACAAAAAAGCATGATATTGCAGACTGTCATTAGATGTGCTGGCTTCATTCGCTTTTCACCTGGCAATCCCATGACATAACACTTCTTACATGGCTACAATCATTTCTCCACTCTTAGGAAGGAGCCATAGTTGCCACACAGGCTGGATATGTTTATCTCCCTCAAATGGTGGGCTGATGGGATCCGTAGTTTTCACAAAATAGATAAGGTGTGTACCTTTTCAGCTCACAGGTGGTGCCAATGCATTTCTGGCAATATTTTTGTTTTTAGGTTTGGATATGCTTCAAGCATAAGGTATGGCTACCAATAGGTCCTATTTGTAGGACAACAAACATATTTCACTGCAGAAATAGTAAAACTTTGTTGGCTGGTTCAGATGCAAATCAGGTCTTCTATAATACATTGTTTGTATATATATATATATATATATATAATTTTTTTTTTTTTAAAATGCATAAAATGTGCATTTATTTTGTTTTCTGGAGCCTGCAGAACCTAGTATGGGCAGGCAGTATTAATGGAATCCAGATCACTCACATGCACCCTGGTAGTTCATTGACAACTACAAGCGGTCAGCCACAATGGCTGAGCGTACTCCACACTGGTTGAGCGTACTTGAAGGCGTTCATCCACAGGAAACTGGATAAATGATACAGCTGAAAGGGAGGAGACCACACAGCCGCATTATTTTGAAACGGTGACGAGTGCAGGAAGAAGATTCCCCCACCCGCTGTCACAGGGAGAAGGGGGTGAGAGGGGAGAGCTGCAGGAGCTGGAACATGTCACGCTCCAAATGTGAACTTATCCTTTAAAGTGGAACTACACTGCATCTGAGCACCACAAACCAAAAATTCTAATTCATTGCTAATATTCAAAGCAAACTCATCCATCCATCTATGTCTCCATGCTTTATTTTGCTGAGAAATCATTTTGAAAAACACCCCCTGGCATTTCTGGCAGTTGCCATCTTGAGTAAGGGCAGATGTAGCATTTACTTTCTGGAATCCATCTGCCTTCAGCTCAGGCACTGGCTGCGTTGAGACCCCTCCCTCCCCTCCTGAAGACTGCTGGGATAGATGATATCATTTGCCTAGGCAGGAAAATAAGAAGTAACTGAAGAAATTTAAAAAAAAAAAAGTTTAAACACAAGTAATTATATTTGTTCCTATTCACTAACGCTAGCAGCATAAGGATTAAAAGTCAATGCGGATTGAGAGAGTTAAGTTCCACTTTAAGCAACCCCCAGCACATAACTACGCATAGCCGCATCTACTAATTCATCTCAATGGGTAGCTGTATGTTGCAGCTGCCGGTCCCAGGGGAGTGATCGCGCAGGTTCTATATGGCACCTGTACGGCTGTAAATGTAAGGAGTGCAAAAAAATGGGGTAACTGGTAATGGCAACAGATATCAATCTCAGGGACTCCACATTTGGCAGGAATGGCAGAAGAGTTGATCCACTCCATCGCTGTCAGGAACTTCTCAGCTCCCATGAGTGGAAAATTGTATTTGAATGTCCTAGAAAGCACTCTAGGTATCCCACAGTAGTCACGGGAGAAGGGAAATTACAAACGTTAGGAGAAAAAGCTCTTTCCAGCTCACAGTGTCAGAACGATTAGTGGGTGTTTGAGTAAAGATTTAGGGGAACATTGTCTTGCCCACAGTAACCTGGCTAACAGTACAGAAGAGTAGTTCTTTTCTAGAGAGACCCACAGCTTGGACAATGTCTGCACCAGTCTATTTGTGCCATGTGCACTTACATTGTAGTAGACTGCATGGTCAGGCAAGACCCACACCTCCTCTTACTTTGGGCCTGACCAAGACGTCTCTACTATGAGATGCTTTGCCCTGCCAAAAAAAAATTCATGAATTCCGACCTTGAGAGAAAGGCGAAACATGGGACAAATACAGATAATGTGTGGAGTAAGTATAGCAGCCGGAGCATCACATTCATTTTTAAGACCGTACACCTCCCAAACGAAGATAAATGAAACGCTCAGGTCTTTCCGTAAGGACACAAGAGGGAGGTAATTTAACCTTAATATTTGACTAGGATATGCTGGGATCTATGTGCCTAGGCTTTCTATAGATTGAGGTGTTCATTGGAATGGGAAACTAAAGCAGAGGGCCTTTAAAGGTAGAGTCATCCAGAGAAATGTTTAAGGCCTTGATTTTTGTAAGTTGACTTCTGAAGTTTGAGAGTGAACTATAAGTCGAGAATTACAGAAGCAAGGAGGGTGAAGAAATAAGTGAATATGTAATATTAAAAAGGAGATAGTCCATGTAAGCTGTGACCTTGTGGTGATAGCCACGGGTGGGCTGACCAGTAATGTGTCAGGTCCAAAGAATGTGTTGTGAAAGGGTTCAAGGGTAAAATCAAAAACCAGAGACGGTAAATGGCAGCCCAGTCCTGTCTCATTATTGATGGTAAAGGGGGACTAGTATTGGCTATTAATGGGAACAGTAGCAGGTGGTGTGGAGTGAACAGCCTTGATCCATAGAAGCACAAGTTCTGGTATTTCCATGTGAGCTAAGGTATGAAGCATAAAAGTCCAATCTACCCGATCAAATGCTTTTTATGTGTCGGTAGACAACAGAAGCACAGGGGAGGACACATGCCTGGCTTTGGATACAACAATCGTGCATATGGTATTGTCCTTTAATTCCCTAGTGGGACAAAACCTTCTTGATCTGGGTAAATGATATGCTGGAGTACTGGGCTAAGATGTCTGGAGATTTTTTTTTTTTTTTTTTTTTTTTTAGAGAACAGTTTCATGACACAGGTTAATAAAGGGGCCTGTAACTACAGCATAAGAGGGGGTTCTTCTTGGGCTTAGGTATGACTGTAATTTGGGCACTTGGCATGTCTGGGGGTAGAGAGTGGCCTTCTATGATTGCAGTGAAGGCTTTCAAAAAATAGCATGTTAGGAATGGGGTAGGAATGCTTTGTAGTATATCATCGTGAGACCATCATGGTGGGAACTTTACCATTTGGGGATGTTGAAACAGCTGATAGCAGTTCCTCAGCAATGATAGGATTAGTAAGAGTCTCTCATATGTTTGTCAAAGAACTGAAAACTTTTTTTGATCTAAACAAGGTTTGAATTGATTTCAGAATTTTATATTGTTGCTTCATTCAGGCGTTAAGCCAAGGATTTGGGCGTGGAGAGGGCTGCAATTCCACACAGACCGAAGCTTGGTCCAATACAGCGATATGGTCTATCCCTGCATCTGGCGATCATAGGAAAGGAGGCATGTCTTAGCAGGAAAAAGTCGATTTTAATGCATGACCCATGGAAACAAGGAGTGGTAAGAGTAGTCCCCATCTTGAGGGTGTAAAATTTGCCAAACATCCAGCAGTTGGTGTGCATGTAGGGAGTTCTGCCAACCTATGAAGCCTAGAATACGGCCTTTCAGAAAAGGTTTCTGCCTTCTGCAGATTCAGAGGCTGTATCTTGCCACGGTACTGACTTGGAAAGGAAAGGGTTTGTCCCTTTAGATTTGGAAACCTGGGAAGTACTATGTAGGAAAATGACTATTCTGCAGCTTTGGAGTTTTGTTATACCTTACTTTTTAAACTGCAAGTATGGTTGTCCGTGAATGCTATCCAACACTTTGTGGCACCAAATGAATATAAACTGCAGTAGTGGCATTGTTCATAACAAATAGAAGTTACCTTTCATCTGCTATCTAGAAGAAAAAAATATATATTTTTTTAATCTGGCTAGTTTAAACACATTACTTTTCTTTCATTTTTTAATTGATGAGGTTCAGTATGAATCCGGCTGCTTCAGTTTGCGGCACTTGTGAAATGTCAGCAGAACTACTAAATCCACATTCCAGATCAACGGGTATATACAGGGTGCGGAGTTACCAGCTTCCCATTAATGCATCTCTATGACAACACCATTTTAAAAGAAGAAGAAAAAAAAAACTATATGGCAGTCACAGGCAATTTCTTAACTATGCAGGTAAAAAGCTTTCCACTCATACTATTTCCAACAATACATATATGATTTCCTATTGTGTGCAACTATAATGCCCCAATTTCAGCAGAGAGGAGAGGTCCAAATCTTAACGGATGGGAGAAATGGCTGGTTTTGTTTCTGCAGTGTGTTCCACATCAGTACAACCTTTGCTCCATATTTCAGACAAGGCCCCACTTTACACATTGCTCCACTATGAAACTGCCTAATTTTGGGAACTGTAAACTCAAAAAAAGTAAACTACATACAGAAATATCTGCTCCTGTTACCCTACTAAAGCTGCTGGGATTTTTAACATGCAACCACTATGTTGTACTATTCATCTATGTGCAGAGACTTTGTGCTTGGCAGAGAAATTAATTCTAGCAGGAAAAAAAGTTTACAACTGTTAAAAGTATTTAGGTAAGGGAAGAGTTAAAAGTGGTTCTAAATGTTCAAAGTTTGTTACCTTCATGCAGCCCCACAAGCACCCCATAATACTGACCTAAGCCTCCTCTCGATCCAGTCATGTGCACTGGACTCTCGGCTATCCTGGAACTCCTTCTCATTGGCTGAAACAGAAGCAGGAGCCATTGGCTCCCACTGCTGTCAATCACAACCAGTGAGCCAATGAGAAGAGATGGGGGCAGGGCCAAGCCACGGCTCTGCATGTGTATGCATACATGGAGCAGTGGGTGCCCCCATAGCAAGCTGCTTGCTGTGGGGGCACCCGACAGGAGTGAGGTGCCAGGAGTGCTGGCGGGGGACCCGAGAAGAGGAGGATCTGGGCTGCTCTGAGCAAAACCACTGCACACAGCAGGTTAGTATAAACATATAAAAAAATTAAAAAATAGCCTTTAGACTCACTTTACAGCGTAACTAAATTCCCACATTTATAAACTGCGAGCAGGCAGGCTTTCTATTGCAGACAGGCAATGTCTCTTCTGCTATAAAAGAACCAAAATCATGCTGTGAACCCCCAAAATGGGACTTTAAATGGAAAAACAGGACACTACTGTGTTAAAAACAACATCTTAATCTTTATCCTAACAAAATAATAAAAGTTCATCTCTTAAAAACACTAGTGGCTGTAATATAAAACACTATAGAATGTTGACACAGCGTGAACATCTCAGTAGCCCACAACCCTGATGTAAAAAAGTGGTGATTTGTAGGTAGAGAATCATCCAACACATTTTGGAAGCTATTTTTCTTCTTCTGGGGAGCAAATTAAGTAGGCAATGATGTCCTGTATATACGTCATGCCGACCTGACAGCAGGGGGTTTTATACACAATCGGGGGGCTGAAGCCACCAGGATTATGTATAAAACTGACAGGCAGATTCCTGCCTGTCAGATGGAAGCAGGTGGTTGGGGGGCTGCCTGCTTCCACATTCCCCTGGTACCAGTGTTGGGTTTGAGATGGTTTACTTGAGGACTTCTTGGTTTCCTTAAATCCAACTCCATGTTGGGCAGATCCCCCAACCAGAGCAACAAACCTCTTCCTTGGCAGGCTTTTTTTAGAATTGTTTTTCTTAATGCGCAAATTTTAGTAGCTGCCTTAGGTACAGTCACATGATGTTTTTAAGCCTCCATCTTCTTGCTGCATTTTTCTCCTTGGAGCCCAGGGCAGCTTTATTACTCGCCAAAAGGAACATGCCCTTCATGCCCTGGGCTCACAGGAAGTGGGTTAAACACTGGGCATAATATAACCTGGTAGAGGGATGTACTGGATCAAAAGATCCTTCTACATTGTAGGCGCTAATGAGCAGGGCCCTCTGATTCCACCTGTAGTGAATTGTACTGTAACTGTACTATCTGAACTCGTGTTCTAAAGCCCTGCGCATACTGTTGGCACTATAAAAATCCTGCATAATAATAATGACAGTGTTTGGGGCACAAAATAATCTTGGGATCCAGAGCCTGCATGGTTATACCCTTTTGTTAAAGGAACTACAAATCCTGATCTAAAAATTGTAGCACAGTTGTATAAACTAGAGTTGTTCTTTAACTCTGCAATCTAAGCAAAACATTGCAAGCCAACAGAGGCCCCAAAGAATCTCTGTCCTCCATTTGCCAACAGTTGACAGAATGCCAACAGCCTAGAGGGAACAACTAAGAATTAAAAGTAAAAGTAATTGCGGTGGCATATCTATGTGCACACGTTTGTTGCCAAACGGCCAGGCAATGCACGGCATGGAAAGTTGAGTTAATTAAGCTAATCACCAATATTTGGTCCAATGAACAGACACAAAGTCAGATCCAACAGCAGCTGTTCCCACTGCTTACACTGGAGTGAGACCCCGTGTGTAGCCCCCGGTTCTTCACTCAGGAGTTCTCTCTACTTGGGCAAACTGAAAATTACAGTCACAAGAAGATACACACAATGTCCTCTGGAGCTTCAATTTACCTTCATCCATGTTTATAAAAAAAAAAAAAAAAAAAAATCAAAAGCTTGCCTTAATTACCCAATTATGCTTAATTACAGGCAGAAAAAAAAAATGAATCCTGAGGGGGTGTTGTGCGTTAAAGGCCACGGAGGAGGGAAGCAGAATGCTGTATGAAATGAAAGGACACTGATGGATGAAAACAAATGGCCCACTATCCGCTGCTGAGCAACGCCTGCGATAATTACAGGAACCAACTCCAAAAACAAAGACTACTCATAACTGCTTTAAAACGAGACAGATGTACAAAGTGAACTTTTATATATATCACATATATATATATTCCATCAAAGGAAGAAGCACTCCACAACTATTGTCACATAGAAGGTTATCAACAAGTAGTCATATAAACACACTTCTCTGCAGTCATTAAAGCAGAACTCCAGCCAAAGCTGAAAAGTAGGCCTTACAAATGTATACAAAAAGAGTACAGTCTTATCCACTCAAAGCTTTAGTGATTCAGAAACTGTAGCACACTAGTCAGCTTCACTCTCTATATACAGAAAACTGTTCATCTAGGAATCTTTGCCGCTATAAACTGCAGCAAAGATATTCCTGGAAGCAACCATTTTAAGTTCCTTGCGATTTCTTCTATATAGAAATCTTAATATGGACCTTGCAATCCACTTTGATAAATGCTGACAAAAATGTAGAAAGCCCCTGTGGGGGTAAAAAAAAAAAAAGTCCATCATTCTTCCGACAAGATCCAGGGGATGCCAAACTACTCCGAATCTCCCACGACAACGCTCCAGCACAATACAGAACCATTTTCTCACAAGATCTGGGCTACTCATTATCCCCCAGGCTCTTTCCACAAGAAGGACACCCTAGCCTAGGTGCTGCAGGTGAAAGCCAGGGGGAGAGGAGAGTATACTGTTTTTCTTCCCATAGGTGATTTTAAATTTTTTTCAGCATTTCAGAAATGCGCATTGCAACACACCTCAAATCAGGTGTCAACAAGGCATGAGGAAAATGAATATTCAGTGCCCCAGCAGCGAGCCTTCGCTGATCTGTGCAGATTAATATAGGGCATATGTGTCAAACACAAGGCCCATGGGCTGATACTGGCCCACCAGGCCATTTCATTATGCTCTTGCACCTCCTGCAGCTGCTGTGTCCCCCTCGTCTCCACCCCCACCTTGCCTCAGCAGTCAGCAGAAGAGAGGAGAACATAACTCCTCTGACAGATCCTGTGCTTATTCCTGCAGCCTCAGAAAGGTTCATCCCAGCAGTAAGCAGCACCCACTATTCTCAGCATTCAGCAGACTTCAGTCCTCCTCTGGTCCTCCTCCAGACCCTGCACTGCTTCCCAGCTTCGTCCCAGCAGCAGCACAAGAAAAGGGGGATGTAAAGGAGGATGGAGGGCACATGACTTCTGATGTAAAGAAGGGGAATGGGGAGATAGAGTGTTCTGGACATCTAGTCTTACAGATCCAACCGGCCCTTTGAGGGCAACCATAATGCTGATGAGGCCCATGATGAAAAAGTTGGGACACCTCTGACATAGGGTGTCAAAAATTATGTGAACATTGCACTTACCACGCATGCACTTAAAATGAAAGAAAAAAAAAAAAAAAATAGTTGATGCTAGACCCACTTCAATGGAAATACTTTGAACGTTCTTTCCACAACAGTGTTTGCTGGACAACATAAAAGTTTACCTATTGGTCTGTCCATTCCCTGGACATTCTCTCTTCAGCTCTACTTGATCCACACTGACTTCAGTACGACTGCTCTCTCAATGCACACAATCTGTCACACTTATCAAATCACAAATCAAATACCAGATCGCTGCTTTTACACAGGAACCCACAGAAACCATCTAAATTGGGTAACCTCATAATGACCAAACTGGATTTATATTAAAAAAAAAAAAAAAAAACCCACATACTATATATACTTGCATCTTCTCTCACAATCTAGTGTGATTGCTTTTCCATGAAAATTGAAAAAACAAAAAAAGCAAGATAAAAGCTTGATCAGCCGCAGCAATATTAATTCCTGGATGCAGCAGCATTAAGCATCTCTCTGGCTAGGGGAATGGAGAGCCCGACGATAAGAGTGTCTGGAGTGAAAGCATGAAATTCCATTAGCCGAGAGAAATTAATGGCTTCAGAAGGGAGCCGGCGGAGCGGTGACGAGGAACTAGAAAACGCCAGAGCTGTGTGTGCACGTGTGTAGCCTAAATAACTTTAGTGACTGAGAAGCAGAGAGCAAAAAATTACACTGAAATCTTGGTGTCATGGGCCGCTTCCTGGACCTCACAGAACATATGTCACTGCTGGCACAGGACAGATGGGAATGAAAGACTCTCTGGAAAGGTTTTCATAAGAGGCAACTAAAGTATAGACAACAGACTTGTGTTTAAAGTAAAAGTTGAATCAGACAAGAACACAGATCCAAACAAACTCATAGAAAGGAGATGCTGCAGAACTTTGGTTAAAATGTATAGAATGCCAAATGGGTTTTTTCCGCTTAGCTCTTACCTACTCTGTAGAAAGCGAGAAGTGTTTTAAAAAAAACAATCTGCCTTTTTATAACAAGCATGTCAAACTTAACTGCTCTGTGCAATGGTTTTGCACAGAGGAGCCTCGATCCTATTCTTCTTGGGTCCCCCATCGACGCTCCGAGGCCCTGCTGCCCCCATAACTAGCAGCTTGCTATGGGGGAACCCAAGCAGGCTCCTTCCCGAGCCACTGCTCTGTGTCCATTCAGGAGCCCTTGTTCTGCTACTAGAACACGCACTGTATACTTTATGTAGCTGAGGCCACACACATTTTATACAGCACACACAGCCACAAGAACTGCTAGTGAAGGAAAACGGTTTGTTTGAGCTTGTTCCGAACAAAGCATTTAAAGTTGAATGAAACATGGAAATCAGCTTTAAAAGATGGAGGTAGAGATTTCTTTTTTTTTTTCCTTTTCTTTTTGAGTCACTGATGCGAAACAAGCATAAAGACAGCAAACACAGCAAACCTTTATTCCAAGTCTTCATGATAATTCCAGTTCAGTGACTTAGTAAGCACAGAGCTATGGATCAGGATGACAGTCCCAAAGCCAACAGGTCTAAAAACAAGTCAGCAACTAGAGTTTCAATATTTCTTTCACTGGCACACTAACTCCCCAGCATCTGTTCACAAATACATTTGGATGGACTAAACATTAAAGTTTTAGGACCAGCAGTCAAAGCTGCCAAGCAAAAGAAGCCTAAAGTGCACACTGAGAATGTATTCTAAACACAGAACCATAGACACCAGACCTAGTGCCTGTCCCATGATCACAAGAAGAGATGGATAGTAGTCCAAGTAGGCTAAATTCGCCTTTTGGAAACAAAAAATAAATGCACATACTTTTGCAGAAAAAAAAAATTAGCATTTATCATCTTTTCCCTCAGGAGCCTGAAAAACATTGCATTTGTGATCAGTAGATCGGTGCAATGTCAGGCTCCTGCAGGCAAGTTCTACAGCCTTCAGCCCGTACCTCTGATACGGACCGACTGTTTACAAGCTGCAGGGCTTGTGAAGAAACTACAAGTGCACTCATTACGCTGACGGTACTTGTAGTTCTGTCATTCACAGACAGTGATGAGTGAATGATGCACCTGTGTGGGTAGAGCCCCGCACAGCCATGCTATTTTCAAAATGTGGCAGTGGGTGCGGGGAGAATATTCCCCACCTGCTGTCACGGGGGGGGGGGGGGGGGAGGAAGTGGGATGATCAGGGGTGCAGGGGGCGGATTGGGAGAAAAGAAAAAAGGAAAAAGATCTTAAACCAGGAAACTCATGCAGCCATCACATCTTAGAAACAGTAAGCTGCAATACACTTTTGTTTTATATTTTTAGTCAATGTTCTGCACAGTTAGGGCTCACACAGTCCCCAACAATGCAAATAGGGTACCAGTTTAGTTGACAACAGCATAGGCTAGGGGGCGATTCACAATGTTGTGCTGTGTTGAGGGGAAAAAAAAAAAATATATTAAAAAATTCAGTCCATATCTGGACCAACGTTTTCATTGCATGCTAGTGTGTGCGCTAATGTTTACATGCATACAGCGTACATGGGCCCAACTGGCCTCCACTACTGCTTAGGCCGACATGTATCAATATTTAGGCAGCATTGTTGCCACCTCTGATTATACAGTACTGATGTTTACATCTTAGCTGTGAATGTCTTTCATGCAGCGGCAGCACATGTGCACAATGACCTGGGTCAATTCTTAGTGCCTGAAGGCCGAGGATATTGAGCATTGACACCACTGCCACATGACTGACTCATTCAGGGGAGATGTAATTATCAATAGTGTACCAGCAAGATCCTGCATAAATCAATATGGCTGTGTGACTGAGTCTCCTCACACCAGTGTGCTGCAGTAAACACTCACTCATTAACATACTGTATTGTTGCATTAGGGGAACATATTCATTTGAATGGGCTGCCCAAAGCACCGTAATGGACCAGATCACATATACAGCATTTTTCACTGTGCAAAGGTATGAATGAGTATGTTAGAGAAAACAGTCAAGTAGAATCTACAAATCTGTGTACGTAAACACTGCAACAACCCTGAATGTGTTTGCTAATAAATCACAGGATACCTTGAAAGGCTGATTAAAAAAAAAACAAAAAAAAAAAAAAACAGTATTTCCATACAAGCTCTGATTTTGTCCCCTGAACAACATAAAGCAATAGTTTGGGGGGTATACAAGGGTTAATTTAAGAAGTAGGATTGCTCCGACTCCCAGGCAGACAGGAACACGGTGAAATAAAGACCAGGACAGAGCTAGCAGCTATTTTATTTCTGACTGTCAAGCCAGTAGCTGTAATTCTTATAAAAGGCTTTGCTATTACCCATCAAACACACTCAAGGACAGCGGCAAACAGTTTTTACAGTCTGGAAGCTACCAGGCCATCAATCACTTTTTACACTACTTTGGTAAGTGGGGAACTTAACCAGGGATGAAGTCTTTCAGAGGTCTATGCTATCATAACCTGCAGTATTAATCTCTTCCAGAACATGAACAGGAAGCCTGCCTCTTTCTGATCTAAAGCCATGCTCAGACAAATTATGATTTAGCTAGACAATGCATGACATTCCTGGTGCAACCTCATTCTATTTGTATCTGTATAAAATCTGATGTTCCAACAATGAAATGGCCTATTTGGATACTGTATTTGAGACTTCAGAAGAAGAAAATTATACAATACTACTCTGAGCAACTGGCACTCTTAAAATAGTGCCTAATCATTTATCAGAAAGGTTCCTTAAATTATGTGATTATTGCTCATGTTCTGGTGTAAACATTGCCAGTAAGTGTACTTGGATCATGCAAACTGAAAGGGCAAGTCAGACAAGTAACCTAAAGCAGGGTATACACATGCTGAGGTTTTTTTCCTTCAACCAGTAGGTTAAAGAAAGAAAAAAAAAAAGGAGCCTCACATCAATATGTAGATGCAGGGGTCTCTAGCTGTGTCTTTGCATTTTGACATGCATGATGCAATTCTCCCATTCCACCACATCCCAGGTGCTCTATTAGATTGAGATCTGGTGTGACTGTGGAGGCCATTGGAGTACAGTGAACTCATTGTCATGTTCAAGAAACCAGTCTGAGATGATTTGAGCTTTGTGACATGGTGCATTATCCTGCTGGAAGGAACCATCATAAGATAGGGACACTGTAGTTATAAAGGGAAGGACACGGTCAGCAACAATACTCAGGTAGGCCATGGTGTTTGAACAATGCATAATTGGTACAAAGGGGTCCAAAGTGTGCCATGAAAATTTCTCCCACACCATGACACCACCAGACTGATCCGTTGATACAAGGCAGGATGGATCTATGTTTTCAAGTTGTTTACGCCAAATTCTGACCCTACCATCTGAATGTCGCAGCAGAAATCCAGACTCATCAGACCAGGCAATGTTTTTTCCAATCTTCTATTGTCCAATTTTGGTGAGCCTGTGCAAACTGTAGCCTTTGTTTCCTGCTCTTAGCTGACAAGAGTTGCACCCAATGCGGCCTTCAGCTTGTGTAGCCCATCTGCTTCAAGGTTCGACGTGTTGTGTGTTCAGAGATGATATTCTGCATACCTTGGTTGTAATGAGTGGTTATTTCAGTTACTGATGCCTTTCTATCATCTCGAAACCAGTCTGCCCATTCTCCTCTGACATCAACAAGGCATTTTTGTCCACACAACTGCCACTCTCTGGATATTTTCTTTTTCAGACCATTCTCTGTAAACCCTAGAAATGGCTGTGTGAAAATCCCAGTAGATCATAAGTTTTTGAAATACTCCAGCCTGTCTGGCACCAACAACCACGCCAAGTTCAAAGTAACTTAAATCCCCTTTCCTCCCCATTCTGATGCTCGGTCTGAAACTTCAGCAAGTTAGCCTCACCACATCTAGATGCCTAAATGCATTGAGTTGCTCCATGCGATTCGCTGATTAGCAATTTGTGTTACCAAGCAATTGAACAGGTAAGTCCTCATGCACACTGGATGTTTTTACAGCGGCTGTTTTGGCTTTTGGCATTTTTTTCTACAGCCAGTAAACTCCCCAGCATGTTACCCTATGTGTCCATGCACACAGACAGTAATCAGCAGTTTTTGGCTGAAAAAAAAAAACCCAGGACTAGAGGGTTTCTAGAGTTTTTAAGCTGTAAAAATGCTCTGTTAAAAAAAAATGGCAAACCAAAAGATTAACTTTTTTTTTTTTAGCCAAAAAAGCTCGCTAAAAACCACAAATGCCAATTCAAAAACACTAAAAAGCTCAAGTTTTTAATGTGACTTTACACAGCTAACAATACCAGCGTTATTAAAACACCCCGTGTGCATGGAGCCTACTAAAGGAGGCCGGTGAGTGTATATTGTACATTCACATCAGCCCCTAGCCCTCAAGGAGCATGTATCACCTGAGACCAGTCACTTCACTAGGTATACAGTGAGGAACAGAAGTATTTGAACACTCTGCGATTTTGCAAGTTCTCCCACTTAGAAATCATGGAGGGGTCTGAAATTCCCATTGTAGGTGCATTCCCACTCAGAGACCGAATTAAAAAAAAATTCAGGAAATCACATTATATGATTTTTAAAGAATTTGTCTTGCACTGCTGAAGTATTTGAACACCTGAGAAAATCAGTGTTAATAATTGGTACAGAAGCCTTTGTTTGCAATTACAGAGGTCAAACGTTTCCTGTAGTTCTTGACCAGGTTTGCACTGCAACAGGGATTTTGGCCCACTCCTCCACACAGATCTCCTCTAGATCTGTCAGGTTTCGGGGCCGTTGCTGAGCAACACGGAGTTTCAGCTCCCTTCAAAGATGTTCTATTGGATTTAGGTCTGGAGACTGGCTAGGCCAATCAAGAACCTTGATATGCTTCTTACGGAGCCACTCCTTGGTTATCCTGGCTGTGTGCTTCGGGTCGTTGTCATGTTGGAAGACCCAGCCACGACCCATCTTCAATGCTCTGACTGAGGGAAGGAGGTTGTTGCTCAAAATCTCACAATAAATGGCCCCATTCATCCTCTCCTTAATACAGTGCAGTCGTCCTGTCCCCTTCGCAGAAAAGCACCCCCAAAGCATGATGTTAC
Organism: Staurois parvus; assembly: GCF_062004578.1. Classification (NCBI taxonomy): domain Eukaryota; kingdom Metazoa; phylum Chordata; class Amphibia; order Anura; family Ranidae; genus Staurois; species Staurois parvus. The sequence goes on from NW_028317826.1 coordinate 2,300,209, forward strand.
CACCCCCATGCTTCACAGTAGGTATGGTATTCTTGGGATGTAACTCATGCTTTTTCCTCCAAACACGAGTGACATTTAGACCAAAAAGTTCTACTTTGGTCTCATCTGACCACATGACTTTCTCCCATGCCTCCTCTGGATCATCCAGATGGTCATTGGCAAACTTAAGACAGGCCTGGACATGTGATGACTTGAGCAGGGGAACCTTCCATGCAATGCACAATTTGAAACCATGACAGCGTAGTGTTCTACCGACAGTGACCTTTGAAACTGTGGTCCCAGCTCTCTTCATGTCATGGACCAGCTCCTCCCTTGTAGTTCTGGGCCGATTCCTCACCTTTCTTATAATCAGGGATACCCCACGAGGTGAGATCTTGCATGGAGCCCCAGTCCGAGGGAGACTGACAGTCATCATTAGCCTCTTCCATTTTCTAACAATTGCTCCAACAGTTGATCTATTTTCACCAAGCTGCTTGGCAATTGCCCCCTAGCCCTTTCCAGCCTTGTGGAGGTCCACAATTTTATCTCTGGTGTCTTTTGACAGCTCTTTTGTCTTGCCCATGGTAGTAGTTGGCGTCTGACTGACTGTGGGGTGGACAGGTGTCTTTAAAGAGCTCAGACAGGTGCTACTAAGTTAGATTGAGCTGAGTAGAGGTGGACTTTTTAAAGGCATAGTAACAGGTCTTTGAGAGCCAGAATTCTTGCGGTTTCTTAGGTGTTCAAATACTTACAGTTGTGGCCAAAATTATTCAACCCCCACTGAAATTGAGTGTTTTGGCCAGTTTGACATTGCTTTTGATCATTCAGTCATCTTGCTTACATTTACATTAAAGAGGCACTTGTAGGTCAGACAAATATAACATAACAGTTATAATGAAATAACCACAAATGTCTTTTCTGTGCTCACAGCATTATCAGTTTTATTCAACCCCCAAGTGACATTCAATCTTAGTACTTAGTACAGCATCCTTTTACAGTTATAACAGCTTTTAAACGTGAAGCATAGCTTGACACAAGTGTCTTGCAGCGATCTACGGGTATCTTCGCCCATTCTTCATGGGCAAAGGCCTCCAGTTCAGTCACATTCTTAGGCTTGCGCACTGCAACTGCTTTCTTTAAGTCCCACCAGAGGTTCTCAATCGGATTTAAGTCTGGTGACTGCGATGGCCACTCCAAAATGTTCCAGCCTTTCCTCTGCAACCATGCTCTAGTGGACTTGGAGGTATGCTTGGGATCATTGTCCTGTTGAAAGGTCCAACGTCTCCCAAGCCTCAGGTGTGTGACGGACTGCATCACGTTTCCATCCAATATCTCCTGGTACTGAAGAGAATTCATGGTACCTTGCACACGCTGAAGCTTCCCTGTACCTGCAGAAGCAAAACAGCCCCAAAGCATGATTGACCCTCCACCATGCTTCACAGTAGGCAAGGTGTTCTTTTCATCATAGGCCTTGTTCTTCCTCCTCCAAACATAGCGTTGATCCATGGGCCCAAACAGTTCTAATTTTGTTTCATCAGTCCACAGAACACTATCCCACAACTTTTGTGGTTTGTCCACATGGCTTTTGGCATACTGCAGTCGACTCTTCTTATTCTTTGGAGACAGCAAGGGGGTACGCCTGGGAGTTCTGGCACGGAGGCCTTCATTACGCAGTGTGCGTCTTATTGTCTGGGCTGAAACTTCTGTACCCACATCTGACAAATCTTTTCTCAGTTCCTCAGCAGTCACACGGGGACTTCTCTCCACTCTACGCTTCAGGTAGCGCACAGCAGTCGAAGTCAGCATCTTCTTTCTGCCACGACCAGGTAGCGTTTCAACAGTGCCCTTTGCCTTGAATTTGCGAATGATGCTTCCTAAGGTGTCTCTTGGTATGTTTAACATCTTTGCAATCTTCTTATAGCCATTGCCCTTCCTGTGAAGAGAAATCACCTCTTCTCTTGTCTTCCTGGACCATTCTCTTGCCTTCACCATGTTTGTAACCACACCAGTAAATGTCTAGAAGGAGCTGAGTATCACAGTCATTTTAAAGCTGCCTAATTGGTGCTTATTATGCTTGATTGCTGCTCGGTGACATCCACAGGTGTTTTCAATACCTGATGGAAAGCACCTGTATGAACCTCTGTTCTTCAGAGTGGTAGTCTTTAAGGGGTTGAATAATTGTGGCAATGAAGAAACCACATAAGAACCATTTACTACTGTATTACATAAACAATTGATGTCATTTTAGTTGCATTTGGGTAGTTACAACGTCCTTGTAGGATTTGATTCTGAATACAATTCCAAATGTACACTATAGTCCCTAAACCCCTTTACAGCATTGGGGGTTGAATAATTTTGGCCACAACTGTATGTTCAGCAGTGCAAGACAAATACATTCTTTAAAAATCATACAATGTGATTTCCTGAAATTTTTTTTCAAATTCTGTCTCTCAGAGTGGGAATGCACCCACAATGTGAATTTCAGACCCCTCCATGATTTCTAAGTGGGAGAACTTGCAAAATCGCAGGGTGTTCGAATACTTCTGTTCCTCACTGTATGTAAGGATTTACAACCATTGTAAGCTCCCTATGCACAGCTGCTCTGTGGTGCACCGACACGAGGTGCAGTGAAGAAACCTCTGCACGTTAGCATTTATACGCAATGCAACCCACTTCAATGCAGCTATGTGGTGTGAACAGGCCACTCTAAAAAAAATAATAATTTGTTTAAAGTGTTCTTACAGGGAGCCTGTGCAGCTTGAACCACGTAACCGCTCATGGTGTAAACAAGCGCTCAGAACTCTACCTGTGATCTAGTCACTAGGGAAACAATTTCTGATGTGTAGTCTGTACTGTAAAGGAAAGCTTAGCAAGGACAAAAAAGTTAACAAAGTTCCAAAACAGAATTTTAGTTATGCACGTTACAAACGGCATGGGGGGGGAAAGGGAGCAATTAAAACTAGACTGCTGATGAACTGCCACCACTAAACAGCTGGGAAAATGGCTCACACTGTGGTATCTGCATTGTTCCCAGCAGCTGGTGTCACATCCCCTTTTCTGTAGGAATTACAATCGTCTCATCTAAGTGAGGATACAGTTTAACATAACACTTTCACAGGGTGACCGGCAAAGCATATCCATTACAGCTCATTTCCATAGAAACCCAAGCAGCCCGGCACCTCACTGATATTGCCGATGTAGGGGAGGAAGGGAAAAAAAAAATGAATTCTATCCTGAATCGCCAGGACACCAATTGTTTCAGCAGCAGGGCATTCAATGTCATTACTAGGCTGTCAGGAGGCAATCATGTGGCTCTGGGGAGATTAAGACATAGTAAGAGATCTGAAAGTACCAGGCGGAAAGCAAGGCTCCCTAATAGTTTCAAAGATTTGCCATGACTTCGCTTTAAAGGGAAAGTAGAGGTGTATGTATTCAGTGCATATTCAGTGCTAGTCCTGGTGCAGATTTCAGTTTAATTCTATATTTTGAACATTTTTACAAGCATGATTTTTCCGACTATAAACAGAATGTTATGGCTAACCACTAGGAGTCTCTTGGTGGAACAGTGCAATTATTCATTTACTAAGGGCGCTTCTACACTGCTCAGTTGCAAAAATTATGTAAAAACGAAAAATGAGGTTTTGCCGTGTTTGTTTACAAAGGACGTGTGACCCACAAAACGCACCAAAACGCAACCACGAGTGCATTTCTAATGCATTTTTGTAGTGTCTTTCATGCATTTCCTTTCATTTCAATGGTGAGGTGCATTTTTGTTCCTCTTTTTCCCCACAGCAAACATGCACCAAAAATGCAGCATGGAGGACTTTTAAAAATGCAATTTCACCTACAATTGACTAGTGTGAAAAGTCCCATAGAATTCAATGGTCATATGTTTTTCGTTCACTTTTGATAAGACAAAAACAGAAGAAAAACCAGTGTGAAAGAGCCCTGAAGCTGAACTCCAGAACGTAAAAAAAAATTAAAAAAATTAAAAAAAGGGGGCCCCCTCTGCACTGCAAAAGCTAAATGCTTGTTACATGTAGGGGAAAAGGAAAGAGCTGTAATACTTGCATGGTTCTAGTAACCTGTGTGACCTGTCCACCAGAGCCTCCTCTCTAAGGTGCGATGGCCAGTGGTCACACAGAATGTAGGCCTAGCAGTCATGCATTGCAGCCAAGGACCTTCCCACAACACAGTGTTGGAGAGGAAAAACCTACAGGAGCAAAAAATAAGTATTACAGCTAGCTCCGCTACCCCTAAAATAAAGAGTAGTTAGCCAATGCAAGGGTGCGGGAAGCCCCAATGCAAAGATGTTCTTTTAAAATTATCTAAATATGCAGGAATGGAACCTGTTTTATTAGGACAAAGAATCAGAATTTTAATCTATCCAGACCTAAGATTTACACAGCTCTGATGCACAGCACACTTTCTCTGTTACAGGGCCTGAACTGGTCAACAGTTATGCCTGTAGTCTCCCTACATCAGATATTCACTCATTACTAACTTACCATACACCTCTATGTGGAAACAGCCACTTTGAAAGGAAGCAGGGCTTGCTTCCCAATATCAAAGTTGCCCCACGGATAACAGGTGAACTAATGACTGGCAGGGGAATATTCGCGAAAAATAGATCCACGGAATGAAAAAGCAGGGACATCCTTGCACTGCAGGTCTTCAGGTACAGGATCCTCTCCAGCAAATACATCAGTGAACAGAACAGTAGCAACACCAAATCTCACGTGACTAGCAGTAACAGACTGCACTGCTTTCCACACTAGGTGATACAGCTACAAGACTGCAGGCACAGGTCCACTTCAAACACACTGCTGAAATGAGGCTGCTACTTCGACAGTGAAGGGTCAGCAGAAGACTGAATTCATATCGCACTACTATTGTCAAGTTTGTTTCTCAGCAATAATGACATTGATTGGCTCCTAATACCACCCCTCTCTCTTTTAGTCTGACACATGTTTAACATACAATAAAGAAGCCCATTTCCTAAATCTTTAAGCCTTTGTTAGAATTGGTTTACAACTGATGGTAAGATCTGTCAGCACACTTCAGACAGGACTAATTATGGCAAACCACTTCCCATCCCTTCAAATAACGATTACTAAACAGGAACTGTCAGTGTTGGATTTAAGAGGATATTAAACGGCGGGCAGTTTTTAAATATACAACAAATATAAGGCAGGCATCACAATTTGGCTGCAAAAATGGAAAGATATTTAAGGTGCCCCCAGAGAATTCTAATCTGAACTCAAATTTTGAACGTCGGGTTTTGAAGTCATGGCCACACCCCTCAATGTATGTGACTATATTTATTACCTTAGTTTACAGGTCAGGTGTGATTCAAGGGTAACACCACTTTCGTTGAGAAAAACCCATGCCCCCTGGGTGATCAATGTACACTGCAAGGATTTCTAATACACTTTGTTGCACATTGCTATGTTTCTACTCTAGAAAAAGCTATTTCATGATGTCAAAAGTGCAGAGTGAATCTGATTGGGGTTGACTTTCAATTATTAATCAGCTGGCGCACGTTCGGCGGTCTAATGAGGAAAGCTGTAAGGTCTGCATCCCTTTGGAAGCGATTAACTTGTGGAGGATGCCTAAAATTTGACATGCATCTTATTGCAGTTTTCTGGGAAATTCAGTGAGTCAATCACAAAGAGGAAATTATATTTTACAGGAAGTTCTATACATCATTTGTGTACAGAAGGCCTCCAGGATGAATATTACAGAAAATTACAATGATGCAGATTGAAAGGGAAAGGTCATTTTTAATAACATTAAACTACAATAATTAGCACAAACAAATCAAACTGCACACATTTCCAGTTCTTCTAGTATACAAAGCTGCAAATACTTAAAGAGGATATCCTCTCCTCATATACAATAATAAATACAAATATTGTGCTCTGTAAAACAAACTAAGAAATTAAAACACACATATTCCTTGTGAGACCACTCATATCTATGAAAATTGATCAAAATAGTGAATATATATCTATCATGTACAGTCCATGCAAAGGACAAAATAAAGTCAGTGTAGATATAGGGCTCCACAATCAATTAATGAAGCCAATCTCCAGTCCCATAAATGTGATGTTACTGTGAATTCTGTTGCATCCAATTAATTGCCAACAAGTGCACCACCACCGTGTGAGTAAATGGAGGCTTACCAGATGCAAAGTCCCCTTTAACTATAGGAGGTCTTTACCAGCATTCTGTTGTAAAATATCATCCAGATTTCCATGCCATATCAGAATCAAAGATCTCCCAAATCAGAATGTAAACTCCACAGGCATCAGTGAGTCTTCCCCATTGCGATACCAAAATAGTGTCATGGAAGATAAAGCTTACCTATTATAGTGCAATATGTTTGATAAGCCTTTATTTGCGCAAATAAAAATTCTACTTACAAGCTAAGGAATAATGAAAAGCATTCAAAAACTGTTTCCAAAGATGGCCGACAGCATGATGATGCCAGAGGGAGGCTCCGCCCGACGCGTTTCGTCATCAATAAACGTCTTCCGGGGCTAGGGAGCCGCACTCCGCATATGTAGAGGAGAGCCAAGCCTCGGTTTGGAGCACAACCAGCATCAATTATACACAGGAACTGGATACAGGAAGCAGGACCAAGCCTCGAGTTGACCCATATACCTTACAGTACTTAATATCAGAAGGTGCCATACTACAAACCAAACCTCTAATTGAAGTATGGAAGGAACAGTATAATACTTATTACCAGAACTTAATATTTTGTCCATGCTTGTGTTGTTCCTTCCAGACTTCAAATAGAGGTTTGGTTTGTAGTATGGCACCTTCCGGTATTAAGTACTGAAGGTATCGAGGCTTGGTCCTGATTCCTGTAGCTTGCAGTTCCTGTGTATAGTTGAGGCTGGTTGTGCTCCAAACCGAGGCTTGGCTCTCCTCTATATATATCTATATATATATATATATGTGCGATGGTGGCTCCCTAGCTCCAGAAGAAGTCTTTTGATGACGAAACACATCGGGCGAAGCCTCCCTCTGACGCCATGTGCTGTTGGCCATCTTTGAAAATGGTTTTTGAATGCTTTTCATTATTCCTTAGCTTGTAAGTAGGATTATTTGCACAAATAAAGGCTTATTAAACATATTGCACTATAAGAGGTATGCTTTATCTTCTATAGCACCATTTTGGTATCGCAATGGGGAAGACTCACTGATGCCTGTGGAGTTTACATTCTGATTGGGGACATCTTTGATTCTGATATTGCATGGAAATCTGGATGATATTTTACAACAGAATGCTGGTAAAGACCTCCTATAGTTAGAGGGGACTTTGCAGCTGATAAGCCTCCATTTACTCACATGGTGGTGGTGCACTTGTTGGCAATTAATTAGATGCAACAGGATTCACAGTAAGATCAGATTTACGGGTCGGGAGATTAGCTTCATTAAATTGATTGTGGAGCCCTATATCTACACTGACTTTGTCCTTTGCATAGACTATACATGTCTCTGTTTATATATATTTTCTCACTATTTTGATCACTTTTCATAGGTAGTAGTGGCCTCAATGAATATGTGTAATTTATTTAGAATTTGTTGTACAGAGTGCAATATTTTTATTTATTAAACTACAATATAATGCTTTTGTGTTGCAATTGGATATTTTTTCTTTTAATTGCCATATACTTACCCACAAAAGTGTAGATACATAAAATGTAATTTTTTATTTGGACTATCCCTTAACTTGAACAAAGCATGAATTTGCAGAAGGATAAAAGCTGATACATGAGCTAACACAGATACATCACTGAGCCAGACCATCACAGCTATATGAAGTTCCACTTCAATTTTCAGCATACAGAATAAGATTCGGGTGATTATGTTGTAACGTGTCTTCTTCCTCCGCAAGTGATTCAAGCTCCAGTCCTAAATAAAATTTGGTGGCTTCACCATGTAATCAATAACTAGAAAATCCCTAATGGAAAAAAATGCTTACGCAGACAATCTCTCCTGGACCTCGTGCAGGGCTGATAAGGGATAATAATACCAGGTGCATGGAACATTAATGAAATAAATGGAAAAGCGAGACAGCCTAAACTCCCAAAGCCGGGAAATTATCCTGACCTTTATCTACTAACACTCAGCAGGCACTCTGCAAGGAGCAGCAGTTCAGTAAATGTCAGGCACACTACATAAGAAACTACATCTAAGATCTGCTGGTCAGCATGTAGCTAAACGGCTACCGCCAGAGAAGCCCGTTACAGATCATTTGCACATCATTTACATAATCTCCGCCGCGCTGGAGGAGTGATGTACAGTCTGAGCATAGGCATCATATTCCATTAGACAAGAATCAATTACCTTCAACTACTAGTTACCTTCCAAATCCTGTGTATAAGCTATATCCTCTGGCATCAGACCCATCAGAATTTACATTTCACAATATATAGCAACAGTATATTTGAGAAATAGTCTAACTTGTATTAAAAAGTAGTCCTTGAACACGAGCCAGGTGAGTCTGTATGAGCCAAGATTATGTATTCAGCCTGCTGCAGGTAAAGTGAAACATTTCCTCAGTCTCCTCTCTGCCAGCGATTAGATTACAATATTGTAACATTGCAACAAGTCACAAAGTTAGAGGCTACAGCAGGGGGAGATCTGGGTCAGACATTTGTAAACACCACCAAGAATTGCACAGGCACCCAAATTTACTCAGTTGTATCATTTTTTTAACCATCTCAGTACAGGAGTTGGATTTTAGTAATTTCCAGTAGTATCTCTGGGACAGTAAGTGAAGGGGAGTCTCCTTGATGGGCATGCAGACAGAAACAAAAGACCTGACAGCAATTCCAGTCACGCCTTACTGACCAAAACTGACCAATAAGTTTGTTGGGGTTCCACTCAAAACTATCCATAGATGAGTAGACCATTGTATCCCGATAGATTAGTTTAAAGTAAACCCCTACTGAACAACATTTAGGGCCAACTTCACGAAGCAGCAGTATGGCTTTTCAACATGGCCATACCCCCTTTAAAAGAAAAAAAATACTTGTGCAATAAAGTACAGCACACACTTTACAAATGTGCATTATGCCATTCACTCCAATGAGCGAATCAGAAAGACAATGCCAGGAGAAGATCACACAACCTGCCAAAGTCCCGCAGTGTCTTTCGGTCTACATAAACTCCAGCGGTAGCTGTACAGCATTTCTCAGGGGGGGTTTGTGGATGGTAACAGCAGCAGACCGTGCCTGTATAATGCATGTTGAAAAGGGCCACAAAGTCTCCATCAAAAGGCATAGTGACAGGGTGACCACGCAGGAGCAAAAAATGGGAAAAAGGGACAGAGCATTGTCACCCTGCAGATGAGGTTCCTGAACAAGGACCTCCACAACAGAATTACTAGATATTTTAGGACCTATTCAAACCATCATCGTGAACTTACATGTGTTATGTTGTGCCTACTTGCGGTGCAATAAGATTCAGATTGGTGCACAAAAGCCATTTTGAATGAATGGAACCATATCCAACCAACACAAGTATGATTGGGCTCTTAAAGTGAATTCCAGCCCAACATTAACTATGCTTAAAAATGTTCCATCCCCTCCCTACCTAACCTGCGTAAAATGTGATCCCCCAATGTCAGTGAGCAGCAGCTGCAAGAGAGGATGGAGCATTCAACAGCTGGAAATTCCAGGAGTCATGACATCACTCATAGGCTCCTATATCCCAGCTGTTGTCAGGTGCTTCCTCCTCTACCCTGCAGCTACCACTCACTGCCACAGGAGAGCTGGAGCTGCTGGATCACGTGACCAGATCAGACTAAATAAGTTTGCACTTTTTTTGTGTTACACAGGCTAGGCAGGATAGATAGGATGGGGAAGAACATTTTTACACACAGTGTTGGGTTGGAATTCCAAAGTGACTGGCCTCAGGTGATAAACAGATGAAATGAATCCTCCTACACAAGTTGTATCTCTTTATCTATAGCAATCTTTCCCCTACATCCGTTCAAAATGTAAATTTAAACAGGATCTCTTAGCTCTGAAAATCAGGGGACAGGGAGCTAAAGTTACATCAGTAAGAGGTTATTGGAGGGAAAAGACATACCACCTCCTTGACACAGCACACAGGAACAGAGCTGGGGCTGTCAATCTGCTGGAGGTCCTCCTCATCATCATTTTCTTGGTGTCAGGAAAACTCATCAGAAGTGATTAAACTGATAGCACAGGAACGAGGCAGCAGACGGAAATTACACTTAGTGCTCTGTATTGAGGCAAATACACACTGTAGAAGGATATGCTTTGTTCATATTTCATGTCTGAGGTTTACAACCACTTTAATGAAGGCTGCATATTTAAAAATGTCAAAACTGATTTTTGAATTTACATGACGTTAAAGCCAATGTGAGGTTTTAGCAATTGGGTTTACATACTTAAGGCAAGAAATACATGAGGACAACCATACATGTCTTTTTAGATTAAGAGAGTCCAAAAGTAGAAGACCCAAGAGTTTCCAAATATTAAAATATAAAAACACAGCATGAACTGACTCCTGGAAGCACCCTGAGATTATTAGTAGAACCTAAGCATTTACTGCGAGACCCACATTCATCCAAAGATTAAAGTAATCAGAAGTCAAGGTGTCAGACCTACCTGGAGACTGAAGGTTGTCAGCCTAATCACTGTAATTTACAAGAAACCTTCCACTCTAGAGCGCTAACAGGGTTCATCATGAATGGAGATATTTTCAGTTCTTCCTGGAGATAAGCCATAAGATCTGGCTAGAAACTTTTCCATTGTCATGAATCAATGCCTTTACTGATTTTTTTTTTATTCTCTCATTTCATCACTGTAAAGTACTTCGGCTCCAACTTTGTCCCGCTTGGACTGCTTTGTCAGACAAATTGTACAAGCTGAGGAGCAATCAGATGGCAAACTTCTACTTTCTAGTCACTTGCAAAATAAAATCTCAATCTCACAGGTGGCTTTAAATAGCCAGGATGTATGCATGGGTGAAAAAAGTTTAATCATGACCTAAAAAAAAAAAAAAAAATGTACTGCTGGACCCCTCATTGTCCCCAATACGTGCCATTCTATTTATGTTGGAGATGTTAATCCTAAAGGTAGGGAATTCTAATGGGGGCTTATTGCATGGTTTAAGATCTACCACTTTTAGTATACATTTATAAAAAAATAAACAGCATCCTACTTTTATATTAATGGTCTACTGCAAAAAATGAAGTCAAAGTGTCCTCATACAGAGAACCTAAAGTATCTATGGTCATATCATATATTTCCTCATTGTATCTCAATTATTTCCAGCCTACTGCTATTAATCTGAACTCTCTTGAAGTATGTAAAGTTATTTTGTGACGATCCCCACACATTGAATTCCTTGAATTCTGTGACATGTATTCACTATTCCCAATGAGTAGGCACTACTGTGTCCCAGTCTGCCTTCTGATCTACAGAGCTGCTGAGAGGAGGAGTTTCAGGAGGCGAGGACAGTACAATAATCGCAGCTTGCATGCAGGAAGGTACCATGGGATATGTAGTCCTTAGTAATTGAAAGTAAACAGAAGAGAAGCTGCAAGAAAACCAGGAAGTTGAAAGTGACGGCCAGACAGGCAACAAGCACAATATGAAAGGAGATCTTTCAAGTAAAGTGCTGAATTTAGGTAAAATTCTTCTGCTCCACTCAGGATCACAGAGGAGGGGGCGGGGAGCTGCAGTTAGAGCTTTTGTACAGTGTGTAGGAGCTGATTGGAGGAAAGGGATACACCCCCTTCACACATGGCACAGGAATGAAGGAACTATGCAGAATGGTGTTGTGAATAAACATGCTATCTGCGGAGCTTCCTGCCTGTCACCATTTTATCCCTGGTATCCAATAACTTGCCAAAAGTGACACATGCTAATAACAGAGGAAGTATCAGAGAGAAATGACACTCAGAGCTTTGGAGAGAGACACTACAGATACAGTATGTGCTTTGTTCAGATTTTATGATTGAGATTTACAGCCACCTTTCATAAAATATTAAATCTGAACTCCAAACAAGCAGCTAAATAAATATCTGCAATTAATTTAAGGGAGTTGTTTTACACAGCTCTGCCACACAGCACAGCCTAGTCTAGTAGGGCAAAAAAAAAAAAAAAAGATAAATTGGCTGTCCCTTTAAAGGACTTGCCCCCCTCCAGCATGTGATTCAACAGTGAGCAGACTGATGAGCTCATCTCTATCACTCACTTTTCTCCTATCAGCATGCTTGTTTATAGCACATGAACAACTGGCTGTTTATTTGCACCGTTCCACCCACCACCAGTCTGAGTTCTGCTGCACAGGTACTGCAAGAGACTGGTATCACGTCAATAACAGGTACCTATACTGCTTGGAAAATAAAATAAAAAATTATAACAAAAGTATCTTGTGGCCCACTTCACCTGCCCCCCCCCCCCTCCATGCTGTATATTTTGGGTATTTTCACCCCCCCCCCCCCCCATGTCTTCAAACCAGTCATACAATGAGCACACGGTTACTCTCATTGCTATACTGTCATTACACTGTAAATGTAAGGCACATGGTGGGCCCACAGCACTCTGCATTAACAGAACCTCCTCAGTCTTCTGGGTTGAATGACAGCCAGAAGACTAACAGACCATGGCAAAATAAAAAAAATACAATGAGGGACAGATACAGACTGAAAGTAAATACTGCAGCTCAAGCTATTTTTTTAAGCAGATAGAACCTCTTTTAGTAGATTAATTTAAGGACAAAAAAAAAGAAAAAATTAGAATCTGTAATGACGTCTGCTGATGGGATAGGGAAACCAACGTGTTTATGTTTCCTGGGCCGCATAGGTCACAGAATTTAGAATAATTTTAGTCAATATAGTTACATGGATTCAAATTCATACCAAGTCTCACTATGTGCTCGCAACTACTGTGAGTCTACGGCTTTCTAGAGCAGGGAACCTGAGAATAACCAATAGTTATTACCATTACTGCACAAGTCTTGTGGTGATATATTGTGAATGTAAATTATTTAAACAAAACACAGAAAGGTTCTTCTACACGCATTCATAAATAACGCCATTGCTTGGGGCAAATACCTGAAATAGTATAATACCACTGCTGGAGAAAATCGTCAGGGAAGAGGACAATGTCTCTGGAGTAACATTGTGAATGGATGGAGGCAGGGGCTAACTAGTCTACATTGCAATGTACCCAACACCCCTTCAAATTGTTGCCTGAAGCAAAATAGGCTGATGTATTTATTAGACACAAATTCAGAGGTGAAATAGGGTAAAATGGCTTTACTGTACCATTTTAGTTACTAGCAGAAATGTTAATCAGATGTAAAAAATAAAGGCGTTTCCACACAATGGGCCTTACATTACCAAGTTCAGTACAAGGGACGTGTACTTCTTAACATCCACAGATTAACCTTCAACAGGAAAACAAAAAGTATGAACCTGACTGGATGCTCTAGAGCAGTGGTTCTCAACCTGTGGGTCGCGACCCCTTTGGGGGTCGAACGACCCTTTCACAGGGGTCCCCTAAGACCATCAGAAAACACATTTCCGATGTGTAAAGAGCAGCTACTGTGTAGAAAGCAGCTACTGTGTTGAAAGCAGCTACTGTGTTGAAAGCAGCTACTGTGTTGAAAGCAGCTACTGTGTTGAAAGCAGCTACTGTGTTGAAAGCAGCTACTGTGTTGAAAGCAGCTACTGTGTTGAAAGCAGCTACTGTGTTGAAAGCAGCTACTGTGTTGAAAGCAGCTACTGTGTTGAAAGCAGCTACTGTGTTGAAAGCAGCTACTGTGTTGAAAGCAGCTACTGTGTTGAAAGCAGCTACTGTGTTGAAAGCAGCTACTGTGTTGAAAGCAGCTACTGTGTTGAAAGCAGCTACTGTGTTGAAAGCAGCTACTGTGTTGAAAGCAGCTACTGTGTTGAAAGCAGCTACTGTGTTGAAAGCAGCTACTGTGTTGAAAGCAGCTACTGTGTTGAAAGCAGCTACTGTGTTGAAAGCAGCTACTGTGTTGAAAGCAGCTACTGTGTTGAAAGCAGCTACTGTGTTGAAAGCAGCTACTGTGTTGAAAGCAGCTACTGTGTTGAAAGCAGCTACTGTGTTGAAAGCAGCAGTATTGGAGGTAAAACGACATTCATGAATTATAATTACTGGGTAAATAATTTTATGGTTGGGGGTCACCACAACATGAGGAAATGTATTAAAGGGTCACAGCATTAGGAAGGTTGAGAACCACTGCTCTAGAGCAATAGGGAAGATTTTCACACGGTCATCAATTTTTTAACACCCTCTGAAAAGCGATCCTCTTGGAACACTTGTCAGAGGGAGGCACAGCAGTGACTTCTATGCGTTCCGGGAGCTAACTGCTATTTTATTTATAAAAAGAGACATTGTGCTGCAAGCCAGCAACCACATGTAAATTGTTAAAACCTCCATAACAATTACATGTTTTCAGAAAGCATTGGCCTTGAAGAACAATATGGTGGCAGTCTATGGCATATGTTGCATTATATTTTCGCAGCTGTTATCAATTACATACTTTCAAGAAAAAAAACACACTAAAATTAATGTTGGTGAAAGCAAACAATACTCAATTTTCTGGTAAAAATGTAAAATATGGAGTTGTGTCGAATAAATTGATATCAAAACGTGAAAGCCTTAAAATTGCGTGCCCTTGTGAAACACTACGGCACCCAAACTCTCCATAGACGATGCATTAAAATCCTTTACAGAGTATCAGTTTAGAGTTAGCCATGAATTATGACCCAAGAATTATTGCTCTTATTCCAATATTCTTGGCGGTATCCCACATGCCTGACTCAATTTGTTTCCATACATGTGATTGCTCTACACTGCACGTTGGCATCGGGGTGTACGGGAACCACATGGTTGTTTTTACATTTTTTTTTTATTTTATGATTCCACTACACCTAGTCATACATAAATAAATGTTGGATATTGACGTCAGGACGCTCCCTGTGACTGTCGGCGGTGATCTGCACTCGTCCATTGTTTATACTGTGTACACTGGTGTCGGTCTGGACACCTTACTTATGAGTGCTGAGTGTTTATTAAACGGAAATTGTTTTAAAACGTGCTGCACCATCAGGTCTTTTCTTTGTCCCTGAGTGTGGTCCCAATTTTTACAGAGATACGGTGATACATGAAAAGGCTCATCTATGAAAGTTTGGCTGCAGAATATTGCTCCTAAGCCTGGATATTGCCTATACTGCGGAATGTTGCTTCTTAGTACCTGGAAATTTGCTTACCACTGCAGAGCATTGCACCAAGAGTCTGGAGATTGCTACATTCGTCGCTCCCAGAGCAATAGCGCTTATGCTGGTCTATAACATGATCAGCATGTAGCTCTGGTTAGTTTATCCAATTTATCTGGAGGTGGATTGATCACGGTGTTATGATTTTCACATGATGACTTTTTGATATGCTTATGGTGTTTGGACTTTTACACATTTATAGACACTTTATTTTGGTTGCTTTATTTAAAGTATTAGCGCATTCCTATATTTATTTATTTTCATGCCAATTTTTGGGGTTTGGAGCTGCTGCTATATTTATATTTTTTTCATTTATTTATAGTTAAAGGTGTGGCGCTTTTCTAAAATTACTCTATTGGGACCTAATCATACATACACGATTAGCTGGTGCCCCCAACTACAGTAGCTGAGGAATGACAGCGCTGAACCCAGAAGTGGTATAATAATCACCACTTCAAGCTTCATTGGTCACAGAGGAGACTGGGGATGGATGTTCCTCAAGCTGTAAATATTTGAACAATTTGCCAGGGTCCTGGGGTCCCCGGGAGGTACACTGTTCAGGGATTCAGGTAGCCATGAGTGCTGCAGCTGTCTAAATATGATAGCCAAGAAGGGAAGTTCTTCCATTGACTGTTGTATGGATGACATCTATTAGATCTATACGTCTAGAGTGGATGGGAAGCTTTAGTTTAAGAGACATGATTTCGCTAAGTGAAATCCCTCCATCCACACAAAAGGAGGTAAATGGAGGAATCCCCCCTCCCTGCCTCGGTCAGTACACTGTATTCCGGCAAAGGCGCCCACAGCTGTCAATACATTGATCAGCAACTGCAGAAGCGATCAATGGAAAATGTTCCAAAATGTCCCTTCGACAGACATCATTTAAAACGAATACTTTCAAGCAAAGGAGTACATACACGGATTGGAATTAAGCAGCTACCTGCTAAACCTGCCAAGGTGTGATCAGTGTATGCACAGCTTAACTCACAAACCTACTTTATTACCTGGACTGGTTAAGCAGATTAAAAAATCTATTGGCAGGCTGGAGTTCATGTATACACACTTTAGCCTTGTATTCAGCCATTTGCCTGAAATTCATCTTTAGACCTTTATGTTAACCACTTCCAGTCCAGACACTTTTACCCCCTTCCTGTCCAGGGCAATTTTCAGCTTTCAGCGCTATCACACTTTGAATGACAATTGCGCGGTCATGCAACACCGTACCCAAATGAATTTTTTACCATTTTTTGAGACAGATAAAGCTTTATTTTGGTGGTATTTATTCACCGCTGGGATTTTTATTTTTTTTTGCTATGTAAATGAAAAAGTCCAAAAATTTTTGAAAAAAAGTGTTTTATAAAATTTTGCAAAGAAATAATATTTCATCATAAATCTTGGCCAAAATGTGTTCCATTATCTTTTTAGTAAAAAACAAAAAAATCCAAATTAGTTTATAACCAAAAATTATAGTTTTTAAACATTTTTTTTACATTTTTATATTTTTTATTTTTATTTTTTTACATACTGGCACCCTAGCAGTACAGTGTCACCATGGAGACACTGTACTACTTGTGGGGTGAAGAAGATTTTTTTTTTTCTTTTACACTGATTGCTTTTACACCCATATAGGATGTAAAAGCAATCATTTCTCTCTCTCTGTGTGCATTCTTGCACTCATTGAGAAGTACTGAGTGAGCTGTGATTGGTCACAGCTTTCACATGGTAAAAGGCTTTTGTGAATAGCCTTGTACCATGTGACCTCTGTGATCATTCACAGATTTCACACGTAGTAAGCAATGATGTCAGAAGTGACATCTTGCTTACTACTTTGCATGTGATCACTGATTGGCCAATCAGTGATCACATGATCGGGACCTCGTACTGAGGTCCCGTCCGACGATCGGTGTGTCACTGTGTCCGGAGGACACAGTGGGCACCGGATCGCAGTGCTGCGCACTCCCAGGGAGCGCGCACAAGCAGGGTGCGGGGAGGCCGTTTATAGACGGCCACCCGACCCTGCAGTGCCACCGTCCGGCCGTTTATATACAACGGCCGGACGGGAGGTGGTTAAGCAGCTACCTGCTAAACCTGCCAAGGTGTGATCAGTGTATGCACAGCTTAACTCACAAACCTACTTGATTTACCTGGACTGGTATACACACTTTAGCCTTGGATTCAGCCATTTGCCTGAAATTCATCTTTAGACCTTTATGTTAAACATTGAGCCTGCAGCAAGAACCATTTGCTGTTCCCATAACAGCCACCCATGGGGACTAAAGTGTACAGCATGCCAACAAGGACAGACCTCTATTAGAAGACCTTTGCAGAATAAGGTATGCGGTGCTCGTTGCTCCATGATCCAGAATGTGACAACTCAAAGAATTATATATTACATAGAATATCCATTGTGCAGGCCTGACACAATCAGAGAACTAAAAAGCCAATAAAAGCTAGCTTCTGGGTTTTGTCAAGTCCTAATGACCAGTAACAAGGTTTTCCTTTGCTCCGGTTTTCATAATCACGGTCTCCTGTCTCTCAGAGTGGATGTTCTGCCAAGCAAAAACTCCAGAAGGCCTGCAGCATCACCGCCTACTCCCGGCAATTTATAGCCAGTTCATAGGCAGCCGGGTAACCGCCTTTGCATGCAGAACACCACCTTTGGCGATTTGTTCACAATATGCTGGCAAAATCTTCTCAGTAATTGCTTCACAAGAGACTCAAAGAGGAAATACGGCTTGGCCAAGACATCGGAATTATTCACGTTCATCTGTTGTGCGAGCCAAGGCTCAATCTATTTCATCCGCTGAGCAGCTCTGAAGTGCTGTACTACAAAATGGAGGATTTACCGCTACTGTAGCACTACAATGCACAGCATGCTCCTTTAGACGGATTACAAAGCAGGAATTGAGCTCTAAGTAAAACTGACCCAAAACCCTTACAGCTTTAAAGGCTTAAAACTAATCTGATAAAATCCACATAAACATATGTAAACCCATAGTAATGTCATTTCAAGTCATTTTACACATTTTTAAATGCAGCTTTCATTAACCACTTCAAGTCCAGACACTTTTATCCAATTTTCAGCGCTATCACACTTTGAATGACAATCGCACAGTCATGCAACACTGTACCCATATGAATTTTTTAGCTTCACACTAGCGTTGTGTGCAGGCGGCAGAGAGGCGTTTGGGAAGCGTTTTTACCGATTCCCAAATGCCTCAGACAATTCTGCACATTGCAGCACATGGTGCTGTTCTAAAGGGAGCGTTAGCGTTGTGGCAAAACAGACGCCTCTGGTCAAGTCAGGAGGCATTGAAGCCTTCTATTCTAGTCTATGGTGCCACTCCGCAAACACCCGGCCGGCGTGTTGCGACGCGGCTGCAGGGCGTTTGCGGAGCGGTAACACCAGTCAAACTTCATTATCGGCGTTTGTGGGGTGTTAACGCTCGGCAACCGCTGCTAAACCGCGCATGCAGCGTTTGCCGAGCGTTAAAAAACGCTCTGCAAACGCCGGACCAACACTTGCCAAATGCTATATGGGCGTTTGGCAAGCATTGGTAAAACAGTCAAGTGTGAACGAGCCCTAAGATTCAAGGATAAATAAAAAGTGAAAAAGTTGATTTAAAAATATGGAAACTAAACATACTGCGTTGGCAAATTAAATTCTATACAAATACACTTTAAATGTCACCAATTTCCTGGTCTAGTTTTAGATTTTCTATGCGAATGCAAAATATATTTTTTACATGTATATTTTCATTCTTTTCCCATTGGCAAAAAATTTTGACTTCAGTTGACTGTCCTTTTTAAATGCCACTAAAAATAGCCATAAAAATCTGACATTATGAAATGCAACAATTCAATAGTTAACAAAAAGAGAAGACACGGCAGATGGCTTCAATATTGCATCTGAACACAATGGAGAGCAACAGGTAAGCTGGCTACAGATCTCACACCTATTACACTTCTTACATCAAGTCTCCGCGCCCTCATCACAATGAAAGAAACATCAAATAAAAAAAATTTAAAAAAAAGTAGCAGGAATCTATATATTCGGCCTTGATAACTTTTTTTTTTTTTAGTGTAACAAGGGCTCAACTGTTGTATTTGTTAACTTTACAGCCCTTTTAACAGAACCGCCACGTTTGTGCTGATTAAATCTGATTTTTTATGGGCCTGTTGAAATAGCAGAGATAGCACCAGAGTCAGCATTTTTACGATGCTGTAACTCCATTTTATCCAGTAATATTTTAGCTGTGAATGAGGATTGCAATCTGCTGTGCAGCAAGGGCTGAAGACAAGAGAATATAATCAGTTCCGAATCCTTGTAGTGCTGGACGGCGGGATTGTTTTCTGGTGCTGTGTCATATATAATGCGGTGTGCTGACAGACACCACGATCATTTCAAAAGGAAATGACGGTGCGATACTCAACCAAAAAGTCAGAAACAGACTACCTCATGCAAAGGGAGAGGTATTCCGTAATAAAGTACCAGAGGCCTGCTTCATGATTAAAGCACATTGGCAATGCATCCAAATGAAATAAAAGTACTGCCTAGCGAACCAGTATTAAAAGGCCTCTTCTGTGTGTAGATTTCACAACTAACTCAAATCTATTTAGCCATCTTGAATCCACAATCTCCTGAACAGTAGAGCTCACACTGGGAGAGGGAAAAGCAGCATAAGAAACAAATGAGTGCTTATGTGCTAACAAAAGACACACTGATAGACAGCAAAAAGGAGAGTTCAGTCTGCGATTTCTTCTTTTCACTGTCCAGGTACAAGAGGAGGTAAAAGATCTAGAAGTTTTACTTAATGGCAGCAGAGAAAAATCAGATCTTCCGTCCTGCCAGAAAGGGGTGTACAGTGTGGCGAAGCAGTGTATATAAAACTAAAGGGAAAGAATTACAAACCCCTCGGTACATTAAACAGCTCCCTTACATATATTTTATCTGTGTACTTCGTGGTTTTGCCTAAAGGTCAGCTTTAAAAATGTTCATTTTTCGAATCCATTTAAAAACATAACAGCACATCAGGCGTTTCCACTCTGCCCGAAGCGCATTAGTTGACCGATTTTGAAATTCTCTTTGTGAATTCAGTTCATTGTGTAATGTGGATTCACAGAACTAATAGGTAGTGACACTTCCCACATCCAATGTGAGTACTGTGATGTCCAGTGCAGTTGGGGATTCTGCAAAGCAGTGTTGGCAACTCTGCACATGCTCAGTTTTCAGTGAGTTTCTATTCTGAGCATTTCCTCCCTACCACATGCCGAGTAGCCCAGGTGACTACAGAGTCACACGTGTGGGCGTATACACAGAGGTAAATGACAGCCCGCTCCCTCCCTCTTCCACCATGCCCACTAACCAACTAAACATAATGGGATATTACCACGTTATTGATGGAGGCTTCACCTGCCTGTTCTACGACACAGGCTGGAGGGGCGTGACTGGCAAGAAGTCCATTCACACCATATTATCGCCAAAAAATGTTTGATTTCAAATATATTTGTATGACAATGCAAAACAGTTTGATATTAATCATTTATTTTTACTCAGTATCCCAAACTAAGGTTTTTTTTTCCTTTTAATTTTCAACATGTGACCAGCAGAGAGCCAGAAACTCCTCCTGCCACGGTTTCCCTGCAGACAGGCTGGAAAAGAGCTGTGTCATGTGACCGCTGTATATCTACTAGTTAAAAAAAAAAAAAAAAAAGTACTTACCGTATTTTTCGCTCCATAAGACGCACTTTTTTCCCCCAAAAAAAGGGTGGGAAATGTCAGTGCGTCTTATGGAGCGAATATGGAGCGGCCGGTCCGGTATTTCCACCGCCGTGTCAGAATACCGGGCCGGCCGCTCAGCTCTGCAGCGGGACCTTATCTGTTCCTCTATCCAGCGGCGCGCTGTCTTCCTGGCTTCTGTAGTGTGGGTGCTGGGCTTGACAGCCAGGTGCCAAGTGCTCATGCGCAAGAATGTGAATGGTAAGGCGGCACCTGACACATGACAGGTCCCAGAAGCCGCCGGACCAATCACAAAGCGCAGCGCTTCTCGCTCATGCGCACTGGGCACCCGGCTGTCAAGACGAGCGCCGACACTATAGAAGCCGGGAAGACAGCGCGCCACTGGATAGAGGAACAGATATGGTCAAAGAACAACTCCGCGGAAGTAAGAGCGGGTACCTGTCAAATTCAGGTACCCGCTCCCCCCCTCCCCAAAGGTCAGCAGTCATCTCCTGTACTGTGTCCGCAGTCTCTGGTCATCCCCTGTACTGTGTCCGCAGTCTCTGGTCATCCCCTGTACTGTGTCCGCAGTCTCTGGTCATCCCCTGTACTGTGTCCGCAGTCTCTGGTCATCCCCTGTACTGTGTCCGCAGTCTCTGGTCATCCCCTGTACTGTGTCCGCAGTCCATTAGTTCAGAATATTTTTTTTCCTGTTTTCAGCCTCTAAAACCTAGGCGCGTCATATGGTCCGGTGCGTCTTATGGAGCGAAAAATACGGTAGATTCTTTTTATTTAAAATAATTACATAGCCATCATTCACATACAGAAAAAGGTATAATGGAAATCAAACAGTGTTTGTTATGTATGACTTTCAATAAGGTTATGTGAATTGCTACAGCTGGCCATACACTTTTTCTTCACTCAGCCAAATCAAATAGCAGATTCCTCCATCCACCGCACACAAAATGTGGTGGCTTGAGGAATCTCCACTTCCAGGACATTGTATTCTGACAGCGAAACCCACATCTGTCAGAATACACTGAACAGCAGCTACAGCTGCTGATGAAGAGAACGTTTCCAGCATATCCATTCAAAAGAAGTCGATCAAACAATCAACTTTTGATTGTGGATGATCACACACACTGACTGAAGTTCGGCGAATTTGTGTTGAATTTTGATGATTGTATGGTCTGCTGTAGATCACAAACATGTAAATGTCAGGATTGCAATATTTAATATTCCATAGACAATTTACAAAGCATACTTTCATAGAACACTTATAGTAACCTTGCTAAAGAGAGTTTCTAATTTGTGCATGGAGACACACCAAGACTGAATATTCAGTGTTGGGTCTCTTAAAAATGCTATTATTTTTATCCCAATAGGTAGGTCAAACAAATATTGCTTTGTCTCATGGTGGAAATTCAACTAGAAAATGGAGTTTTCATTTAGGCCCAACACTAACTTCCAGAATACCAGGCGAGCTTGTAGATGTTGCCTCCATTTTGTCCGGTTAACGGTTTTATGAACTGAAGTTTCTGCAGCGCTCACCTGAGGCATTGTAATCTTTCCCATCTTTTTAGAGTGGCTTACATCAGTGCTTCATGTGACAAACCGAGCATTACAGCCTTACCCTGCAGCTCCTCCGTGGCGGCTCTCTTTCCGCAGAGCACAGCACCGGATTCAATCCCGATACTTGTGCCTGTCACAGCAAATAACTCTTATTATGAGAGTGGCACAGGCAGCGAGACAGCAGCAAATAGGAGCTTGTTTCATTCCAGCCTGGAAAGGCCTCAAGCTGCACGCTCATTACAAGCTGTGAACATGGGAGTATTAAGGTGGAAATAAAACCTGCAACTTGTGTGATTTGGAGAATGCATTTCTGCTAGTGAGGAAGATTAACCATTCCCATGCTCTAATTTATGGGACAACTAGAAGAACATCAGCCACACTGACAGCTCATGGGGATTTCTACATTAAAGTGACACTAAAGCTTAGTTTTTTGTTTTTTTAAACATCAAAACATGTTTATACTTGCCTGCTCTGTGCAGTGATTTTGCACAGAGCAGCCCCGATCCTCTTCTTTTCAGGTCCCTGTCTGCGCTCCTGGCTCCTCCCCCACAAGCAGTGCCCACAGGGAAAGCCGCTTGCCCTGGGGACACCGCTGCTCAGCCCTACCCCCCTGCTCTCTCCTCAGCGGCTCACTTCTTGTGATTGACACCAGTGGGAGCCAATGGGCTCCTGCTGCTGTCACAGCCAATGAAGGGGAAAAAAAAAAAAAAAAAAAAAAAGAGAAAAAAAGGATTTCCCCAGGCACCAGAAGCTGTCAAGGAGGCCGCTGGATCAAAGAGGGCTCAGGTAAGGATGGGGGGGGGGGGGGGGGGAGATATAGGGCGCTGCACATACATGGTTTAAAAAAAAACAAAAAAAAAAAAAAAAACACCTTGAGCCTTTACAACTACATTGACTAGTAAATTAAAAAGACTCCATCAAGCACCTAAAGGACTGCAGGTACTGTAGAATCACAAACAAGTATTTTAAGTATGCAGTTGTGGTGCTTTTCCTTTCCAAAAATGTTTTAATCCACTTGCAGTGTGCCTTTGAACTTGCTAGACAATTTGACTACTGCAAGATAGTCCTCCCTCCTAGTATATCACAGGCCTGTACTCTTCTAGAAGGGTCTAATATCATTATATGCTGTCCCAGCCCCTTCCCCACCTAACATTTTATGTAGCTGCTAGAAAGAATACTTTAGAGCACACGTCAAACACAAGGCCCGCAATCTGAATGCAGCCCTGCAGGCCATTTCATGTGGCCCTTGCACCTCTCCTGCAGCTGCGGCAACCCACTCTTCTCCACCTCCACTTTGTCTCAGCATCCAGCAGCAGAGAGGAGGACAGAAGTCCTCCTACAGATCCTGCACCTCTGTGCAGCTGTAGCATGCCCTCATCTCTGCCTCCCTTGCTCTCAGCATTCAGCAAACTCTGGCAACTGAATCCAGACCCTGTACTTTCAGCTTCCCAGCTCTGCCCCCAGCGTCTTCCCAGCAGCAGCACAAGGTAAGGGGGGGGGGGGGGTGCACTGTGATGTAAGAGGGTGGAGGAGTCTTGACTTTTAATGGGGGGGGTGGTCCTAACATCTGATGTAAGGGAAGGGGTGCTCTAGACATCAGTCCGAGAATTACAACCAGCCCTTTGAGGGCAAACATAATGCTGAAGTGGTCTGCGATGAAATGGAGTTTAACACCCTTGCTACAGAGCGTCATTTGAGTGGCAACACCAACTCTGCAGGGGCTGCTGCCATCACATCCAAGATGGCAGCACCCAAGCAGCAGTCTTGTGACATCCACAAGTAAATAACATGCAAAGAGTATGTTAAAATGCACATAAAACCTTTTGTGCAAACCAATCAATATATGGTTATTGGGATTTTTTTTACCAAAAACATGCAGTAGAATTCATATTGGCCTAAATTTATGAAGCAATTTGATTTAATTTTTATTGGCTATGTTTTATAGCAGCAAGTAAAATATATTGGGTTTTTTTTCCCCCACAACAGGACTTTTTGTTTATGGCGCAAAAAAAAAAAAAAAAAAAAAAAAAAAAAAAAAAAAAAAAAAAATCGAAAAACCCAGAGGTGATCAAATACCACCAAAAGAAAGCTCTATTGTAGAAAAAAAGAAATTTAAAATTATGCACAGCATCGCATTACTGCACAATTGTCAGTTAAAATAACGCAGTGCCGGATCGCAAAAAATGGCCTGGTTAGGAAAGGGGGGTAAATCTTCTGGAGGTCAAGTGGTTAAAATGAATGGATCTTGTCACAGGGTCTCCCTAAAACAACAATCACTTTAAAAATGCCTGCACACAATCCCCAAAGTCCCTGTCTTTACACCCAAAAGCCAGGATGCTTTAAACAGCAAAGCTCTGGTGTTGTAGCATTAAAGCTTGCCTGTCCTCTAAACTTTCCTAAAAATTCTTATTTTAGAGATTTGCCATCACTTCCTGTTCTAACAGGAAATGGGAATTTCCCCAATAAGGCCACATTAATGTGTAAAAACATGCAGTTGGGACACATTTACTGCCTCCCAACTGCTACCCCTTGAGCTGCAAATAAAGATTGAGATGTATACATGCCGATGTGCTTTGCATCGTGACGCAGTGAACATTATTCCCGTTGCGTTCCCAAGGCTGTACCACCCACTGATCACAATCTAGTCAACTGAAATGGGGTAATGCAACTGTTGTCAACGCATGTGGCTGCGCCAGTGGTTCAGATTTTTAAAACTGGAGGTGAGGAGGCAACATAGGGCCTCTTAACCGTCTGTCAAACACCGCTGTGGATCACTCTTCAAATGGGGAAGCTCGTGTAAATGAGCTATTAGGCTTTAAATAAAGTGCAGCAAAGCAGAGAACATACATGAACATGGCGCTGGATATTTAGCTGCACATTAGGAGTTAACTGCACAGATCTAAAGACTCAAAGGGCTGCCATGTTTTGAAGTTTAGTTCTTCATTACTGACCAACTCAAAAGGAAAGTTTTGTTCACAACAAAAACTACGCAGAAGGAGAGTGAGACCTTTAAAATTCACAGCACACAGGATCGTCGTAATCAGCCAGCAGTTATTAAAGGCAATTGCCAGAGACACAGGTGAGGACCCTGGCTGAAAATTATATAGCCAAGCAGGAGCAGTACATGGGTGTGTAATTACCACTGGTTTCAGCAGAGTGGTTTTTACTAGCAGCCAGTCAATAGGAAAGGTCAACGTAAATGAAACAGGAATGTTAAGAAAGGAGCTTGCAGCCCAGCCTATGGATCACATATAGCCTCTGCAAACTCAACTTTGGTTCAGTATAGAAAGGAATATGTGCACAACCTCAAAATGACACATCTACCTATTCTGCAAACACCAGTTCCTTAAAGAGACCCTGTCAAGTTAGCAAATACAGATAAAAGGTCCCTGTAATAGAAGTCGTAGTATGCTTCCCTCTCCAGCAGCTTCTCTTCTAGCTGCCCTCTATTCTAGCACTATAGCCTGTGGAAGTGTCAGATGCCTGTCGTTACACTTTGCGATTCGATAATCCGAGTCCTGTAGTGCCATAGAGGGTCAAGGGAATAAACCACAGCATGCAGCGGAACATGGAAGTGTCAAAAGCCAGACATGTATGGAGGCTACAGCAATGTACTGGAAGGTAGGCAGGAGACATGGGCCCCAGAGAAACAAGAATCTCTACTCCTAGATTGTAAACTCAAAAGAGCAGGGCCCTTGACCCCCTCGTGTTTTGTTTTGTTACTGTATTGTCTCATGTTCTGTCCCCCACTATAATGTACAGCGCTGAGCAAACCTTTCAGCGCTAAATACTGTATAATAATAATACTCATGCAAAGATTTTTTATCTGTAATAGTTAGCTATAAAGATATAACAATTAGAGATGAGCGAATTTCTCAAAAATTCGATTCGGCTGATTCGGCGAATTCCAGTGTGAAATTCGATTCGATGCGAATTTCTTCGCTACGAAGATGACATATAAAAAGGGTTTCTAGGCTTCAGAGAGCCTTTAAATTAGTGCAGAACACTGTACCTTTAATTTAAATGCCCTTGGAGATGAGGAAAGAGAAGGATGAGAAGAAGGAGAAGAAGGATGAGAAGAAGGAGAAGGAGAAGGATGAGAAGAAGGAGAAGGAGAAGGATGAGAAGAAGGAGAAGGAGAAGGATGAGAAGAAGGAGAAGGAGAAGGATGAGAAGAAGGAGAAGGAGAAGGATGAGAAGAAGGAGAAGGAGAAGGATGAGAAGAAGGAGAAGGAGAAGGATGAGAAGAAGGAGAAGGAGAAGGATGAGAAGAAGGAGAAGGAGAAGGATGAGAAGAAGGAGAAGGAGAAGGATGAGAAGAAGGAGAAGGAGAAGGATGAGAAGAAGGAGAAGGAGAAGGATGAGAAGAAGGAGAAGGAGAAGGATGAGAAGAAGGAGAAGGAGAAGGATGAGAAGAAGGAGAAGGAGAAGGATGAGAAGAAGGAGAAGGAGAAGGATGAGAAGAAGGAGAAGGAGAAGGATGAGAAGAAGGAGAAGGAGAAGGATGAGAAGAAGGAGAAGGAGAAGGATGAGAAGAAGGAGAAGGAGAAGGATGAGAAGAAGGAGAAGGAGAAGGATGAGAAGAAGGAGAAGGATGAGAAGGAGAAGGATGAGAAGATGGAGAAGGAGAAGGATGAGAAGAAGGAGAAGGAGAAGGATGAGAAGAAGGAGAAGGAGAAGGATGAGAAGAAGGAGAAGGATGAGAAGGAGAAGGATGAGAAGATGGAGAAGGAGAAGGATGAGAAGAAGGAGAAGGAGAAGGATGAGAAGAAGGAGAAGGAGAAGGATGAGAAGAAGGAGAAGGATGAGGAGAAGGAGAAGGATGAGAAGAAGGAGAAGGATGAGAAGAAGGAGAAGGATGAGAAGAAGGAGAAGGATGAGAAGAAGGAGAAGGATGAGAAGAAGGAGAAGGATGAGAAGAAGGAGAAGGAGAAGGATGAGAAGAAGGAGAAGGATGAGAAGAAGGAGAAGAAGGAGAAGGATGAGAAGAAGGAGAAGGATGAGAAGAAGGAGAAGGATGAGAAGAAGGAGAAGGATGAGAAGAAGGAGAAGGAGAAGCAGAAGGAGAAGGATGAGAAGAAGGAAAAGGAGAAGGATGAGAAGAAGGAGAAGGAGAAGGATGAGAAGATGGAGAAGGAGAAGGATGAGAAGAAGGAGAAGGAGAAGGATGAGAAGAAGGAGAAGGAGAAGGATGAGAAGAAGGAGAAGGAGAAGGATGAGAAGAAGGAGAAGGAGAAGGATGAGAAGAAGGAGAAGGAGAAGGATGAGAAGAAGGAGAAGGAGAAGGATGAGAAGAAGGAGAAGGATGAGAAGAAGGAGAAGGATGAGAAGAAGGAGAAGGATGAGAAGAAGGAGAAGGATGAGAAGAAGGAGAAGGATGAGAAGAAGGAGAAGGATGAGAAGAAGGAGAAGGATGAGAAGAAGGAGAAGGAGAAGGATGAGAAGAAGGAGAAGGAGAAGGATGAGAAGAAGGAGAAGGAGAAGGATGAGAAGAAGGAGAAGGAGAAGGATGAGAAGAAGGAGAAGGAGAAGGATGAGAAGAAGGAGAAGGATGAGAAGAAGGAGAAGGATGAGAAGAAGGAGAAGGAGAAGGATGAGAAGAAGGAGAAGGAGAAGGATGAGAAGAAGGAGAAGGAGAAGGATGAGAAGAAGGAGAAGGATGAGAAGAAGGAGAAGGATGAGAAGAAGGAGAAGGAGAAGGATGAGAAGAAGGAGAAGGATGAGAAGAAGGAGAAGGATGAGAAGAAGGAGAAGGATGAGAAGAAGGAGAAGGATGAGAAGAAGGAGAAGGATGAGAAGAAGGATGAGAAGAAGGATGAGAAGAAGGATGAGAAGAAGGAGAAGGATGAGAAGAAGGACAGTTCTGTGACAGTTTCTGTCTATTTCTGACAGTTCTGGGACATTCACTCCATACAGCTGTTTCAACCGCTGTATGGAGGGAATGTCATGGAACTGTCAGAAATAGTCTATTTCTGACAGTTCTGGGACATTCACTCCATACAGCTGTTTCAACCGCTGTATGGAGGGAATGTCATGGAACTGTCAGAAATAGACTATTAATGACAGTTCTGGGACTGTCCTTCCATACAGCGGTTGAAACATTGTATCTATTTGTTTCCATAAATGGATCCATTTATGGAAACAAATAGATACAATGTTTCAACCGCTGTATGGAAGGACAGTCCCAGAACTGTCATTAATAGTCTATTTCTGACAGTTCTATGACATTCCCTCCATACAGCGGTTGAAACAGCTGTATGGAGTGAATGTCCCAGAACTGTCAGAAATAGACTATTTCTGACAGTTCCATGACATTCCCTCCATACAGCGGTTGAAACATTGTATGTATTTGTTTCCATAAATGGATCCATTTATGGAAACAAATACATACAATGTTTCAACCGCTGTATGGAAGGACAGTCCCAGAACTGTCAGAAATAGTCTATTTCTGACAGTTCCATGACATTCCCTCCATACAGCGGTTGAAACAGCTGTATGGAGTGATTGTCCCAGAACTGTCAGAAATAGTCTATTTCTGACAGTTCTGGGACATTCACTCCATACAGCTGTTTCAACCGCTGTATGGAGGGAATGTCATGGAACTGTCAGAAATAGACTATTAATGACAGTTCTGGGACTGTCCTTCCATACAGCGGTTGAAACATTGTATGTATTTGTTTCCATAAATGGATCCATTTATGGAAACAAATACATACAATGTTTCAACCGCTGTATGGAAGGACAGTCCCAGAACTGTCATTAATAGTCTATTTCTGACAGTTCTATGACATTCCCTCCATACAGCGGTTGAAACAGCTGTATGGAGTGAATGTCCCAGAACTGTCAGAAATAGACTATTTATGACAGTTCTGGGACATTCCCTCCATACAGCGGTTTCCGGCAAAAAGTGTATGTGCAGAGTTCCTCTATTCTGCAGATACACTTAGAGGAGCTCTGCAGATACACTTAGAGGAGCTCTGCACATACACTTTTTGCCGGCTTGGAATTATTCTTATTTTCATCCTACTTCTTCTTCTTCTTCTTCATCCTCATCCTCATCCTCTTCTTCTTCTTCTGAGGATGAGGATGAGGATGAAGAAGAAGAAGAAGAAGTAGGATGAAAATAAGATTAATTCCAAACAGGCAAAAAGTGTATGTGCAGAGCTCCTCTAAGTGTATCTGCAGAATAGAGGAACTCTGCACATACACTTTTTGCCGGCTTGGAATTATTCTTATTTTCATCCTACTGCTTCTTCTTCTTCTTCATCCTCATCCTCAGAAGAAGAGGATGAGGATGAGGATGAAGAAGAAGAAGAAGAAGAAGAAGTAGGATGAAAAGAAGAATAATTCCAAGCCGGCAAAAAGTGTATGTGCAGAGTTCCTCTATTTCTGACAGTTCTCTCACAGCTTCTTCACATGAACAGTGGTTGAAACATCTGTATCCTAAATGTAAACTAATAGATACAATGTTTCAACCGCTAAACATGTGTTCCTTCTGTCAGAGAACTGTCAGAAATAGCGGAGCTCACTGCAGGGACACTTTTGCCGGCTGATCGGGAAATGTTCGATTCGCGCACCCGAAGTAGGCAAAATTTCGGTTTCGCCGCGAATCGAATATTTCCTGAAATTCGACTCGAATTCCGGTTCGCCTGGTTCGATTCGCTCATCTCTAATAACAATGTTGTACAAATAAAAAGTGCGCTAATTATTCACAAAAAATGCAAGGATAAATAATATAAATAAATTCATAAATATAAACATAAGTCCAGCCACCATAACAGTGATAGTCCAATATCAACTTAATGTTAATCTTGAAAGCAAAACACCCATGTGCAAATCAGACACCAGATGAAATGAATACACTCACCAGAGCTATATGCTGATTATATTATAAACCAGCATGATAGCATTTTGCTCTGGGAGCGATGATCTGCAGGATATCCCAGTAGAGGCACAGCAAACATAGTGATCCAATCAGCACATATGGAACAGCTAGGCAGCACATATGGAACAGCTAGGCAGCACATATGGAACAGCTAGGCAGCACATATGGAACAGCTAGGCAGCAAATGATTTTCCAATAACATGGGCAAAGCTCGAGGAATAAGAGATATGATGGTGCAGTACGTATAAAACCAGTAAAACGTTATTAGTACAGTATTGCACTCACAAAGAAGGTGTCTAGCTGACACCAGCAATGACAGCCTCTATAATGCCACATCCACAAGGGAAAAACCAAGGGATGAACCTCCTGCACCGTGATCACACAGCCGACAGCTGGGAGGAATGTTCCAACATCACGTCCACTAGGCCAGGTCCAACGCGTTTCATCACTTGTCTTCAAGGGGCAGGGTGAAAACGTCAAGTGACGAAACGCGTTGGGCCTGGCCTAGTGGACGTGATGTTGGAACGTTCCTCCCAGCTGTCGGCTGTGTGATCGCGGTGCAGGAGGTTCGTCCCTTGGATTTTCCCTTGTGGATGTGGCATTATAGAGGCTGTCATTGCTGGTGTCAGCTAGACACCTTCTTTGTGAGTGCAATACTGTACTAATAACGTTTTACTGGTTTTATATGTACTACACCATCATATCTTATTCCTCGAGCTTTGCCCATGTTATTGGAAGATCATTTGCTGCTTAGGTGTTCCATATGTACTGATTGGATCACTATTGTTTGCCGTTCCTCTACTGGGATATCCTGCAGATCATTGCTCCCAGAGCAAAATGCTATCATGCTGGTTTATAATATAATCAGCATAAAGCTCTGGTGAGTGTATTCATTTCATCTAGTGTCGGATTTGCACATGGGTGTTTGTTTTCAAGACTGACATTAAGTTGATATTGGACTATCACTGCTTTGGTGGCTGGACTTTTGTAATGTTTATATTTATGAATTTAATTATATTTCTATTATTATATTTGCATTTTTTGTGAATAATTAGCGCACTTTTTATTTGTACACTATTTTACCCTTTTTGGTTAGAGGTGCTGCTTATTATTTGATTTATTTTGAATTTTCTGTGGCGCTTCTTATGTCTGCTACATAAGATATAACAAACCCTCTTCATATTTCCTTTAACTGTAGTTGTTGGCAATCCGAAGTTTTAGGGTGCTTTAGCTTGGTGGGTCACAACCACCGTACCGCAGCCTCCCTTCTGCTTGCGGCCACATCACTGATAGCCAGGATACTACTACTATTATGAATGAATGTACTCTGGCTGAAATTACTCAGTGTACAGATGGATCTGCACCCAACAGCTCTGAAATAACTTGGGCGCTATCACGCTTGCGCACGAGCACCAAAAAAATGTCAGAAGAGGAGCTGGCAGGCAGTAACATGGGATCATTACTCATCATCTGAGGGAGACACTGGCTACTGTCCTATCCTAAAATACGTGCCACAGCTGACACCAATGAATTTGGGGACCCTGCTTCTTGACTTATCAATTACATCATTCTCAGATGTCTGAGTACAGAACCATGCCCCTCTATGTTATGTAGAGGAAGGCCCGAGTGCAGCAGCACTGCTCTCCCTTTCCTAACATAACTCCGTGACAGCATTGGGGAGGAAATGGGGATGGGGCCAAGCCATGCTGTGTGTGTCTATAGACGCACACAGCTCAGCAACTTACAGGAGCACCCCCAGAGTAAACGGCTTCCTATGGTGGTGCACCAAAAAAAGCCAAGAGCGCCAGTGGAGGTCTGGAGCCGCTCTGTGCAAAACCACTGCACATAACAGGTAAGTATAACATGTTATTTTTGATGAAAAAAAAATATTAAGCTTTACAACCACTTTAAATTCAGGTTCAAAAGGGGATGTAGCTAGACAGAAGTTAGGCCTTACTAATAGCATTCACATGATATCCAAGAATTTCCCAGGCACAAAAAGCAAAGATAATCAAAAGATACCTACACAATGCCAGGATTGCTAGCTTGGACACATTACTACAGTACAAAACAGGTTCAGGTTACGCTGACATACACCATTATCACCAAACGTATTGGGACACCCCTCTAAATCATTGGATTGAGATGTTCCAATCACCTCCATGGCCACAGGTGTATCAAATCAAGCACCTAGTCATGGAGACTGCTTCTACAAACATTTATGAAAGAATGGGTTGCTCTCAGCTCAGTGAATTCAAGCGTGGTACCATGATGGGTTGCCACCTGTGCATCCATGAAATTTCCTTGCTACTAAATATTTTACAATCAAAAAATATAACAAAGTGGAAGCAACTCTGAACAGCAGCAACTCAGCCACGAAGCAGTAGTCCACGTAAAAAGACAGAGCGGGGTCAGCACACAGAAGTCGCCAACTGTCTGCAGAGTCAATAGCTAAAGACCTCAAAACTTTATGTGGCCTTCAGATTAGAACAGTATTGCATAAAGAGCTTCATGGAATGGGTTTCTATGGCCGAGCAGCTGCATCCAAGCCTTATATCACTAAGTGCAATGCAAAGCGCCGGATGCAGTGGTGTAAAGCACGCCACCACTGGACTCTAGAGCAGTGGAGACATGTTCTCTGGAGTGACGAATCACCCTTCACTATCTGGCAATCCAATAGACGTGTCTGGATTTGGCAGTTTCCAGTAGACGTCTCTGGGTTTGGTGGTTTCCTGGAGAACGATACTTACCTTACTGTATTGGGCCAAGTGTAAAGTTTGGTCGAGGGGGGATTATGGTGTGGGGTTGCATTTCAGGGGTTGGGCTTGGCTCCTTAGTTTTAGAGAAGGGAACTCTTAACCTCCCTAACGGTATTCCCGAGTGTAGCTCGGGGTAAAATGTCTGTACCAAAAGCGGTAAGCTAAGCATGCGGCGCTGCATAGGGAGTCCCTGCAGAGCTCACCTTGTCCTTCGCTCCCGCGATGTGTCCCCTGCAGCGTCCCTGGCCATCTCCTCCGGCTGATGCCGGATGTGTTCCGGTCCCTGTGACGTCGGGACGTACGGGCGCAGCCGGCGGCGGGAAATTTGAAAATTTAAAAAAAATTTCATTTTTTTCAAAACGATTTTACATAGTAAAACATTGCTGTTTCAACCCATTTCACATACATTTTGTCCCGAGTGCTTTGTCCTGTCCCCTGTCTGCATTTTGACTGTTCTGCCTGGAAACTTAGATAAGTCCATGGCATCCAAAAAGTGTCCCTTTAGGTCAAAAGCGGGTTTAGATCAGCTAGAGAACAGCGATAGTAAATCAGAACCACTTGCAGAATTGAGTGATGATTCGTGGAGAAATTCATCAGACACTGAAAACAATTTTGCGACTTGATGTGCGAACTTGGTGCTATATTTCAAATTTCAGTGTTTTTGGTTTGATTATATTATTGAATTAAATGTATATTATTTTTTATGATTAATTATTAAATTATAATTTATGATTTTGTGTTTCAAATTTTATCATACCCGGGATGTTTAATAGACTCTTGTTCAGACAGATTTCAGTGAGTTATTCCTAAATATTACAGCCTACAATAAAAAAAACTACATATTTCCATGGAAAATAATGGTACCGCTTTCAGCACCAAAAATCTGAAATAATCATACCGCTAGGGAGGTTAATGCATCAGCATACCAAGACATTTTGGCCAATTTCATGCTCCCAACTTTGTGGGAACAGTTTGGGGATGGCCCCTTCCTGTTTCACCATGACTGCACACCAGTGCACAAAGCAAGGTCCATAAAGACATGGATGAGCAAGTTTTGGATGGATGAACTTCACTGGCCTGTAGAGTCCTGACCTCAACCTGATAGAACACCTTTGGGATGAATTAGAGCGGAGACTGCGAGCCAGGCCTTCTCGTCCGACATCAGTGCCTGACCTCACAAATGCACTTCTAGAAAAATGGTCAAACATTCCCATAGACACCCTTCTAAACCTTGTGGACAGCCTTCCCAGAGGAATTGTAGCTGTAATAGCTGCAAAGGGTGGTCCAACTCAATATTGAACCCAGGATGCCCTTAACGTTCATGTGTGTGTAAAGGCAGGCATCCTAATACTGTTGGAAATATAGTGTATATATCTCAAAATTTTTGGATTCGCTGTAAATCATTTACATGTACAGTACAAAAAAAAAAAAAAAAAAAAAAACAGTCTAGCATTGGTGGTTTGCTTAAGTTAATAGAGCAGAGCACATAGTGTTGTGATAAACGTTTAGCAATCTAATCTATGGCTACAGACTGAGTGAGGGCCTCCAAAACATTATCAGTAAGGGCTCCACTGTGTACTGCATGTTGCTCATTCTCCCAGGCAGTGTTTTGCTTTCAGCCTTGCCGTTCTCAAGATACCGCCAGTCCGCTGAGAAAGTGTGCCATTTATCTGCCGGACACTTTGTCCTCATCTTGCTCCCAAGAGTTGTCAAAGGACAAAAGGCTCAATTCATTTTCTCCAGCTGAGATGAGGCCTCGGTAGTGGCGTCCCATCGCTCAGACAATTTTGGCAAGCTGAGGAAAGAGAATCTGTCTTTAACGTAAAAAGCACGTTCTTCATCTTGCAAAGACAACCTCCCGCATTCCCAGAGCAGTAAGCAACGCCGAGAGATCAGAATCCCTCTAAATCCATCAACCTATTTAGTGGCTAGGCATGCATGTCTAGCCTGCAAGAGAACAATAGGGTTCAATATCTGTGTCATTAGGAGAGTCATATTAATAGGCCGGGCCTTACACAAAGAATTATATATTCAGGCAATCCATTCTCCTAATATACTGACTCTACAGCCAAAATGATTCTTTTTTGTAAATCTGCACTGACAAAGTTACCGTTGGTTTAAGTGTGCAGGAAGTACGGATTATAGCATCAGCCAATCACTGTGGTTCCAAGGTCTGCACTCATTTCTTGTTTACTACGGAACCACCTGTATGTATAGATTTCAACTATGTGTTTAGTCAATTGTCTCAAGTTCAACTTTACCTTAATTTCCTATTCAATTGTTTTATAGACAAATATTAATAACCTGGATGCAAAGACCAGAATAAAAACCTGAAAGTGTCTAAGGCAGGACATACATTATACAATTTTTTTTCCTTCAACCAGGGTTCCCTACCGCAGCACGACTATATTCTGTCGGCGGGAAGTGCAGGTAGAGCTTTCACCCCCACAGAATAAAATGATCATTTTTGGTGGATACACGTAGGGCCATTTCACATCTGTGTGGTGCATGTTACAAGCATTTTAGGAGCGCTACCAATTAATTGGTCAATGCATCAACGATGCAGCAAGATTTGTTTGTTTTTTTCTTTTAATTGCTGCACCTAAAAATGCACAGGTGTGAACAGGGCCTAAAAGTTAATGTGATACTAAAGGTTCTGATTTTTTTGTTTTAAAAATAAATAGGTCATACTTACCTGCTCTATGCAATGGTTTTGCACAGAGCAGTCCTGATCCTGCTCTCTTCTCGAGTCTCCAGCCAGCACTCTTGGCTCCTCCCCCCTGCTCTAGGGGCACTCTTCCATGCTCACTCCCAAGCCACCTCTGTGTGTCTAAGACACACAGATCGCAACTTGCCCCCACACACTTACTGTGATTGACAGCAGCGGGAGCCAATGGCTTCCACTGCTGTGCCTCAGCCAATTTGCAGGAAGAGAACCGGGAGAGCCTCTGCTCTTGTGCACATCGCTGGATCAGGATCTGGCTCAGGTAAGTACTGGGGGATATTTACCTACATAAATAGAAAGCATGTAAGTAAACCTTAAGCCATTTTAGTATTATATTAAGATTTTCCTGCCGGGGTTCACATTTGCAGATAGTACAGAATACCTGACAAAAAAAAAAACGCAGAAGTTTCCCTCATTTTTGTGTTGCGGGTACACATGCTCACAATATGCAAAATTGCACACCAATTTCACCGGTGCAATGCAGTGGCATTATTCTGTATGGCACCCCAGAACACCTTGCAGAAGGAGGTGCGCAGTGCGACACACCAATATGTGTTGTAATGTGGTGTGCTGACAGAAAATCTGCAGGTACGTTTTTTCTGACTGCTGTAGTCTGTTGCCAGCTCATTCATTCTATCCAATGCAAGAAAAAAATTTAAAAAAGCACTCTTAATACAATGCACCTCAGCAGTTAGGTGTGAATCTATCCTGAGTATTGCTCAGAGGGTAAGAAGGTCTGCAGAATGCCTGAAAAACTCTATAGTGACAGGAAAAAAAAAAGTCAATGTGTACAAAGCAGACATAAGACTGATCTTGTGACCACCCCTTGAGGGGAGCAGAGCAGTCTGCTACATCCTACTACAAAAACTTTACAGCAGTCTGCGATAAAAAGCAAGGTAAGCTCTGGAAGGAGAAAAAAAAAAAAATATGGAATGTCCGCATCATCTGTAAAAGCTCTCGCACAATCATAAACCAGGTCAATATAAAAGATTCCAAACAAAAGTGCTCTGGTCTTTATGACACAAATAAAAAGGTAAGCTAATATTTAGTGCAGATGAACAGTTACTGCCTCTAAGAGCATGAACTGTGCTAGTCACAATGGATTTTCAGGAGATGGCTCCATGAATGCTTAACAAAGGGCACTTTACAGAGTTGATGGAGGAGAACATGGCACGGTTTTACTGGATGTGAGTGGAGAGTTGTTAGGCGATGATAGCATTATTGCATAAAGAATAAACTGCTGAGCAGTGCACTTGAAGAAAAAAAAAAAAAGCAATAATGTATCAGGATATTGCCAGGTGTAATGTCTGCCAAAAAGCAATAACTAAAGTATGTTTGGTAACTCGCTGGAAATGTAAAATGTTCATGATGGCCTTCATAAAACCTCTGTCAACACTTTCCAGGGTGTGAAAGAAGGCCTGACCGGAACACAAGAAGCTAAATTCATATGGAAAATGCACCGGCCTGAAGTCGACGTTTACTGTCTATTACTCTTAAAGGAAACCTGTTGAAGGAGAAAACACAAGCTGCCTCTGCTGACCTCTCCTGCTGAAAATTATAGTCGTCTGGGTGTCAAGCCAGCATGCACTGTGATCCTATCGTCTGTTCCCAGGTCCTTGCAACATAGCAGTGATGGGAGGGGGTGTCAGTGGATGGAGCCAAAATGCATGGTGGGGCACACATGCCCCCAACACTTCCAGAAGTTGGAACTGCCAAAGTCTTACAAAGCCTGCAGTACTGGAACACAAGAAAGATAGGAGAGGTAATTATACCCTGGCGTTGATTTACTAAAACTGCAAAGTGCAAAATTTCTGCGGAGAAATCAGCTTCCAGGTTTTTTTCTCAAAGCATAATTTAACAAGCCATACATGGTTCAAAATTCGAACAATTTTTCTTAAGAATAATTGGCCGATTTTCGCTCTGTTAGTGGGTCAATGGCACCGGACGATTTTTGTGGTTCCTTCCCTTTTCGGTGATTGGGCATGTTGTAACATTTGTGAAAAACTACAGATTGTCGACTCGATGGTCAAATTGTATGATCGTTTTTCCGAAAAGAATACGCACATGAGCCGTGACCTGGAAGGAACAGAAGTTTCGCCTGTTATATGGGGTGAACTTTATGAGCTTACAATCTAAAGGAAGGGGAGGTGATACAAAAGGTGATAGCTGCGGGGGATGATCTGGTGGCAGTGATTCAAGTACAGTTCTTAGGTGGAGGTGGGGTAGGCTTCCCTGAAGAAGTGAGTTTTCAAAGATCGCCTAAAGGCAGACAGGGTGGGGGCTGACCGGGCATGCTGTGCTAGGGAGTTCCAGAGGATGGGAGAGGCTCTGGAGAAGTCCTGGAGGCGAGCGTGGGAGGAAGTGACGAGGGAGCTAGAGAGGAGGATATCATGGGAAGAGCGGAGTGGGCGATATCTGTGGATGAGGTTGGTGATGTAGCTGG
This sequence comes from Staurois parvus, assembly GCF_062004578.1. Classification (NCBI taxonomy): domain Eukaryota; kingdom Metazoa; phylum Chordata; class Amphibia; order Anura; family Ranidae; genus Staurois; species Staurois parvus. The sequence continues at coordinate 2,338,595 of NW_028317826.1, forward strand.
GGCAGTGTTGTAGATGGCTTTGTAAGCTGTGGTTAGTATTTTGAATGTTATACGTTGGGTTAGTGGAAGCCAGTGGAGGGATTGGCAGAGAGGGGCAGCAGTCGCTGATCGGTTGGTAAGGTGTATGAGTCTAGCAGCAGCATTCATAATAGACTGAAGGTGGGATAGCCTGTGTAACGGTAGACCAGTGAGGAGGGAGTTGCAGTAATCAAGGCGGGATAAAACCAAGGCGTGGATAAGTTGTTTTGTGGTGTCATTGGTCAGGAAGGGGCGGATTTTGGAAATGTTCCGGAGGTTGAGGGCAGGGTTTAGCCAGTGAGTGGATGTGGGGCCCAAAGGAGAGGTCAGAGTCTAGGATTACGCCTAGCACCCTGGCATGAGGGGAAGGACCAATGGTTGTGCTGTTGATCTTGATGGTAAAGTCATGAGTGGGGGATCGGGGGGGAGGAAATATTACAAGCTCAGTTTTTGAAAGATTGAGTATCACCTCCCCCTTCCTTTAGATTGTAAGCTCCTCGAGCAGGGCCCTCCTATTCCTTCTGTACTGAAATGTATTGTAATTGTACTGCCTCCCATATATTGTAAAGTGCTGTGCAAAGTGTTGGCGCAATATAAATCCTGTATAATAATAATAATGACTTGGTCGGACGATTTCCGAAATCATTGCTGGCACCATCGGATTAGCGAGTGAACGACGTTTTTGATTTTCGGACGAAAAATTGTTCGGAATTCGAACCATGTATGGCCTGCATTAGAAGCTGATCGGCTACCATGCACAGCTGCACCTGATCTTGCACTCTCCAGTTATAGTAAATGTGTTTTGAAGGGAACTACTTTTGCCGAAATGTATATGACAACAATAAAGTCATTTTATGATACAAATAAGATATATACACGCAACACACTTGAAAAACAGATATTACCTTGTAAAAGTAGTGGTAACCTCATCGCAAGACCAGTCACTCTGTACAAAGAGAGCAGTTACCCCTGATTCACATATCCGCATTCCTGCAGGCCGTGTTTTGCACGGGCACAAGAGCCTATTCATTTGAATGGACTCCTGTGCCCAGGGACACGCAGGGAAGAAGTCCCTGCACTTCTTGGAAACCGCAGCCCGCACGGGAACCCCAGTGCAGTTGCGATTTCCACACACACGTGACTTTGCATTTCCAGATAAAGGGGTGCGCGCGAGCCGCTAGCTCCCTACCCATGCCGCCGTTCGCGGCTGCCAATCACCTATGCGTTTCGTCATCCGACGTCCTCACGTTGGTTCATCTTTTCGCTCCGTGAAGGCGTCACTACATTCTGTGTGAGGCTAGCGTCTCGGCTTTCTGTGATTTTAAACTAAATGTGTTTGTTGCTAGTGTCGGCTATGACACTGTTCCATGTGAGTGGATTATGAGTTTTTATGAATAAACGTCTTGTAAGGTATCACACGATTGATTGTTTGTTTTTTCTTTTCTGAGCCTGTGTACGAAGTTCTTGGAATTCAGTCTGGAAGTTTTCGCTGCCGAGTTATAGATCTGCAGAGAATTGCTCCCAGAGAAGATAAATAAGTGTCTGGATATCCGAGTCTCCCTGACTTGTAATACACTACATCAACACAGTCTCTGAGGGGGGTGCTGCTTCAGATTGAGTGCAGCTTAGAACGAATGCGAAGCAGTTAAACACAGCAGTTGAACTAAAGCAGGAGAACTTAAGAAGCAGGAAGACACATAAACAGCAAGAAGCTCTACTGCATGCTGGACAGACTGCAAGCAAACACCCTGGGAAACTTCTCTTACATACCCGAGTCCCTCTCCGTGTACCTTTATATAATATGCCCCCTCTTCTCCTTATCACATTACTATCCTCTGTTCCCAAATCTCATTTCTTTACCCCTCTGCTCCACCCCAAAACTTGTACATCTCCCCCTCACTGCTATCATCTCCCTACTATTGCTCTCTTCACCTCCCCAAAATGCCTCTTCCACTCCTCCTCATTTTCCTCTCCTCCGTTCCCAAAATCCATTCACTATATCCCTCTGCTCCTCCCAAACAATTGTTTGTGTCCTCACTGCTTCCTTCGCCCCTCTACGGCACCCACCACCTCTTCCTATTACTCCACTCTCCCACTGACCCGAATACCTCCACTAGTGGTTTCTCACGCTCCTGCACATCCCGCTCCCATGCCACCTTTCTCACCCTTGTCCCCCCGCGGTTATGAGGAGGAGATCTCACCGAATCCTGGCCCTCCACCACCTCCCTCACCTGCACAACACCCTTCCGCCTCCAACCGCCGCAACTTAGTATCTGTCCCCCTGCTCCCTAAAATCTCCCCCCCCCCCCGTTTTCATGTGCACTCCTGAACGCCCGATCGGTGTGCAACAAGCTTACCGCCATCCACGACCTCTTTGTTTCCCGCTCCCTCAACCTCCTAGCGATCACGGAAACCTGGATCCAGCCAACTGACTCTACCTCCCCTGCTGCACTCTCCTACGGAGGTCTCACCTGGACCCACTCACCCAGACCTAACGGTCGTAAAGGTGGTAGGGCTGGTCTGCTCCTGTCACCACAGAGCACCTTCCGAGTCCTCCCAAACCCCCGCTCCCTATCCTTCTCCTCCTTCGAGGCCCACTGCGTCCGACTATTCTCCCCAACCCCCCTGAAGATTGCTGTGATATACCGGCCCCCTGGATCCATACCCCGCTTCCTGGATGACTTCTCCTCCTGGCTACCCTTCTTCCTCTCCTCTGAGCTACCCACCATCATCCTTGGGGATTTCAACATCCCTGTCAACCTCGACAACCCAGACACAGCCCGTCTCCTCCACTTAACCTCCTCCTTTACACTTGCACAGTGCATACAATCCGCCACCCACTCCGACGGTAATATCCTTGATCTCGTCTTCTCCAACCGCTGCGCTCCCCACAACCTCACTAACACCTCCTTCCCTCTCTCTGACCACAACCTGATCACCTTCTCTATCTCCTCGTCCTCCAACGCCTACCCCTCCAAATGCCACACTACTACCAGCCGTAACCTCCGCAACCTTAACCCTGCCCCCCTCCACTCTGCAGCTGATCAACTCCACGACCGCATCCTCCCCCTGTCCTGCCCTGACTTGGCTATGACTGCCTACAACAACGCGATGTCAACAGCCCTTGACTCACTAGCGCCTTTAACCACACACAACATCAGACCCCGACCACTCCAGCCCTGGCAGACTGATCACACCAAAACCCTCAAACGACACAGTCGTGCCCTGGAGCGACTATGGCGCAAAACCAAATCCCAACAAGCCTTCACCCGCTACAAATCTGCCTTCCACACCTACACCTCCTCCCTCCATGCTGCCAAACAGGCCTACTTCTTGACCCTCATCAAGGCCCTCTCCTCCAATCCTCGCCGACTCTTCTCCGCCTTTAACTCTCTACTCTCTCCACCCAGCACCTCACTCACTGCCCTTGAGATTGCCAATCACTTCAAAAACAAGATTGACACAATTCGCAAGGACATTGCCGCAGCTCACACACCCTCTCAACCCGTCCCCTCTCACACAGCTACCCCCTTATCCCCCTCGACATAACCCGCAGGGACTTCGTCGCTGCTCAAACTCTCTCCAACCCCCTTCACCCTCACTCAGCTACCCCCTCATCACCCCTCTCCCACGGCCCCACCACTGCTCTGACCTCCTCTTCCACCCCACATTCCTCATACTGAAGCTCCCCCAACACTCCGCACCTTTGACCTTACTACCATCGAGGAAGTCTCCAAGATCCTCTCTGATGCCCGCCTCACCACCTGCCCCCTCGACCCTATCCCCTCACAACTCCTACGACCTCCTTCCCCCTCCATCCTACGCTCCCTCACCCACATCTTCAATCTCTCCCTCTCCTCCGGCACTTTCCCCTCCCCTCTGAAACATGCACACATCACCTCCATACTTAAAAAGCCCTCCCTGGACCCCAATGACCCGAACAACCTCAGACCCATCTCCCTGCTCCCATTTACATCTAAACTCCTCGAGCGCCTAGTCTACACCCGCCTATGCTCTCACCTCAACGACAACAACCTCCTCGATCCCCTACAGTCCGGCTTCCGTCCCCTACACTCCACCGAAACTGCCTTACTCAAACTCTCCAACGACCTGCTAACCGCCAAAGCTAATGGCCACTATTCAGTGCTCCTACTCCTTGACCTCTCTGCGGCCTTCGACACAGTCGACCACCCCCTCCTCCTCAAAAAACTACACTCCCTCGGCCTCAGAGATTCTGCTCTCTCCTGGCTCTCATCCTACCTGTCACAAAGCTCCTTCAGCGTTACCTATAATGCTACCACCTCCCCCTCACTGTTGGGGTCCCTCAAGGCTCTGTCCTCGGGCCCCTTCTCTTCTCCATCTATACCTCCTCCCTTGGCCAACTCATACACTCTCATGGCTTCAACTACCACCTCTATGCCGACGACACACAAATCTATCTCTCAACCCCCCACCTCACCCCCTTGGTCTCAGCCCGAATCACACACCTACTGAGCGACATATCAGACTGGATGTCACTCCACTTCCTTAAATTGAACCTCTCCAAAACCGAGTTTCTTGTCTTCCCTCCAGCCCGGACACCACCCCCCATTGACTTCTCCATCACGTCCAACAACGCTACCATCAAACCCGCCCTGCAGGCCAGAGTACTTGGTGTAATTCTGGACTCCAATCTATCCTTTCAACCCCAAGTCCAATCTTTAACAAACTCGTGCAGACTCCACCTCCGCAACATCGCTAAAATCTGCACGTTCCTAACCCCAGAAACCACTAAACAGCTCATCCACTCCCTCATCATATCACGACTCGACTACTGCAACTCCCTCCTCACTGGCCTGCCTCGCCGCTGGCTATCCCCACTTCAGTCGATCCTGAATACGGCTGCCAGACTCATTCACCTTTCCAACCGCTCTGTCTCCGCCACCCCCCTCTGCCAATCCCTCCACTGGCTTCCGATTGCGCAACGGATCAAATTCAAAATCCGAACACTAACGTACAAAGCCGTCCACCATACTGCCCCGAACTACATCACTGACCTAATATCCAAGTACCGCCCAGCACGCACACTCCGCTCCTCACAAGACCTCCTTCTCTCTAGTTCCCTGGTCTCCTCCTCCCATGCCCGCCTCCAGGACTTCTCCAGGGTGTCACCCATCCTCTGGAACTCCCTGCCCCAACCCATCAGATTATCACCTACTCTCCTCTTCTTTAGGCGCACCCCGAAAACCCATCTCTTCAGGGAAGCCTACCCCACCCCCTGCTAACTTGCCGACCTCCCCCACTCTTCCTACCACTCCATCCCCCACAGCTATCTCCTCCTGTGCCACCATCCCCTCCCTCCTAGATTGTAAGCTCGAAAGAGCAGGGCCCTCAATCCCCTCATGTTTTGCATTGTATTGGTATTGTTCTGTCACATGTTCTGTCCCCCTTTGTAATGTACAGCGCTGAGCAAACTACTGGCGCTTTATAAATACTATATAATAATAATAAACAAGCTGAGAGAGGAATGATTTGAAAAGCTGGTCACCGCTGAGTCTGCCTGCAGAGTATTGCTCCCAGAGAAAACAAGTGTAATTGCCGGTTTATAATTTAACTGGCAATTTGCTCTAGGGAGTTTATTCATTTCTGTTGGTGGTGGATTTGCACAAAATTGTTCTTATGGTGATGGACATTTTTCACTGCTGATAAAAAAGAAAATTCTTAAAGACATTTTTTGGTCATACATTTTTTCACTGTTTTATTTGAATATTTAATTTTGATAGCGCTACCTTTTTTTTTTTTATGATTGCAACCTTTATTTAGGGGTAAGGTTTAGCTGCTTGTGTTGATTACATGTGAACACCTTTGGCGCTATTATCATTTATATTTTTTTCTTAAAGACGGAAATGGGATTTATAATCCCAGACCCTATATAGTTTATAAATATATTAAAAAGGATCCCAACACTGAACCTTGGGGTACACCACTGACAACCCCAGACCATTCAGAGTATGAATCATTAACCGCTACTCTCTGAATACGATCTTTTAGCCAGTTTTCTATCCATTTAGATACGGGTTTTACAAGCCTGTAGACTTTACCCCACACATTAGCTGTGTGTGGGGAACTGTGTCAAATGCTTTTGCAAAATCCAAGTACCGTATTTTTCGCGCCATAAGACGCACTTTTTTTCCCCAAAAAAGGGGGGGGGGAATGTCAATGCATCTTATGGAGCAAATATAAAAGCGGCCGGTCCGGTATCTCTGCCACCACCATGTCAGAATATCGGGCCGGCCGCTCAGCTCTTCTCTCCTGTAGGACCTTACCTGTTCCTCGCTCCAGCGCTGTAGTCTTCCCGCGCCGGCTTCTGTGACAGCCTGGTGCTCACTGCGCATGTGCGAGAAGCACTACGCTTTGTGAATGGTCCAGCGTCTTCTGGGACACATGACAGGTCCCAGAAGGCACCGGGCCATTCACAAAGCACAGCACTTCTCGCGCATGCGCAGTGGGCACCCGGCAGTCACAGAAGCCGGGGCGGGAAGAAGAGAGAAGGACAACTCCGCGGAAGTGGGAACGGGTACCTGTCAAATTCGGGTACCCGCTCCCCCTCCCCAAAGGTCCGCAATCTCTGGTCATCCCCTGCACTGTCTGCAGTCTCTGGTCATCTGTACTATGTCCCTGGTATTTTCCCTGTACTGTGTCTGCAGTCTCTGGTCATCTCCTGTACTGTGTCCGCAGTCCATTGGTTCAGAATACTTTTTTTTCTTGTTGTCCGCCTCTAAAATCTAGATGCGTCTTATAGTCAGGTGCGTCTTATGGAGCGCGCAATACGGTATAACACGTCCACCACCACCCCTCTGTCCAAGGTTATGCTCACCCCTTCATTAAAAGAAACCAGATTTGTTTGACAACTTATGTCTTTCATGAATCCATGCTGTCAGTTGCATAAAATATTTTTTTCCAGCAAGAACTCATCTATATGGTCTTTTATTAAACTCTCCAGTATCTTCCCAACTATAGAAATTAAAAAGGTCTATAATTACTTGGTAAAGATTTTGACCCCCTTTTAAATATTGGCCTCACGCCAATCCAGTAGTACTATGCCAGTCATTAAAGAGTCCCTAAAAATTAGAAACAATGGCTTTGAAATGACAGAGCTCAACTCTTTAAGGACCCGTGGGTGTATGCTATCCGGTCCAGGGGCTTTATTCACCTTTATTCTGTCTAAATATTTTTGGATCATATCAATTGTGAGCCAATGTGGATCATCTGGAGCTGTGTCCATACCATGCCCATTGTGGACAAGAGCTCCCCCATGCTCCTTTGTATACACTGAGCTGAAGAAGGTATTAAAAAAAAATGTGCCTTCTTTGTCCTCAGTCACCCACTCTAGATTAATTTGTAAAGGGCCTACATGCTTGGACCAGACCTTTTTACTATTAATATATATGAAGAATTTTTTGGGGTTGGTCCTATCTTTTGCAATCTGTCATTCATTTTCAATTTTTGCGGCCTTTATTAACTTTCTGCATATTCTGTTATATTCTTTGTAATGTTTAAACGATGATAGTGTTTATTTTTATATTTAATAAAAGCTCTTTTCTTATTATTATTTTATAGCTTTTTTAACTTTGGCCATAAGCCACATAGGTTTGATTTTTAGCCTTTTAAACGTGTTGTCCATGGGAATATATATTGCAGTGTGTTCACATACAGTCTTTTTGAAGAACTCCCATTTCGGTGTTGCATTCATCGATGTCAATATTCCCTCCCAGTCTAAGTCTTGGAGAGCAACTTTCAGATTTGGAAAATACATTTGTTAACGCTATAACTTTCATGGAAACCATTTCATTTACACATATTGGGATTTTTTTTTTATTTTAGCAAAGACATGTATCAGAATACATTTTGGACTAAATTTATGATGAAATTAGATTTTTTTTTAATTTTTTACTGGACATGTTTTATAGCAAAAAGGCAAAAATAGTTTTTTTCCTCAAAATTGTCGGTCTTTTTTTTTGTATAGCGCAAACAAAAAACGCACAGGTGATCAAATACCACCAAAAGAAAGCTCAATTCGTGGGAAAAAAAACGTACATTTCATTTGGGTGCAGCGTTGCATGACTGTGCAATTGTCAGTTATCCTCCCTGGCGGTATTCCCGAGTGTAGCTCGGGGTAACATTTCAGTACCAAAAGCGGTAAACCCGAGCTACACTTGGGAATACCATACGGCGCTGCTCCGGCATGTGTTCTTCACTTACCTTACCCTGCGCTCCCACGATGTGTCCCCTGCAGCGTCCCCGGCCATCTCCTCCGGCCGATGCCGGCATCCGGCTTCTGTGTCCTGTCCCTGTGACGTCGGGACGTACGGGCGCCGCCGGCGGCGGGAAATTTAAAAATTTTAAAAAATGTCATTTTTTTTTCTCTCATTTTACACAGTAAAACATTGCTGTTTCAACCTATTTCACATACATATTGTCCCTAGTGCTTTGTCCTGCGCCCTGCCTGCATTTTGTCTGTTCTTGCTGCCTGGAAACTGAGAAATGTCCATGGCGTCCAAAAAGTGTCCCTTTAGGTCAAAAGCGGTTTAGATCAGCTAGAGAACAGCGATAGTAAATCAGAACCACTTACAGAATTGAGTGATAATGATTCGTGGGGGAAATTCGTCATCAGAAACTGAAAACGATTTTGCGACTGAGCTCAGCAATGTGCAAACTTGGCGCTCTATTTCACATTTCAGTGTTTTTGGTTTGATTATATTATTGAATTAAATTTTTTATTATTTTTATATTATTTTTATGATTATTTATTAAATTATAATTTATGATTTTGTGTTTCAAATTTTATCATACCCGGGATGTTTACTAGACTCTTGTTCGGACAGATTTCAGTGAGTTTTTCCTAAAAATTACAGCCTACAATAAAAAAAATACATATTTCCATGCAAAAAAATGGTACCGCTTTCAGCACCAAAAATCTGAAATAATCATACCGCCAGGGAGGTTAAACAGCGCCGTAACGCAAAAGATGGCCTGGCCTGGAAGGGGGGGGGGGGGGGTAAATCCTCTGGAGGGCAAGTGATTAATTTAGAGGAAGGTAAAAAAAAAGACCGTGCCAGATGCCCCCAAGAGCAGCATTAAAAACATCCAGTGTGCATGAGGCCTATAAATCATGGCTGCAGCAGGTGTTCCCCTCCTAGCCACTGCCACTAAAGAGGAAGATAAACCTCCCCCCCCCCCCCCCCCCCCATACCCTCTGGGCTTTTGCACACAGTTGTAGCGTAGGGCATAAAGCCATACAGAGCAAAATACACTTATTATTGCGGCACCCAACAACACCCACGCTGCCTCAACGTACATTACATTAAGAAAAAAAAATGGCTAAGAGGTTAGCACTTATGCCTGGCAGTGCTAAGGGTGGTCATTGGTTCCAATCCCAACCATATCGCCACCTGCCTGGAGTTTGCATGTTCTCCCTGTTCCTATCTTGATTTCCTCTGGGTACTCTGGTTTCTTCCCACTCTCCAAAGACATGCTGGTAGGTAAATGGCCCTAGTATGTGTATGTATGAATGTAAGTTAGGGACCTTAGATTGTACGCCTTTTGAGGGTTAGGGACTGATGTGAATGTACAATATATATGTAAAGCACTGTGTAAATTAACAGTGCTATATAAGTACCAGCAATACATAAAAAAAAAAAAAAATAAATAAAATTGTGTGCAACTCTACGCGTATAAAACTGCCTCCACTCATCTTTACACGCATACATCTTTTTAACCACCTCACGCCCGCCACATAGTAATATGACGGACACAAGGTGGTTCTCTCGTTCTGGGAGGACATCATATGACGTCCTCCCATTCACACCGCGCATGCGCAGCTCAGGGAGCGCGGCGTTCGGTGGTGCGCTGTCCCTGTGCGACACAGTGGATCACCGATCACGGAAAGAGCCAAAGATGTCGGCTCGGTCATGTGATCAGCTGTGTCCAATCACAGCTGATCACATGTAAACAGGGAAATGCCGGTTATCTGCATTTCTCTCCTCACAAGCTGTCACACTGACAGCTCGAGAGGAGAGCCGGTAATCGGCTTTCCGCAGAGGGGACATGTACACCGACCATCAGGGCACTGATGATTAGTTTGCCCTGATGATCAGTGTAGCCCCAGCAGCGCCACCTGTCAGTGTCCATCAGATACTTGTGCCAGTGCCCATCAGTGCCTACCAGTGCACATCAATGCCACACATCAGTGCCCATCTGAGCTACCTTTTTAGTGTCGCCCGTCAGTGCCATGTATCAGTGCCCATCAGTGATGCCTGTCAATGCCCATCAGTGCCTCCTGATCAGTGCATATCAGTGAAGGAGAAAAATCACTTTATTTACAAAATTTTATAACAAAAACTAAGAAAAATCTTTTTAAAATTTTCAGTGGTTTTTGGTTTAAGAAAAAATAAAAAACCCAGAGGTGATTAAATACCACCAAAATAAAGCTCTGTCACAAAAAAAGGATAAAAATTTCATATGGGTACAATGTTGCATGACCACGCAATTGTCAAAGTGTGACAGCGCTGAAAGCTGAACTGGGCAGGAAGGGGGTATAAGTGCCCGGTAGGCAAGGGGTTAAAAAGAAAAATGTTTACATTTTAAAGAATGCACCCATACATGTGTTACCAACGTGAGCAGAGGCGATTCCAAGCAAAATATTTTCCGTAATGTACATTAGTGGGAAAAACTACGATGCAGACATGGTCTCCGGACGCCACAATAAAAGGCGCATTCCAGCCACCACAATGAGGGCACACACTTTTAAGCGCAGTACATACATAAACATGAGCACATTACACGCCATGGGTCATTACACACAAACCCAGGCCTACACCTCCACAAACACACACAGACCTCCACACACAAACCCAGGCCTACACCTCCACAATAAAACAGACAGACCTCCACACACAAACCCAGGCCTACACCTCCACAATAAAACACACAGACCTCCGCACACAAACCCAGGCCTACACCTCCACAATAAAACACACAGACCTCCGCACACAAACCCAGGCCTACACCTCCACAATAAAACACACAGACCTCCACACACAAACCCAGGCCTACACCTCCACAATAAAACACACAGACCTCCACACACAAACCCAGGCCTACACCTCCACAATAAAACACACAGACCTCCACACACAAACCCAGGCCTACACCTCCACAATAACACACACAGACCTCCACACACAAACCCAGGCCTACACCTCCACAATAACACACACAGACCTCCACACACAAACCCAGGCCTACACCTCCACAAACACACACAGACCTCCACACACAAACCCAGGCCTACACCTCCACAAAAACACTTCATCTACCCAAACAACCACCATAAACATATATAAGCCGGAGTTGGGCGACTACTGTGCTGTGCCAGTCTCGCCCCTTGGGCTCCCCTTCCCCGGACTCACCAGGCCGTCTATCTGGACTTGTTTCACCGGGATATCAGCGGCGGCAGCGGCCGTAGTGCTGGGTTCCCTGCGAGATGCCATGTTCACACTTGCAGCTGGAGCCGGAGAGGAAAGAGAGAACACGCGCACCGGAAACCGGATGTAGTCGCAGCTTATGAGTCACGGTCTGCGTCCGACGTGCTCTGCGGCCGCCATGTTGGTTATGGGCACAGCTTTGCCCACAGATCTCCTCGCTTTGTGATGTGGTTACCTGGACTGAATTAGTGTTTTTTCTTCCTTTTTTGCATACAGTTTGAACCATTCAGCATATATAAAAAATAAAGTAAACTGTAAACACAAATAGAATACACGTAGATTAACTGTAATACTAGTACATTTCTCTATTAGTTTTATTTACGTAGCTCCCAACTGCCACTGATTTAGAAGGACTGTCCCTGATATGGAACAAAGTCCCTCTTTCCATCTCACTTGTCCCTCATTTCGATCTGATCTATATAGTTGTATATAAAATGCGCTATTTATCTTTCAAAAGGTTTTTCACAGGGCTAAACCTTTCATCCAGTTTCTAAATTTCTGCATTGGTAAATTTCAAAAGCCAATATAAAGGAATAGTAGTGGTTAAAAAAAAAGCACAATTGTGTTTAACTAATAAGTTTTCGTGTAATTCTCCTTTAAGGGGGCGTGGCAGGGTGTGTGCCCTATTCCTACAAACGTTTGCTGATGCAAAAAGTTGGGAGGTATATATTTATTATGTATTTATAGTGCCAACAAATTAAAGATGACCATCACCCCTCTCCCCCTTCCCCGTGTAAAAAAAGAACTAAAAGCATTTTATATTTCATTTTGAAGACAGTAAGGGAGGGTTATAACTCCTGACAGTTTTATTTTTGCCATCTGTATCCCATTGAAGAGACTTCCCTTCACTTCCTGTCCCACAGCCACAACAGGAAGTGAGAGGAAATCCCTCCAATGCTAGGGAATCCCTGGCTGTCACCAGAACTAATGTCGACATTGATAGATTTCCATAATATCTCTCTTCTGGTGACAACCCAAACTTTGTGTTGTCACCAACAATTCAGTCTAGGACAGCGATGGTGAACCTATGACACGCTTGGCACAGCTGGCACACAGGGACCTCTCTATGGGTACGCGAGCGGATCGCTACCTCCAATTACTTTGTGTGTGGCTCACAATACATAAAAATAGCAATAAGATGCTACCCCTCAACCAAAGGCAGTTTACATACTAGTAGTGGAGTTATATTGAAGCCATTTTGACCACACTTTAGTAAACTTTTTAGTACAACCTCTGTGAGAATAAGTGTCTTTGTATAAAACAGGGGTCTCCAAATTTTCTAAGCAAAGGACCAGTTTACTGTCCTTCAGACTTTGAGGGGGCTGGTCTGTGACCAGTAAAAGAAGAAAATTCCCCAGTGTCAATGGGAGTAAACAATACCCCATCATTGGTATAATTGGGAGGAATATTCCTCCACTGTTGGTATCGCTGAGAGGAATAGTACCCCATTGCTGGTGTCAGTGGGAGGAATAGTGCCCTGTTATTGGTATCAGTGGCAGGAATTATACCCCTTTGTTGGTGTCAGTGGGAGGAATGGTGCCCCAAGGGCTGGAGAAAAGCAAGCAAAGGGCCAGATGTGGGCTCCTGGGCTGCAGTTTGTAGACCATTGATCTTGGGGGATAAAAGGGTAAATCACATTTCTTCATAAATTTAGGCCAATATGTATTCTGCTACATATTTTGGGGGAAAAAAAATCACAATAAGCATATATTAATTGGTTTGTGCAAGTGTTATAGTGTCAAACTATGGTGTATATATATTGAAGTTTTTATTTATTTTTTATACTAGTGATGGCAGTGATCAGCGACTTATGTCTGGACTGCATGGTAAGCAATCTGACACTAACTGATATTTTGTGGGAACCAGTGACACTAATAAAGTGATCAGTGCTAATAATATACACTGTCACTGTACTAATGTCATTGGCTGAGAAGGGGTATATTCATAGGGACTTCCCTGTATGCTTTTTCCCTAACACTTCTGATAAAAAAACAAGGGGTAGCACTCTGTCTAGCTCGACGGCTGTCAGTTACAGAAATTAAAGTGATATGAGACAAGGAAGGGCGATCTCTATTAGTCAAAGGCCATTTAGGGGGAAATCTAGTGACTTTTCTGATTACGCCCCTAACGTGATTCAGGTAGCTTTTTTTCTTTCCCTGTTTTAATCTTTATCTCCTTAATTGGAAGGCGATGTCATTTTAGCGGGGGATTCAAATTTAGCCTTAGACCAAATGCTTGATAAATCGCATGCAACCAAATTTATATCCCCTCCCAAACAAAGTTGCAAATTTTCACAACTTTTCTATCGCTGTAACTTGATAGATGTGTGGAGAGAGGCCAATCCTACCTCTACAGACTATTCTCATTTTTCTATAGCTCACAATCATTATTCGCTTATAGATCACAGCTTTCTTCCTACAGAGATGCTATCCAAATTATGTTCAGCTACAATTGTGCCGACACCCTGGTCAGACCATGACCCTGCGATGCTAGCGCTTTCTAATTTAACTACCAACTTGGCCAAGCCACAGTGGCGATTGAATGAGTCCCTTCTTAGCAATGAGTCTATCCATCTCGAAGTAGTGGAACACTTGAACTCTTACTTTACCATTAATAAAGCGGAAGATACAACCCCTGCTATTAACTGGGCAGTTCATAAAGCCTCTATCAGAGGTTTTTTTATCCAACTATCCTCTAGACTTAAACGGTCCCACGAAGACTTGACCTCTGCCAAAACTAGGGAGTATGAGGATTTAATAGCCCAACACAAAATTTCCCCAACTCCGGACTTGTTACGTAAGGTGGAGCAAGCTCGTTTAGAACTTAATCTCTGTCTTACCACGAAATCGGAAAAACAGCTACATAGGATGAACCATACATTTTTCACATGGCGAGACAAACCAGGTTCTCTCTTAGCACGTAAACTTTCCCCCAAGCATACCTATTCGGCGCTTCCTAAGCTTAGGCTTTCGAGGGGTCATATCTCACATGATCCTCAGAAGATCCTTTGGGAATTTCATAATTTCTAAGCTACTTTATACAGTCAACCCCAGCCTGTTGAACCTTCTCGGCTTCAAGATTTTTTGGGGTTCTTGCAGCTTCCATCTCTTGCCGAGGCCCACAAGGAACTTATGGAGCAACCTATCATTAGTGAGGAGCTTAGCAAAGTTATTAAAATGCTAACGTCGCATAAATCTCCAGGCCCCAACGGTTTACCAAATATTTACTATAAAACATTTTCTGAACAACTTCTTCCTCATATGGCCCTTTACTTCAATTCTTTGAGAGAGGATGATGTTATCCCTTCAGATGAAAACAAAGCATTAATTGTGACCTGAAAATTCTGATGAAACGTTTGGCCCTGCGTCTTAATTCCTTTTTGGCACAATATGCTCACAAAGAACAATCGGGTTTCATATCTGGTCGACAAACGTTGGATCAGATTCATCAGTCCATCTCTCTGATTTCCGCTGCCCGCTCTAAATGGTATGCCCCCCTCACTCGAGAGAGAGTTATAACTTCTTTCTTTTGACATTCATAAAACGTTTGATAGTTTAACCTGGGACTATTTGTTTACTACTTTGCAAGCTTTCGAATTAGGTCCTGCATTTCTCACGCTATTGCAGTCACTATACAATACTCCATTGGCTCAAGTTTCCATTAGAGGCTATAGATCTTCCGTGTTCCCAATTCGACATGGCACTAGACAAGGTTGTTGTCAAGGTCCTACCTTTTCCCTGAGGTTATGTTACTCCATGTGCTGGTGTCCATCTTGGATTCTGCTGTGCGTGATGGGAATCCTTTTTATGCCTTCAGGTCTCTGAGGTCCACCCCCCAGAGGGGCGTGGCTGATGACATATAAGCCAGTGGCCCGCACATGCTCTTTGCACTTGTGGCTTGTGTCTTGGTGTTACTATTACTCTGTTCTGACTCTCGTGACTCTCCTGGTATTCTGATTCGGCTTGTGACTTGACTATTCTTTGTATTCTCCTTTGATCTGACCCTCTGTTGCTGAACCCGGCTCGTGACCTGTGATTCTCGTCTGCTGTCCTGTACTGTTTTGTCCTGTTGTTGTTGACTCCGGCCTGTCTGACTACTCTTTTGTTTCTTCCACCAGCTACACGCCATTGGCGGCGGCCATTACCGCAGCTGAGGTGTCTCGGGGGCCGCGACCTGGTTCCTGGCTGCGTCAAGTCCATCCCCACCATCAGGGGCCCTGGTGAAGGGCAGCCTGGGACTTAGACTCCGCGCCCTGAGGGACTTCGGTCTGTGGGTGGTGGTTGTCGTCAGCCAGTGCGTTACATTGTTAGGCCTGCCTGTCCGTTCCTCGGCTCCTGCCCTGACAGTTGTCCACTCTCTCCACTGTTCTTTGCATTGGAGATAGAACCCTTAGCTATGGCGATCCGTTCTCATCCCAGAATCTACTGTGGACGTCAGGAACATAAGTGTGCTTTATTTGCTGACGATGTCCTTATGTATATTAACTCCCCTTTGACTACGTACCTAATCTACTATCTCTTTTGCTCCACTTCTCTGACCTTTCTGGGCTTTCTTTAAATTCTCATAAAACGACAGCCCTTAATGTTTCGTTACCCTCTTTTATAGAACAACAGCTTAGAATTACATATAATTTTCAATAGACATGCAATTCCTTGCCCTATTTAGGGATTAATTTGACTGCTTCTATTGAGACCCTATAGCAAGCGAACTATCCCCCCCTAAACAACCTAAAGATGATCTTTTTCATTGGGCTGCTTACTCTATATCTTGGTTTGGCAGGATAAATTTGATTAAAATGACGTTTTTGCCCTGATTGCTATATTTTTTTAGGACCTTACCGATAACAATTCTGAGACGTGAGTTACAACACCTACAAGCTGAGGTGCTTCATTTCATTTGGAACAATAGAAGGCCTTGAATGAACCAGAAGACGCTATTCGCTTTAAGATCGCAAGGTGGGATTGGCCAAGCTGCCCAAATTGCTCAATTGGCCTATACTACCGCTAAAGCAGGCCTTGAAATTTCCACTCACCTGCTCACCAATGACAAGTGGAAATTATGGTGGGGGCGAGTGTGTCCCCCAGGGCCGTCTTGCTGAGCAGGCTCGGAGCTCAGGCCGGATCTATCATTGGCACTGGGAGCCGTCAGACTGCTCAATAGCTGAGCGCAGTGAAAGCAAAGGAAGGAGTGTGTGCTGTGCTCTCTGCCTCCCCCTAGAGTGCAGTACCCGGTTCTGTGAGTGAACAACGAAGTATTGCAACTTTGTATGGGTGTGTGTGTGTCTGTGTGTGTACGTGTGTGTGTGTCTGTGTATGCATGTACATGTGTCTGTGTGTATGTACATGTGTGTATATACATGTGTGTATCTGTACATGTGTCTGCATGTATGTGTGTGTGTACATGTGTCTGTGTGTGTGCACATGTACATGTGTGTATGTACGTACATGTGTCTGTGTGTACATGTGTCTGTGTATGTATGTACATGTGTCTGCGTGTATGTACATGTGTCTGTGCGTGTGTATTTCTGTGTATGTACATGTATCTGTGTGTATGCGTGTCTGTATGTGCCTGTGTGTGTATACATGTGTCTGTGTGTGTGTACGTGTCTCTGTGCGTGTGTGTACATATTTCTGTGTGTGTATGTGCATGTACATGTCTGTGTGTGTGTACAGGTGTCTCTGTTTGTGTGTGTTTGTTGGTTGTGAGTAACTCTTAAGGCCTAGCTATTAGCTCAGGACTTGAAATTTTAAGCCCTGTGCTAAAGGATCTGCTCCCCTCTGGGTTTCTATTGAAGCTCTCTCCTGCCATCCTTTAGCGGTCAGTTCCTTACTTTGGCTCCCTAATCGATCTCTCCCTCCTATATTATGTCCCATTCTGTCTTTCTCATTGACAGTATGGGATAGAGTACTCCATCGCTAACCATTAGCTTCTTCGCACACACCTTTAGCACCTGTTTTTTGTAATCCTGAATTTGTTCCTGGTCTAGTTCTGGCCCCATTCCAATGGTGGATCAAAAAGCGGATAGGAGACTACCTCCAGGGTGACCGGATTTACTCTTTTCAACATTTTAAGGAGAAATTGCAGATGCCTCCTACCAAAATCTTTAGATACAATCAAATCATCTCTTTTATCCGCTCGGAAATTATTAGATGGGCCACCCATTTTTACCAATTTCGAACTTTCATGCCAGAATAAAAATTTCTCTAGTGGCTGTATTTCTACAGTGTACACCCTTCTTACTGATCCTAGTTGTAAACTTCCCTATATGGATCAATGGGAATGGGACCTGAATGTTAATTACGATCTATCTGATTGGCAAGACATAGCCTTGGCATCATCTAAAGTTTCCATCAATACCACCTTAATTGAAGAAAATTATAAAACACTTTTGTGATGGTATTTGGTCTCAACCAGGACTGTGAGGATGCATCCATCTGTCTCAAAGATGTGCTTTCAGAGTTGCAGCCAGATGGGCTCTATGTATCACGTCTGGTGGCAATATCCGATAGCAACCAGATTTTGGATCCACATGTTTAACTTTATCTACACGGTGACGGGAGTGAAAGTTCGTAGATCCTCAGAGACGTTCCTTTTTTATAAATTCCCAAATACGGTTCCAAAAAATCCCTTAAATTGCTCACTTATATGTTGTTGGCAGCGAAAATCATTATTGCTAGACATTGGAAGAGATTGATTATCGCTTGAGTATGTTAAGAACAAATTGAATTGGATCATGATTAATGACAGACTTACCTGTATTCTACACAATGATACTAACAAATTTGATAAAACATGGGACCCGTGGATTCAATACATTTCCGTGCCTTGATGTTTCCTGATTTGGCCCTTTGCCTTCCTCGTTCCTGTCTACTTCTTTTTCTTACTTTTTACTATCTCCCCTTTAATTTTTTTTTGGTGCAAGGGTGGGTGGGTTCTAGAACCAGACATAGGTTTTAACCTACATTGATAAGATTATTTACATCTCTTTTCAATATATGTCTTAAAAAAATGTATGTTCCTTTAAAAAAAAAAGAAAATGTGTGTCCCAGATGATTGAGGTATAGTTCAGTTGTAGTGGAACATTAATGTTTCCGCCAGATATAAAGCTATATATATTTTTTTCTAGCTGGCTATGTTAAACCTGTGGGATTTAGCAGAAATGAGTTCCTTACATGTGTATTGTGCTACTGTGTCAGATTCAGGTGGCCAGAGTCTATAAGCTGCAGGCATAACATGGATTTATAGAAAATAGCCGAAGTATGGATCAGCTTGATCCTCAAAGCTTATGTGTTGTATTAGCTATATAACAGTAACAGGTCCACTGGTTGTGCACAGCTCATACTATAACTGTATATTAGTACTGCCTATAACTACAATGTCAGTATATTGTATGCAATAATCAACTGATACATTGCAATGAAAGAACAAAATACAAAACTTTCTCTACGACTCGGGAGTGTGAATACCCCAGTCACTGGACCCTGTAATTTTGATCATGGTGGGCCGATGTGCATAGCATGGAGGACCGCAAAGACAACTGGCCCTCAGGGACCTGTTTTTAGACCAGAGGGATATAGGAAAGAGTGAACTGGTTCATGTGAATCTGGGTTTACAACCAACATGGATGTTCTCTGGTCACTAGAGGTTCAATGTGGATCTCTGATTTGCTCTGCTGGTATAACAATTATGTTAGAGAGGTAGGGGATTACCTGCACCACTGACTGAAGGATCATTAGAGCATAGGCGTCTTTGGGGAGGGAGTCTGCACATCAGATAGTAAGTTCTAGTTTACTTGTTCACTATATACCTGGGGGAATTGCAAATATACACAGTGAAACAAATCTTTGGCATAGACTCCTAACCACAGTACTATATTTCCAATTTTGCTTTGTAATTCCTGCATAACTCCTCTTAGATTGTAAGCTCCAAGGAGCAGGGCCCTCCTAACCCTCTTGTACTGAACTGTATTGTCTCCTGTTGTATTGTAAAGCACTGAGCAAACTGTTGGCGCTATATAAATCCTGTATAATAATACTAATAACAATAGTTTAGGTAAAAATAAAAAACAAAAAAAACAAACATCAGTACAAGGGACAGTACTTACATTTATTAAGTTTCCCTTGTATTGGTGCGGACAGTTTTAGTTGAAATTCAAAAGCCCTATACCCCCCATACCCCTGCAGCCACAATCTTCAGAGGCCGCAGGAGTTAATATGAGCACTAAACCCATCACAGGCACACATCAAGAGTGGCAACTATGTCACCCCCACTCCTCCACTTATGGAATCGGTACTATAGCTTCCATGAATTAAAAGAGCTTGGCCTCCTTCCCCACCAGTGCACATGCCATCTGCTCTCTTGCACTGCTCAGCAATGTTCTGAATGTAAAGGAGAGTGGACTGTGCAAAAGCAAGTGGGGAGGGAGGCTGGAAGTGCTTGCTCATTGATTTCTAAGGCCGCGTATCCAGTGCTGGTTGCATTTTCCCATCTGCAGGATGGATTTTAGAGGACAATGATGTCAGCAACTAAAAAGGTGGGCATTTGTTTGGGCATTTTAATATATTCAGGACACTGTGGTATATGGGGACCTTTTTGGGAATGTAAATAAAGGTGAACTTACCATTTAAAATCAAGGAATTCCAACACACTATTCCCAACGCACACGTTCCTGTGAAATGGCTGTGGGCGCTGAAGTGACCACCAGCTGGGAACTGAGGACATTCAATGTGAAAAGTATGTCACCAGAAAACCATGGATCTCCAGGTCGGGTCCAAAGCTTTATTACCGCTTCCCGCTGGAGGTACTCATCTATGCACCCTTTTAGCAGATGAGTTTTAACGTCAAGCGGCGCATATACAGTATGCGTCCTTATTTAAACATTTTCCTGTGCTGAGAGTGCGTTCCCTGCGTGCTTCCAACACAGTAACCGGCGCATACTTGCAATTGGGAGCGTTTTTGATCATGTGACCGCTGTGACTATCGAAATGCCCGCCGCCTCCACCTGGCATTTAGAATAGAAGAGCCGGAAGGGGTTAAGTGATCACATCATTGTAACAGAAAGCAAGGTTTTGGAGTCTCGCAGGACATCAGGCATGATGGAAGGGGCCCTGCAAAGCTCTAAAACCTTGCTTTCTGTTACAGTGATGCGATCACTTAATAAAGCTTTGGACCCAGTATGGAGACCCTTGGGATGCTGGTGACAGCCAAGGAGATCTTGAGAGCTTGACCTGCATTTCTTATGAGTTCCTATCACACTTCAAACGCAAAAAAGCTAATGCCCATCAACATGAGCCTGATATAAACCTTGTGTAAAGCTTTCAATATTAAGCCTAAATTGTTAAAATAATGAAATACTGAGACTGACAATGGTTTGTTTAGCTGACAAAGCGGCTACTTTAGCAACAGGTGCTCTTTAATTCTGCACAAGTAGACACAGTCATTACCATTATTACTTGTGCACACATTAAAGGAATCCTGTAAAAGCATCTTTACGGTTTCCAATATATTTTCTCCTTTCGATCGACAGAACAGCGCCATACCAGCTCCCATATTTTATTATTTGAAGCTAGACAAATTATATTTCTTACTGCGCTGGGCCTGGTGGTGTAACCAATCCATAATGATAAACTGCAGCACCGTACCAATCATAGCTACAAAGAGACAGACTCCTTCATGTCATGGCCCATTGACACCCAGCAAAATAAATTACCTTTTCTCTCCTGGTCGCTAATGCAAACTAGGCGCACCGTACTCTTATTTCCCGGCTTCCTTCCCTTTCTTTTGTGCCTTGTAATATTTTTGTGACTTAGATGGGTTTTATTTTCGTTCATGCGTTAAAACATATATACAGGAATGTAGAAATGGAATTTCAAATGGCAGTCTTTGTGCTTTTGTTAACGGCAGTCAAATGATTAATTAAAAGTAAACCTCTGTTGAGGGAAAAATAGGGACCAATTATACTAGTTAATGGGCACTTCCAGGAGCTTATACACTGCCTTACCTGTAATAACATCAAATAATCACAGATTTAAAGTGGTTGTAAACTTCAGACATGAAATATGAACAAAATATATCCCTTCATAGTGTGTACGTGTCTCAATCTAGAGCACTAAGTGTCATTTCTGTCTGCTGCCTCTTTCCTCTGCTATCAGCATGAATCACTTCCGATTAATTTTCCTGGTACTAAGAGAAAAATGGTGACAGGGGTGGGCACAGCCTGTGATTGACAGCCTCAGCTCTGTTCCTGTTTGCTGTGAAGGGGGTGTATCCCTCCAATCAGCTCTCAGAGCTTGCCTCATTAATGTATCTTTTGATCCCATCCCCTTGTTTTTTACAGCTGAGAGATCATGTGTAAATTCTGCACTTTGAATGGATATAGGGGACAGAAGGCTATAGATAACCAGGTACAACTTACATAGGATGACTGGTTTCAACTCTGTGTATCAGGCCATTCATTTCACTGGGTTTTCTGTATGTAAGGGTTTACAACCACTTTAAGGTGCTATGATCTACAAATAACAAGCCAAGTGATGCTGTCTAGGCAGTGACTGCGCAGCATGCTCAGATTGGAAAGGGGTGCAATATTA
Source organism: Staurois parvus (assembly GCF_062004578.1). Lineage (NCBI taxonomy): Eukaryota > Metazoa > Chordata > Amphibia > Anura > Ranidae > Staurois > Staurois parvus. The sequence continues at coordinate 2,360,724 of NW_028317826.1, forward strand.
TGAGCTGGCAAGCTAATATGACTGCCCTAGTGGGAGGGAAGGGGTTGTTCTGCTCTTCCTCCTCCTCCCCACTCCTCCCTAACATTTGGCACTTCGGCGGTCCGAGTAGAAGTTCACCCCCCCCTTCTCCTGCAGCTTTCTGGGACATTTCACAGGCCCAAGAAATCTGCAGGAACAATCAGATGGCACAGTGCGGTTCACGCATGCACAGTGACCAGCTGTCCACAGTTAGTATACTGGCATTAAAGACGGAAGCCCGGTGAAGAAAACGGTTGGGTGAGGACAGTGCTGGATCCTGGGACAGGTGAGTATCCTATCATTAAAAGTCAGCAGATACAGTTTTTGAACAGATGACTGAACAACCACTGTAAGTTTGCTAGCCACCCCTCCCGGGCTTTTTGGGACCAACCCACTGATCCTGTGGCATTATAAAAGGACTGGGGGTCCAGATCCAGCGGTAACTGTGTGCTCCGTTCTTGCCTGTCTCTGCTTTAGTCATGAAGATACCAGCATCTGTATTCCACCACCATGGACTCTGCCAAGAATGGACTTTTACCTGTGCAGGTATGCTGGGGCAGCCACAGTCATTAGGTTCAGTTAGGGAAAGACTGTTCTTTTGGAACGGTATCGCTGAGTTTTATCAGTAAGGCTTTGAAACATTTTAATGCCACATCTTATTTATAGGGGTGTATGAAAGAAACCAGCACACTACACATAGCTTTCTACAGCTTGGGTCAGTTAAGGTGGTAGTAAAGTCTCATTAAGAGACTAAAAAAGTGCCCCCTGCAGGTTTAAGACATAGTGTACTAGTATGCGCCGCATACTAGTACATTATGAGAGACGTACCTCCATACGGAACTGTTCAGCGCTGGGCTGCCCAGTTTTCATTCCAGGTTCCACATCTTCATCCTCTTGAATGGCTTGGCTGCAGCAATGTCACTCCCACACATGTGTACGGGAGTCACTTCACCACTGCACCCAGGATTGGGCATAAATTAATGAAGACCTTGCTAGGTGCATGGCATGTCCCCATTCTGTCACTGGGAGTGAGGTGCCAGAGAATCTTTGGAAGGGTGGAATGGGCGTAGGCTCGATGTGTCCTTCCAAAATGCCGAAGATACAGTCAAGGTGTGCAGTGACATGGGACCAGAGAGTTAACTGAAGTCCAGTTTATTTGCTCAGATTACACGATTTACAGCTATCTCTAAGTTGGAGGACCGGTTTAAGGTTGAATCTCCTGAAAAGTGGCCCCCTGCCTTGTCCCAGGGCATTGATCAGCACTACAAAGCAAAATGTACCCCACGTGCAGAGCCAGTGACCCCGTCCACCATGCCTAATGTAGCCCACAAAAAAAAAAACAATGGGGGTAGACCTCTCTGTATCATCTTACATTTTGGCATCCAGCGAAGGCATGCCGAGAGGCCTTCTACCCCTATCCACAAGCCGATTGGTCTTTATTGCTGCTTACAGTGCTGTCAGTCTAATATTATGAACGTGCTTACAGGAGGGGATGGCATGGAGATCTATTATTATTGGGTAAGGGTTTTGCACAGTTTTCATTCCACCTTTAATTTTAATCTTTACATACTTTCTGCATGATCTCATATTCACATGGAGCTCCTCCCACAAACACACTAGTAGCTTATTTTTATTCATGCATTAAAATATATAATAACAGGAATGTGAAAATAGAAATTCAAATGGCAATATTTTTGCTTTTATTAACGCCAGTCAAATAATTAGTAAACCTCTGGTGATAACGAGGGGCCAATTCTAGTTCAAGTTAGGAGTTTATGCACTGCCTTGGATTACCAAAGTTAAGACCTCAGTCACATGGGACATATCAATGCGTACCCTATGTTTACCTGCACAGGAATGCTGTGTTCTGTGTACCCCCATGCAGAAAGTCCAATTGATGTCTATTGGGACGCAGCAGATGCACAGACACAACCATTGCTCCCAATCTGATATTTGTACATGTGCAATTCTGTGTCTCTGAACTCATACTGCCTGGGTTTGGCACCATACTTCTTGCATTCCAAGCATTCATCATTGGGCAAATACTGCCCTAAACATAAGTACTTCTAGGTGCACCATCCAACGCCATCCAGCCATATCAGCTGTCAGCCACATATAGAGTTTGACAGGCTGCTGGCAATGGGTCTGGAGGAGACACCTGTGCCTACAGCTAAATGCCAGAGCCTCCAGCATCAGGGCTAAATGCCCAGCGTGCATGGGGCCTACCAGTTAAGCTTCCTGGCTCTGCAGCTCCAGCCCTACACCTTCTCACTAGATCTGTGTGTTAGCCCATGACTGTGGCAGTTCATTGCCATGACTGACCAATATTAAGGGGTCGGTACCACCTATAAGAAAGTTTGGCCATTTATGTTTAAAACAGAGTACCACAGGTTTGAGGGTCCTGGGGTGGTTTAAAGACTATCCAAGGTATCATGCAGGTGCCTTTAAACTAATGTCAAGCTGACCTTACCCAGTATAATCTGACTCCACAGTCTTCTTTAGTTTTACTAAAGCCATATACTATGAGGACCTACCTAAACAATCCATTCAATTTATTTGCAATCAGGCAGGACCTTGTAGTCTGCATTCATTGGTAGATCTAAAGGATATTGTACAGTCATTTTGTTACATGTGCACAGGATTCCAGGGGTGGGACCTGGATGGGAGATATATTTCCCAACTATCTGGGTTGTGGTCCCTTTAAGGGGGATGATGGGAACACATTTTAGTACCCAGGGGTTCTCACCCATGAAGTGTGAGGGATCCGGACTGATCTACAGTGTTCTCTCAATTGGTAGGTTGTCAAATGGGACCCAGAATTCGGAGACTCACAGAGACTTTATGTGGTAAAGAGCCTCCAACCCCTGATTATAGGGACTTTGGTTCTGCAAGGGTTAATCCACTTGCAGGGAAGGCCTGAAAAGGAACAGGAAGGAGTCAGTACCTGTTTGTGTGGTACAGTGGAGTGGTACACAGCTGTGAGCAAATGTGAACCGCCTTGCAACTGAGAACTTTTGTGGCCATCCTGAAGCAGACAGGAACCTTAAACCCTGGTGTGGGATTGGTATACTGACGGTGAGTTTGAGAAATGTGTAATTTTTAGTATATCAGAATTATAAATTGTTTTTCACTTGTTTTGCTGAAGAAAGCTGTTTTGTTTGCTTGATTTGGGGAAGGGGGTCAATAAAGACTTACAAACAACTGGCTGGTGACCTTGGGCTCCACATATTAAATATGTATGGTCAACGTAAAGAGACACAGACACTGTGAGACATTGTCATTTTGGAAACCCCACCTAAACTCACTTATGCCCATGACTTCAGTGATCCCCTGCAGATCCTTCCTTTATCTCAGCAAGTTATGGGTATAGCATATCGCAGTATTCAAGACTTCTGGGACTGGGGGGGGGGACAAGGTGAGAATGTCTAGGCAGTGTCTGTACAGCACACTTGGATTGGAAGGAAGTGGGGTAGTACTGTGAGCCGATCAGACTTTATTGCTGTGAACAGTGCTGTCAGTCTAACATTGTGAATGTGCTTACAGGAGAGGAATGCATATAGAATCTTCATTGGTGGTATTTTGCACTCTTGCCTTGCAGCTCTGCGTCACAGTTTGCAATCCTACCTTGGATACTCTCTGCATGGAGTTTGTATACAGTTCCAAATTTGCATAGGCTTCCTCCCATAATCACACTGGTAGATTAATTGGCTTACTTCTATAGGTATATGACATACTTGTGATCCTGTCGCTGGTGGCAACTTTTCCAGCAACAAGTTTGCTAGAAAGGACAAATAAACAGGACAAATTGTGAATGCTTTTATATACCATATGGGCTGCATAATATGTTAGTGCTATAGAATAATTAAATTGTGTTGCTGCTGTGCTTATCAAATGAAGGTGAAGGTAAGCCAATGATATAGAATAAGCATTATCTCAGTCTTCTACAGGATTGCCAATGGCTACAATATGCAATCTGCTGACAATAGCTATGAAATGATGTTCGTAAAAACAATGAATTAATTTGCATTTCACAATATGAGATGATTTCCGACACACATGTACTATGGCAAACGCATCCTAGAGAGAAAGAGAAAGTGATGCTAAATTGTCAGCTGGTGAAAAAAAAAAGCACAGCAGTTAAAAACATATTTCGTAAAGATTGCTTCAGGGGAGTGTGAAAAGACGCATCTTGAACAATACATCAAACACAAAACGACATGTGAGAACCTGGAGTGGTGTTGAGATAATTATCATATTCAAATTCAATCTGCCAATGAAAAGAAGGGAAATTGTGTGACCCAGTTTCGGCTCAGGAAGGAACATTTCCAAAATCTGTCCCCCCGCTATTCAGGTAACAACTGTAATAGAGGTAATCGTGCAGGTAAAAGAAAACTCAATTCTAAACTGTAAAAACATTAAGAGCCAGTTACATTTGCATGTTATGTCACACATTAACGAACGTTGCATTAAGGCAGCCCATTGGAATCAACGGGCCTCTGATACACCAAAATGCCCCAAAAAAGTCAACATTTTTGCTGCAACGTGCTGTGATGGGTTTCATGGTGTTTCAGCACATTGTGCGTTGTCTTAATGTGTTGGAGTGCTATTAACAATGAATGGCACTGCAATGCATCAATACATGTAATGTGCATTGCTGTTACTGCAACACATAGATGTAAATCATTTCTACATTTTGTAAATCAAAAATGTATACTATTCAGGAAGCACAATTTTGGACAACCAAGACAATTGTTGGCAGTGAAATTGCTAAACCTGTTAAAGAAATAAAGGTAAAAAATACTGACCTTCCACCCCAGCTTCCGGTCACTTCCTGTAGGTGACATCACTTAGCCGCACTGCGAGATCCCTAAAGCTCAAAACCCCAAAAATCTAAAGAAGATGCTTGAGAGTACGAAGGAATGCATTCTCATGGGATTTGGAAACTTCGGCTTTCACAAGATCCTGTAAGAAGGCTAAATGATAAGCTTACCAAGGCAAATATGCCAGAAGGTAAAGGGGTGCAGGGTTCAAATTCTTTTTCTCATTTTTTCCCTCAACTTTTCTGTTTTTTGTGCTTTTTTATTTTGAGGGTGGTGTACTCTTCTCCTGCACATATTGCCCACTATAATACCCTCCACACTCCTCTCTGCACATACTGCCCACTACCATACCCACCATCTTCCTCTCCTGTACATAGTGCCCACTGTCATACCCTCCACACTCATCTCCTGCACATACTGCCCACTGTCATACCCTTCACACTCCTCTCCTGTACATACTGCCCACTGTTATGCCCACCACACTCCTCTCCTGTACATACTGCCCACTGTCATACCCACCACACTCCTCTCCTGTACATACTGCCCACTGTCATACCCACCACACTCCACTCCTGTACATACTGCCCACTGTCATACCCACCACACTCCTCTCCTGCACATACTGCCCACTGTCATACCCTCCACACTCATCTCCTGCACATACTGCCCACTGTCATACCCTTCTCACTCCTCTCCTGTACATACTGCCCACTGTCATACCCTTCTCACTCCTCTTCTGTACATACTGCCCACTGTCATACCCTTCTCACTCCTCTCCTGTACATAGTGCCCTCTGTTATACTCTCCACACTCCTCTCCTGTACATACTGCCCACTGTCATACCCTCCACACTCATTTCCTGCACATACTGCCCACTGTCATACCCTTCACACTCCTCTCCTGTACATACGGCCCACTGTCATACCCTTCACACTCCTCTCCTGTACATACTGCCCACTGTCATACCCTTCTCATTCCTCTCCTGTACATAATGCCCACTGTCATACCCTTCTCACTCCTCTCCTGTACATACTGCCCTCTGTCATACCCACCACACTCCTCTCCTGTACATACTGCCCACTGTCATACCCTTCTCACGCCTCTCCTGTACATGCTGCCTACTGTCATACCCTTCTCACTCCTCTCCTGTACATACTGCCAACTGTTATACCCACCACACTCCTCTCCTGTACATACTTCCCACTGTCATACCCTCCACACTCATCTCCTGCACATACTGCCCACTGTCATACCCTTCTCACTCCTCTCCTGTACATACTGCCCACTGTCATACCCTTCTCACTCCTCTCCTGTACATACTGCCCACTGTCATACCCACCACTCTCCTCTCCTGTACATACTGCCCACTGTCATACCCACCACACTCCTCTCCTGTACATACTGCCCACTGTCATACCCACCACACTCCTCTCCTGCACATACTGCCTACTGTCATACGCTCCTCACACCTCTCCTGCACATATTGTCCATGGTCATACACTGCACTCTGCACATGGTCATACCCTCCACACTCCACTCTGCACATACTGCCCACTGTCATACCCCTTACACTCCTCTCCTGTATACATTGCCATCTTGCATAACCTCCGCACGCCTCTCCTGTACATATTGCCCACTGTCATAGGAAGCACACAGGTGGCGCAAACACCTAGTGCATTATCCAAGGTTTATTTTGAAAGAAAAAAAGACAAAAAACATACAAAATGAAGCGATTATAAAAGCCTGAATGCCTATATGAGCTCTGAGAAAGGGGACACATTCCCGGGCCGACCGTACCACCAGTCGGACATCTTACCATCATTGTAGGTCATCATTGAGGCATTCAGGCTTTTATATTCTCTTCATTTTGTGAGTATGTTTTTGTCTTTTTTCTTTCAAAATAAACCTTGGATAATGCGCTAGGTGTTTGCACCACCTGTGTGCTTCCTTTCCAGTTTTGATGATTTCCCAGTCTGAGGAGGACATCACCACCGAGAATTTATCCAAGGCTATCAGCACACTGAAATCCCTGAAATCCCCCTCCCCCCTTTGATGCGAGTTGGTGCTTTTCATCCTTTTTGCCCACTGTCATACCCTCTGCACTCTTCTCCTGCACATATTGCCCACTGTCATACCCTCTGCACTCTTCTCCTGCACATATTGCCCACTGTCATACCCTCTGCAGTCCTTTCTGCACATACTGCCCACTGTCATATCCTCCACACTCCTCTCTACACATACTGCCCCATGTCATATCCTCCGAACTCTATGCACATACTGTCCCATGTCATACGCTTTGCACTCCTCTCTGCACATACTGTCCCATGTCATACACTCTGCACTCATCTCCTGCACATACTGCCCACTGTCATACCCTTCGCACTCCTCTCCTGCACATACTACCCACTGTCATACCCACCACACTCCTCTCCTGCACATACCGCCACTTTCATACCCTCCACACTCCTCTCCTGTACATACTGCCCACTGCCATACCCTCCACACTCCTCTCCTGCACATACTGCCCACTGTCATACCCTCCGCACTCCTCTCCTGTACATACTGCCCACTGTCATACCCTCTGCACTCCTCTCCTGCACATACTGCCCACTGTTGTACCCTCTGCACTCCTCGCCTGCACATACTGCTCACTGACATATCCTCTGCACTCCTCTCCTGCACACACTGGCCACTGTCATACCCTCTGCACTCCTCGCCTGCACATACTGCTCACTGACATATCCTCTGCACTCCTCTCCTGCACACACTGGCCACTGTCATACCCTCTGCACTCCTCTCCTGCACATACTGTCCACTGTCATACCCTCTGCACTCCTCTCCTGCACATACTGCCCACTGTCATACCCTCTGCATTTCTCTCTGCACATACTCCCACTGTCATACCCTCCGCACTCCTCTCCTGCACATACTGCCCACTGTCATACCCTTCACACTTCTCTCTGCACATACTCCCCACTGTCATACCCTTCGCACTTCTCTCTGCACATCCCCCCCACTGTCATACCCTTTGCACTCCTGCCTGCACATACTCACCACTGTCATATCCTGCACACTCCTTTCTTGCACATACTGCCCTGTCATACCATGGATAACCTTGTTGTGCATGTAAATGTGTGTATGTTGGCTGCATTTTGGGTACTATTACCAATTATTGGTGCTGAAAGGGTGACATATTTTTGGTGCATTCCATGAATGCAAATGACATTGCACAAATATGCATTGAACCTTAGTTAGCAAAGGTGTTGGGGGGGGGGGGGGGGGGAGTAACAGTTTAAGACTAGATAGGTGTAAGCTGGAATTCCACTTTATAGGTTATAAAGTGGCTGTGTTGTGGTTTGATTGGGGCCACATGCTGTGGTGTTCCCTAGCAGTGATCTGTGATCTGGTGCAAAAAAAAATCTGGTCACTGCCTACAGTAGGAAGAAGGCCTTCACTACGTCGGGGTGCATTGGCACACAATTCACAATGACTGAGTTGTCGTAATGCAACTCACCTTAATGTGTGGTGTAATATGTGTTCATTACCAAATGGTGGAGATGTAAACCCGACCTTCAGAAGAAGGAGCCTATTGAGCATGCTCTGAAATGCATTACCGCCCCCTTCACCTCCTACATCCGACTCTGCTCTCCAAGCTTCATTTTGATGCACAGGCACATCCTGGACTCTACTTTCTGATCCTATAGACCAGTGATGGCAAACCTTTTTGAGCCCGAGTGCCCAAACTGCAACCCAAAACCAACTTATTTCTTTCAAAGTGCCAACACTGCAATGAAACCTGAATATCGAGCTTTTGGTTTAGAAAAAACAACTCGTACAGTAGTGCAAACTAATTAACAGTACAGGGATGACCAGAGACTGCGGACACAGTACAGGGATGACCAGAGACTGCGGACACAGTACAGGGATGACCAGAGACTGCGGACACAGTACAGGAGATGATCAGAGACCGCGGACACAGTACAGGGATGACCAGAGACTGCGGACAGTACAGGGATGACCAGAGACTGCGGACAGTACAGGGATGACCAGAGACTGCGGACACAGTACAGGGATGACCAGAGACTGCGGACACAGTACAGGGATGACCAGAGACTGCGGACACAGTACAGGGATGACCAGAGACTGCGGACAGTACAGGGATGACCAGAGACTGCGGACACAGTACAGGGATGACCAGAGACTGCGGACACAGTACAGGGATGACCAGAGACTGCGGACACAGTACAGGGATGACCAGAGACTGCGGACAGTACAGGGATGACCAGAGACTGCGGACACAGTACAGGAGATGACCAGAGACTGCGGACACAGTACAAGAGATGACCAGAGACTGCGGACACAGTACAGGGATGACCAGAGACTGCGGACAGTACAGGGATGACCAGAGACTGCGGACACAGTACAGGAGATGACCAGAGACTGCGGACACAGTACAGGAGATGACCAGAGACTGCGGACACAGTACAGGAGATGACCAGAGACTGCGGACACAGTACAGGAGATGACCAGAGACTGCGGACACAGTACAGGAGATGACCAGAGACTGCGGACACAGTACAGAAGATGAACAGACACTGCGAACAGTACAGGAGATGACCAGAGACTGCGGACAGTACAGGGATGACCAGAGACTGCGGACAGTACAGGGATGACCAGAGACTGCGGACACAGTACAGGGATGACCAGAGACTGCGGACACAGTATAGGGATGACCAGAGACTGCGGACACAGTACAGGGATGACCAGAGACTGCGGACACAGTACAGGGATGACCAGAGACTGCAGACACAGTACAGGGATGACCAGAGACTGCAGACACAGTACAGGGATGACCAGAGACTGCGGACACAGTACAGGGATGACCAGAGACTGCGGACACAGTACAGGGATGACCAGAGACTGCAGACACAGTACAGGGATGACCAGAGACTGCAGACACAGTACAGGGATGACCAGAGACTGCAGACACAGTACAGGGATGACCAGAGACTGCGGACACAGTACAGGAGATGACCAGAGACTGCGGACAGTACAGGAGATGACCAGAGACTGCGGACACAGTACAGGAGATGACCAGAGACTGCGGACACAGTACAGGAGATGACCAGAGACTGCGGACACAGTACAGGAGATGACCAGAGACTGCGGACAGTACAGGAGATGACCAGAGACTGCGGACACAGTACAGGGATGACCAGAGACTGCGGACACAGAACAGGGATGACCAGAGACTGCGGACACAGTACAGGGATGACCAGAGACTGCGGACACAGTACAGGAGATGATCAGAGACTGCGGACAGTACAGGGATGACCAGAGACTGCGGACACAGTACAGGGATGACCAGAGACTGCGGACACAGTACAGGGATGACCAGAGACTGCGGACACAGTACAGGGATGACCAGAGACTGCGGACACAGTACAGGGATGACCAGAGACTGCGGACACAGTACAGGGATGACCAGAGACTGCGGACACAGTACAGGGATGACCAGAGACTGCGGACACAGTACAGGGATGACCAGAGACTGCGGACACAGTACAGGGATGACCAGAGACTGCGGACACAGTACAGGAGATGACCAGAGACTGCGAACAGTACAGAAGATGACCAGAGACTGCGGACAGTACAGGAGATGACCAGAGACTGCGGACAGTACAGGGATGACCAGAGACTGCGGACAGTACAGGGATGACCAGAGACTGCGGACACAGTACAGGGATGACCAGAGACTGCGGACAGTACAGGGATGACCAGAGACTGCGGACAGTACAGGGATGACCAGAGACTGCGGACACAGTACAGGGATGACCAGAGACTGCGGACACAGTACAGGGATGACCAGTGACTGCGGACAGTACAGGGATGACCAGAGACTGCGGACACAGTACAGGGATGACCAGAGACTGCGGACACAGTACAGGGATGACCAGTGACTGCGGACACAGTACAGGGATGACCAGTGACTGCGGACAGTACAGGGATGACCAGAGACTGCGGACACAGTACAGGGATGACCAGAGACTGCGGACACAGTACAGGGATGACCAGAGACTGCGGACACAGTACAGGGATGACCAGAGACTGCGGACACAGTACAGGGATGACCAGAGACTGCGGACACAGTACAGGGATGACCAGAGACTGCGGACACAGTACAGGAGATGACCAGAGACTGCGGACACAGTACAGGAGATGACCAGAGACTGCGGACACAGTACAGGAGATGACCAGAGACTGCGGACACAGTACAGGGATGACCAGAGACTGCGGACAGCACAGGGATGACCAGAGACTGCGGACAGTACAGAGATGACTGCTGACCTTTGGGGAGGGAGGGGGAGCTGGTACCTGAATTTGACAGGTACCTGCTCTTACTTCCGCAGAGTTTTTTTTTTATCTTACCTGTTCCTTTATCCAGCCGCGCGCTGTCTTCCCGGCTTCTGTAGTGTGGGCGCTCGTCGGACAGCCGGATGCCCAGTGCGCATGCGCGAGAAGCGCTGCGCTTTGTGATTGGTCCGGCGGCTTCTGGGATCTGTCATGTGTCCCAGGTACCGCCTTACCATTCACAAAGAGCACTGCTTCTTGTGCATGCGCACTTGGGACCCGGCTGTCATGCACACTACAGCCGGGAAGACAGCGTGCCGCTGGATTCTCCTGGCTTGCCCACAGATAAGGCTCGGCGTGCCGGCTGTGGCACGCGTGCCACGGGTTCGCCATCACTGCTATAGACAGTTTGCTGCTGGATGTCCCACCTGGATCTAATTACCACAGGATGAGTCTTTTTAACTGTTTATCTTGTAAGTGCAATGTATCCATTGTTTACTAAATAAATTGTCAATACTGCACTTAGAAGCGCCTGCCTCTCTTTTTCTTGTTACTGCATTAAAGCCTTTTCTTCCTTTTTGTTGATGCTGGCAATTAACCACTTGACCTCCAGAGGATTTACCCCCCTTAATGACCAGGCCTCTTTTTGCTACTCGGCGCTGCACTAATTCAACTGATAATTGCGCAGTCATGCAATGCTGCACCCAAACGAAATTTACGTCCTTTTTTTCACACAAATAGAGCTTTCTTTCGGTGTAATTTGATCACCTGTGTGCTTTTTTTCACGCTATAAACAAAAAAAAGCCAAAAATTTTTAAGAAAAACAATATTTTTTACTTTCAGCTATAAAAATATATAGTAAACTCAAAGTTGGTTATAAATTTAATCAGTGACTTATGGCAGCGACCAGCGACTTATGGCGGGACTGCGGCGGACATTCTGACATTGGGGGGTACTGACTTGGGGTCACTGACATCCCCAAAAACACTAATACAGTGATCAGTGCAAAAAAAAAAACACTGATACTGTACTAATGGCAATGGGGAGGAAGGGGTTAACTTTATTTTGCAGGGAAGGGTTATCTGAGTGAGGGGAGTGTTTTACTAGGGGGCGGGGGTGTGTACTGCACGGGACAAGGCTGATCGAGAGAGAGAAACTCTTCTTTCTCGATCAGCTCGTCTTCGAGCTGTCAGGGAAGTGACAGACAGCACAGCTACTGCAGCTGTGCTGTCTGTCACTGTTTGCCGCCGATCGCCGGGAAACAGCCAGTAAAGACCGGCTGTGACCCGGCGACTGACATCCGCGGTGGTTATCGGCGGGACAGATAGGGCAGCGGTCTGCCTCGCGCGCGCCCCCTGTTTACAAAACACGCATTTTAAAACGTGGTTTTGCCTGCCAGTGCCGCCCTGCCGCCGTATTTCTACAGTGGCAGGGCGGAAAGCGGTTAAATAGTTGAAGCTTACTATTCATGACTGTTAAAGGTTGCTGATTATTGTTATTTTACCAGTGTTCTGCTTTTATACAGTAGCTGGGGTTGTATATCCTGAACCCCTTACTCCTGTAGCCTACTAATACAGAGGTGTTACTAAAGAATTGTGTCTCTTGCATTATTATTCTATAATGTTGAAATATGTTGAGAGGCATGCAAGGTCAGGCATACCACTGGGGACAAGCATTATCAAGTGGCCCCTGCGGAGGTAAGTGCTACATACACAATCCTATAACCCAGCTGATCCAGAGGAAGGCAAAAGAAAAAAGCCCCAGCAAGCATGATCCAATTCACTTCCGTGAAGGAAAAAAATCAATCAGATATACCCCGGATCCACAATCTCTGGTGTTAGTACCTATAAATCTTAGTATCCAGTTATATTTTGTACGTTTAGGAATGCTTTCAGCTCTTTTATAAAACAATCTACTGTGCTAGCCAGAACCAGCTCTGGAGGGAGTCCATTCCACATTTTCAATGCTCTTACTGCAAAGAAGCCTGTAATGGGACATTTTGAGGGACATTTCCAGAGGCAAGTCCATGGCGATTTTCCTGGGGGGGCATTGCCAGGGGCATTTCTGGAGACATTTCAAAGGACATTTTGGGGGCATTTCTGAGGATATTGCCAGGAGTATTTCTGGGACATTTTTGGCATTCCCAGGAACATTTAAGGGAACATTAACTGAGGCATTTTTGGGGCATTTCCAGGGACCTTTCTGGAGGCATTTTTGTAGACTTTTCTTCTGATTTTTCTGAAGGCAATGTCATGGACATTTCCAGGAACATTTCTGGAAGCATTTCCAATGACATTTTGGGGTATTTCCTGGGGACATTCTGGGGCATTACTGGTGATATTTCTAGGGGCAATACTCCAGACATTTCTGGGACATTTTGGGGGCATTAGTGGGGATATTTCTGGTGATATTTCAAGCGCCAATACCCTGGACATTTCTGGGACATTTTGAGAGCATTTGTGGGGACATTTCTTGTGAAATTTCTAGGGGCAATACCCCGGACATTTTGGGGGCATTAGTGGGGACATTTCTCGTGAAATTTCTAGGGGCAATACCCCAGACATTTTGGGGGCATTTGTGGGGACATTTCTCGTGAAATTGCTAGGGGCAATACCCCTGATATTTTGGGGGCATTAGTGGGGACATTTCTTGTGAAATTTCTAGGGGCAATACCCAGGAAATGTCTGGGGAGATTTTGGGGTATTTCTGCTGATATTTCTGAGGGCAATGCCAAGGAAATTTCTAAAGGTATTTCCATGGACATTTCTGGGGACATTTTGGGGCATATCTGGATTTCTGGTGATACTTCTAGAGACAATACCCAGGACATGTCTGGGAAATTTTGGGGGTATTTCTGATGATATTTCTGGGGGCAATGCCGAGGAAATTTCCAGAGGTATTTCCATGGACATTTCTGGGGACATTTTCGGGCATTTCTGGTGATACTTCTGGAGACAATACCCAGGACATGTTTGGGGGCATTTCTGGGGACGTTTTGAGGTATTTCTGGTGATATATCTGGGGGCAATGCCCAGGACATTTCTGAAGGTATTTCTAGGGACATTTTGGGGGCATTTCTGGGGACGACTTGGGGCATTTCTGGTGATATTTCAGGGGGCAACGCCCAGGAGATTTTGGGGCATTTCTGTGATCATTTCCGGTGATACTTCTAGAGGCAGTACCCAGGACATGTCTGGGACATTTTGGGGGCATTTCTGGGGACGACTTGGGGCATTTCTGGTGATATTTCTGGGGGCAATGCCTGGGACATTTTGGGGCATTTCTGTGGATATTTCTGGTGATATTTCTAAAGGCAATACCCAGGACAATTCTGGGGATTTCTGGTGATATTTCTGGGTCAATGGTGGGGACATTTCCGGGGCCATTTCCAAGGATGCTGGCAGGAGCCAGCAGCATTTTGGGGGACATTTTTGGCATTTGATATTTTCAGGAACGTTTAAGGTGACATTTCTGGAGACATTTCAGGAGGATTTCCAGGGGAATTTCAAGGACATTATCTGGGACGCTTCCAAGAGCAATTCCAGAGACATTTTGGAGATGTTTCCAGAGATATTTCAGGGGACATTTCCTACATTTTACTGAGAAACTTGTGGGGACATTTCCGGCGCCCCTTCCATGGACAAGTGTTCACATTCTGCCCCCCCCCCTTCAGCATTTTCTGTACATCACACTGACTGATATCGTATCCTAGCAACACATTGCTCAACTCCCTCTATCCCAGCACGTGAAGGGTACAGATCATGTGACGCCCGGAGGCGGAGCCATAGTCTGGGAGAACGGTGGCGTATATCCGGAATACACAGCACGTGTCCGGTGAAGCGGCGGTGATCGGTGTGGGTGACGTCACGTAGGTGATCCGCCGACAATGAAGATCACTCGGCAGAAACACGCCAAGAAGAACCTGAGCTTTTACCGGAACAATTTCCGCTTCCGGGAGCCCTACCAGGTGTTGCTGGACGGGACCTTCTGCCAGGCGGCTCTGAAGAACCAGATCCAAATCAAGGAGCAGCTCCCCAAATACATGATGGGCGATATACAACTCTGCACCACCCAGTAAGTGTCATTGTAGTACGGCTCCGTACCGGCCAGGGGGCGCCCTTGTGGTCACTGCACTGCAAGATACTAGGTGCCGCTATAGTTACTCTACTGCAGTTCTCCACCAGCTGCTAGCTGTTGCTGTGTTCACTGTAGTGTAACTCTGCTAGGCGGCGCTATAGAGCCGTGTACAGGCAGTAAGTGCTGCTTTGCTCACTGTACTGCAATTCTCCCCCACCCATTAGGTGGTGCTATAGAGTGACGCATGACAGCCTGTGTGATTATTGTAGTGCAGATCTGCCCCCAGCCTGTAGGTGCTGCTATAGTGACTGTGCTGCAGTTCTTCCCCGGCAGCTAGGTGGCATTGTAGAGCAGTGCGTAGTGCAGTATCCAGGTGGTGCAGCTGCAGAGCAGTGCAGGACCTACCTGCATGAGTAATGTGATTGTAAATGTTTTTTTAATTTTTTTAACCACTTCAAGTCCTGACACTTTCACCCCCTTCCAGTCCAGAATGACAATTGCGCCGTCATGCAACACTGTACGCATATGAATTTTTGAGCATTTTTTTGAGACAGATAAAACTTTGTTTATTCACCACTGGGATTTTTATTTTTTGCTATATAAATGAAAAAGTTCAAACATTTTGGAAAAAAAAGTTTTTCTTATAATATTTTGCAAATAAATCTTTCTTCATAAATCTTGGCCTAAATGTAGTCATATCTTTTTAGTAAAAAAATAAAATAACCCAAATTAGTTTATAACCAAAAATTATAAGTTTTTCAAAAAATGTTTTTTACATTTTTCTTTTTTTAATTATTTTACATACTGTCACCCTAGCAGTGCAGTGTTACCATAGTGGTACTGTACTACTTGGGGTGATGAAGATTCTTTTTTTTTCTTTTTTTACACTGATTGCTTTTACACCCATAAAGGCTGTAAAAGCAATCATTTCTCCTCTCTAGCTGCATTCCTGCAGCCATTGAGAAATACTGTGAGCTGTGATTGGTCACAGCTTGTCACATGGTACATAAAGTGATCATAAAGTGATAGCCTTGTACCATGTGACCTCTGTGATCACTCACAGATTTCACTAGTAGTAAGCAATGGTGTCAGAAGTGACATCTTGTTTACTACTCTTCATGTGTTCACTGATTGTCCAATTAGTGATCACTTGATTGGGACATCACACAGAGGCCCGTACAGCGATCTGTGTTCCGTTGTGTCCGGGGGACACAGCAGGCACCGATCGTGGTGCCGCACGCTCCCAGGGAGCGTGCATGGGCAATGGATGCGGGGGGACATTTAGAAACGTCCAACCGCATTGGCAGTGCTCCCGTCTGGCCGTTGATATACATGGGCCGGACGGGAAGAGGTTAAATATCAAACATGTTATACTTACCTGCTCTGTGTATCGGCTTTGCGAGGAGCCCTGATCCCCTTCTGGGGTCCCAGGCAGGTACTTTTGGCTGCTCCCCCTGCTTAGTGTCCTCATAGCAAATCATGAGCTGTGCTCTGTGTGTGTATAGAGACACACAGTGTTTCGGCTCTGCTTACAGGCCGTGATTGACAGCAGCAGGATCCAATGAGGAGAGAGCTGCTGGTCTTGGGAATGAATGTACTAAGCAAGTCAGAATTTGTCACTGATGGGTGAATGTTTGTGACAAACGTCCAAAATGATGCAAATAGACCCCTAAGTGGTGTTGTGGTATAATGGTGTCTACCACTGGAGTGCAGATCTGCCCCTGCCAGTAGGTACCTCAGTAAAAGCATGCAGTACAGTCCTCCACCAGTACTAGAATACAGAATGTATGAGTCAGTAAGGCTAGGTGCACACCTAGGGGTTTCGCAGAAACGCACTACAGTCCATTGAACATGATTTCCACATTCACATATCCTCATTTTCACCCGGTGTGATTTTTGGAAAGGGTCATGGACTTTTATAAACGTTGCATTTTGGTTCAATAGACTTTGTGGAGTCTTGCCCCCTGGTCTCCTCCTCCCACGCACGTCTGCAAGACTTCTCCAGGTCCTCCCCCATCCTCTGGAACTCACTACCCCAATCCATCAGACTGTCACCTTCCCTCCTCACCTTCAGGCGCTCCCTGAAAACCCACCTCTTCAGGGAAGCCTACCCCACCCTCACCTAACTGCCGTTCTCCTTCATTCCTCCTACCACTCCATCCCCCACAGCCACTTCCTCCTGTACCACTACCCCCTCCCTCCTAGATTGTAAGCTCGAAAGAGTAGGGCCCTCTAACACCTCGTGTGCTGTTTGTAGTTGCTGTACTGTTTCATGTATTGTCCCCCCCTCTATTGTACAGCACTGAGCAAACCCTTTTGGCGCTATATAAACTCAATGTAATGTAATGAGACGCAGAAATGCATGTAGTGCGTTTTTGATGCGTTTTATGTTTTTAATCTGCCCAGCAACAAGTTAGCCAAAAAAAACAAAACTGCAAAACACATAAAAAAATACACTGCAGAAACGGATCAAACGCAAACCGCATAGATGTGAGCTTAGCCTAATGCAGGCCATAGACGGGTCAAACATCGGCTGATTTTTCGAACGATAAACGAAAAATCAGTCGTACGTTCGGCCGACGTTACCACCAACGATTAAAAAAATCGTCCGACTAAATCGTAAAGTTCACCCCATAACTTCTGTCCCTTGCAGGTCACAGCTCATGCACAGATTTTTTATCGTTAAAATTATCGTCTGATTTGGCCATCATTACTGGGAAAATCGGCCGATCGTCCAAATCGACCGCAAATTTCCCAACATTACCATTAATCTGAAGGTGCAAAATACACAAAAAACGGCTGACGAACTAATCCACTAACGGTACGAAAATCGGCCGATTTTTCTTTCGGCTGAAAAATCGGACGATTAACGACCCATCTATGGCCTGCATTAGTCCCCGGTCACACTAGGCACAACTTGGCATGCGATATGCATTCCATACAACTTGCAAATCACATGGCAAGTCGCACCCTATTGTTCGAAATTGCTGTGATCATATCAGTGCGGTTCTGACATGGTTGGAGCCGCACTGTTTTCTAAAGTAATGCATGCACTGCTTTTGGTGCGATTTGCATAAACATCTGTGTCAGATGTCTTGCAAATTGCAACTTGAATTGGCGTGTCATCCGGCTTTGGAATCGTGCGACTTCACTGTAAGTTGGGATTGGTGTGACCGGGGTGTTACTATATTACAGATTTGCTCTGGACAATAGATGGCGCTGTAATCATTGTAATTTGGCTCTGCTCCAGCAAGTAGGTGGCGCTGTGGTCACTGTAGTGATCTGCTCTAGCCAGTAGGTGTTTACATACAGCAATACAGTATGGATCTCTAACTTTAACCCCTACCTGTGCCGCCATTCGCGGCTTCGGCTGTCAGTCACCGAGTCCCGGCTGGTGATTACTCGCCAGCACCCGGTGATCGCTGAGTACCTCTGACGGGGGAGAGACCTGTGTATAAACAACATAGATCTCTCCCCTGTCAGCTCCTGCACACTGCTTTGTATGGCTCTGCATAGCAGAGCCATACAAAGCAGTGTGCTTACAGTGAAACACACAGCCCAAGTAGTGAAACAGCACACAGTTAACCCTTTGATGGCCCCTCATGTTAACCCCTTTCTGCCCAGTGCCATTAGTACAGTGTCAGTGCTTTTTATTAGCACTGATCATTGTATTGGTGTCACTGGGGATGTCAGTGACACCAAGTCAGTTCCCCCCAGTGTCAGAATGCCCTCTGCAGTCCCGCTAGAACTTGCTGATCGCCGCTATTACTAGTAAAAAAATAAAAAATAATAATAAAAATTCCGGTATCTGTACCGCCATTTGTAAACGCTATAACTTTCACGTAAATCAATTCATTTACACTTATTGGGATTTGTTTTTTAGCAAAGACATGGAGCAGAATACATTTTGTCCAACATTTTATGAAATTAGATTTTTTACATTTTTTTATTGGATATGTTTAATAGCAAAAAGTCAAAAATACTTTTTTTTTATTCCCTCAAAATTTTTTAAAGCGAAAAAAATAAAAACCGCACAGGCGATCAAATACCACCGAAAGTAAGCTCTATTCACGGGGGAAAAAAAGGATGTAAATGTTATTTGGGTTCAGCGTTGCATGACCGTGCAATTGTCAGTTAAATTAACGCAGCGCCGTAATGCAAAAAAATGGCTTGCTCAGTTGGGGGGGGGGGTAATCCTCTAGGGGGGCAGGTGGTTAATAATACGCCTTTGCTGCACTGTAGTCACTGTAGTAGAGCTTGGCATTAATCAGCAGATGGTAATTCTTCCAGCAGTCAGTGATTGTCCATATAGTATAGCTCCTCACAGTAGGTTGTGCTGTAAAGCAGTACAGAGCAGCTGAGCACAAGTTAGGAGGCTTTGTACAGTACACTATGGCAGGGGCGGACTGACAACTCATGGGGCCCCCGGGCAGTAGGGGATCATGGGGCCCCTGTGTCCTTGCCCAAACTCAAAAAAGCCTATGTAAAAGGTACCAGGAGCACCTCATGGAGCCCCCTACTGAACCCGGGCCCTCGGGCAGTGCCCAAGTTTCCAAACGGTCAGTCCGCCCCTGCACTATGGTGTGGTGCTGTAAGTACATCCATGCAGCAGTCAGGGCCCATTCATACCAGAAACTGCAAGTAACTGCATGTTTCTTCCTGTGCTTTCCGGTGACGTGTGTTTTACATGCGTGTTCTGAAAAAAAAATCATAAAAAAAGTAATAAGAAATTATAAAAAAAAAAAAATAGAAGTGTGTATATATATATATATATATATATATATATATATATATATATATATATATATATATATATATATATATATATTTTTTTTTTTTTTTTCCCGTACTGTCCCCAGTGTCCCTGATTACCGCCACACCAGTTATTTGATGTTGTACTGGACTGGTGACATACATTTTGGATGTCCACTGACATGCAGTGTAGTGCACGTTAAAGCGTACTGCATTTTCACAAGATATCCTGTGCATTGTGTTGATAGCCGCTTATGTCCACCTACATCCATTGTGGTGCGCTAAAATACATCCATGTTGGATTTTAGCACAACGCAGGTCAACGCAGCATTATGGTGTGAATAAGACACATTGGACATTTGTTTTTTAGATGTCCTTCCGTTGATCTGCTTTTTACAGCTGCGCTAAAACATAGATCAACACACTGGTGTGAATTGGTCCTAAGTGGTCTTGTAGCAGCCTGCAGGTGTCTCCGCTGTACCGTAAGGCTTTGCACCAGTCTGTACATGGCAACAGAGGGATCGGTAGATCTGTGCTGCATCCAGTGCGTGGAGGGATCAGTAGATCTGTGCTGCATCCAGTGCGTGGAGGGATCAGTAGATCTGTGCTGCATCCAGTGCGTGGAGGGATCAGTAGATCTGTGCTGCATCCAGTGCGTGGAGGGATCAGTAGATCTGTGCTGCATCCAGTGCGTGGAGGGATCGGTAGATAGGTGCAGCATCCAGTGCGTGGAGGGATCGGTAGATCGGTGCAGCATCCAGTGCGTGGAGGGATCGGTAGATCGGTGCAGCATCCAGTGCGTGGAGGGATCGGTAGATCGGTGCAGCATCCAGTGCGTGGAGGGATCGGTAGATCGGTGCAGCATCCAGTGCGTGGAGGGATCGGTAGATCGGTGCAGCATCCAGTGCGTGGAGGGATCGGTAGATCGGTGCTGCAATCCAGTGCGTGGAGGGATCGGTAGATCGGTGCTGCAATCCAGTGCGTGGAGGGATCGGTAGATCTGTGCTGCAATCCAGTGCGTGGAGGGATCGGTAGATCTGTGCTGCAATCCAGTGCGTGGAGGGATCGGTAGATCTGTGCTGCAATCCAGTGCGTGGAGGGATCGGTAGATCTGTGCTGCAATCCAGTGCGTGGAGGGATCGGTAGATCTGTGCTGCAGTCCAGTGCGTGGAGGGATCGGTAGATCTGTGCTGCAGTCCAGTGCGTGGAGGGATCGGTAGATCTGTGCTGCAATCCAGTGCGTGGAGGGATCGGTAGATCTGTGCTGCAGTCCAGTGCGTGGAGGGATCGGTAGATCTGTGCTGCAATCCAGTGCGTGGAGCTGTATGTAGCATGTTCTTCCACCCGTCACTGAGCTCTGCTATATAACACCATGTGTCTCGTCTGAGTTATCAGTTTTGTAAATAATAATTGTTTTCAATCGAGGCTCCTGGTAATCGGCTCATTTTCTGTTTCAGCTGTGTTTTGAAGGAACTGGAGTCCTTGGGGAAGGATCTGTATGGAGCCAAGTTAATTGCCCAGCGATTTCAGGTGCGGAGCTGCGCTCATTCGAAGAGCCCCGTCGGCGGCTCAGCATGCCTGTTATCCATGATCGCAGACAATAACCCGCACCACTATTTCATCGCCACACAGGTATGCCTGATGTATCATTTGCAAAAAGTTCACTCCTGGGGTGGGCCAGCAAGATTTCTTGTTTGATTTTTGTAGCTGAGAAGCAGAGCATCCTGGGAGTTAAATTAAAGACAACAAGGCGCTGGGGTTGAGTAAAATCAAAGCGCCTCGAAGGAACATTTTCCTCTTTGATACAATGAGTTCCTGCAAAGCCTATACGTTAAGCAGGACTTTATTTGAATGGAAACTTAAAGGATTGTTAGAGTTTCTGGGGTGGATAGAGAGTCGCAGAGCGGCTGAAATACATCATTTATCTGCATTGATCAATCCAGGCTCAGCTCAAGGGTTTTCTGTGTGCCCTGTTCACACCATGCATGTGCGGCGTGTACAACTGCAGCACACGGCAACACACTGCAGTCTGATAGTGTGACCGAAATGTCATTTTGTTACATTAAAAAGAAAAAATTATTTTAATGTAACAATACTGCGCACCACCTACGCAACTCGCACCAGTGGGCATTCGTTATACCGGAGTATATAGCCGCAGGTACCAACAGGCCCTTAGGGCTGGTTCACACCACATGCAATGGGACTGTGTTGGGAGGCAATTCCAGGGCAGTCCCACTGCATGGACAAGGCAAAATGCATTGTCTCCTATAGGTGTGAAACAATCGGCATGATTGATTATAATAGATTATAAAATTAGTTGTCAGCTATTTATATTATTGATTAGTAGGCCTGCATACAGAATGCATTATTCATACATGTCAATATACACAGTGCAGCACACATACTGTACAGCTCAGTACACCCGTCATACATGTCAGTATACACAGTACAGCACACATACAGCTCAGTACACCCATCATACATGTTAGTATACACAATTCAGCACACATACTGTACAGCTCAGTACACCCATCATACATGTTAGTATACACAGTAAAACACACATACAGCTCAGTACACCTGTCATACATGTCAGTATACACAGTACAGCACACATACAGTTCAGTACACCCACCATACATGTCAGTATACACAGTACAGCACACATACAGCGCCGTAAACCTGCCATACATATCAGTATACACATTACACCCCACATACAGCTCAGTATACCCGCCATACATGTCAGTATTCCCCATACAGCACACATACAGCTCAGTACACTGTCCATACATGTCAGTATACACAGTGCAGCACACATACTGTACAGCTCAGTACACCGTCCATATGTGTCAGTATACACAATGCAGCACACACACAGTACAGCTCAGTACACCCATCATACATGTTAGTATACACAATGCAGCACACATACAGCTCAGTACACCGTCCATACATGTCAGTATACACAGTGCAGCACACATACAGCTCAGTACACCGTCCATACATGTCAGTATACACAGTGCAGCACACGTACAGCTCAGTACACTGTCCATACATGTCAGTATACACAGTGCAGCACACGTACAGCTCAGTACACCGTCCATACATGTCAGTATACACAGTGCAGCACACGTACAGCTCAGTACACTGTCCATACATGTCAGTATACACCGTGCAGTACACGTACAGCTCAGTACACCGTTTATACAGTAAGTTTCTGAGAACATGTAAATGTGTGAGGAGCAATGTCTCTCAATCTCTTGAGACATGTAGTCCTTTGCAGGAAAAGGTAGCGGTTTAACCACTTGCCCTCCAGAGGATTCCCCCCCCCCCTTCCTGACCAGGCCATTTTTTGCGTTATGGCATTGCGTTACTTTAACTGACAATTGCGCGGTCATACAATGCTGAACCCAAATGAAATTGTCCTTTTTTTTTTTTTTTCCCCCAGGAATAGAGCTTTTGGTGGTATTTGATCGCCTGTGTGTTTATTTATTTTTTGCACTTTAAAAAAAATTAAAAAGACCAACCATTTTGAGAAAAAAAACTATATTTTTGACTTTTTGCCATTAACCACTTGCCCTCCTGAGGATTTACCCCCCTTAATGACCAGGCCTCTTTTTGCTACTCGGCGCTGCACTAATTCAACTGATAATTGCGCGGTCATGCAATGCTGCAGCCAAACGAAATTTACGTCCTTTTTTTCACACAAATTGAGCTTTCTTTTGGTGGTATTTGATCACCTGTGCGCTTTTTATTTTTCACGCTATAAACAAAAAAAGACCAAAAATTTTGAAGAAAAATGATATTTTTTTACTTTCAGCTATAATAAATATATAGTAAACTCAAAGTTGGTTATAAATTTAAGCCAAAATGTATTCTGCTCCATGTTTTTGATAAAAAAAAATCCCAATAAGTGTATATTGATTGCTTTGTGTGAAAGTTATAGCGTCTACAAACTATAGTATAGATACTGCAATCTACGCCATTTTTTTGCTATACAGCGCTGCGCTAGTTTAACGGACAATTGCGCGGTCATGCAATACGGTACATAAATGAAATTTATGTCCTTTTTTTCACACAAATAGAGCTCTCAGTGATATTTGATCGCCTGTGCGTTTTTTTTTTTTTTTGTTTTTTTTTTGTTTTTTTTTTGTGCTATAAAAAAAAAAAAAGGCTGACAATTTTGAGGAAAAAAAACAATATTTTGGACTTTTTGCTATGAAACATGTCCAGTAAAAAAAAAATGTAAAAATCTAATTTCGTCATAAATTTTGGCCAAAATGCATTCTGCGACATGTCTTTGCTGAAAAAAAAACCCAATACGTGTAAATTAATTGGTTAACGTGAAAGTTATAGTGTTTACAGATGGCAGGAAAGATACTCGGATTTTAAATTTTTTTTTTTTTTTATAGTAATAATGGCGGCGATCAGTGACTTATGGTGGCGATCAGCGACTTGTGGCAGGACTGTGGCGGACATTCTGACACTGGGGGGAACTGACTTGGGGTCACTGACATTTCCAGTGACACCAATACAGTGATCAGTGCAAAAAAAAAAAAACACTGACACTGTACTGATTATAGATCCTCCTGCGCTTCTATGGATAGTTCCCCCTCCTAATAAGTAAGCTGCTGACACTCCAACCAATAACCTAATCAGTGTAAAAATCTGTATACATTAGTGTAGCGCTCTAAGAAATGTCATAAAAACCATAAAAAATAAAAAAATAAAAAATATTAAATCAAATGTGACCAGTGCTGTAATCTCCACAGTGCTCTTATGCCACTAATAGCACTAGAAACGGACAAACCCAACAATATCAGAATATGCAGTATACAGTATATATTAAATGTGACAAGTGCTGAAATCTTCTCAGTGCTCTAGTAATACTGAGTAAAAAATAAAAAGATAAAAAATAAGATAAAAGTGATAGTGTCACTCCAAACGATAAATAAATCAAATAGGTAACAGGTGACAGTGCCACTTCAACTTCATTCAATGTCCAATTTTCCTTATTCGCATTCTTCTATTTAAAGTGTTCTTGATAACCATGCATAGTGTGTATAGGTAGTGCCACACGTGAACCAACACACTCTTATCCACTTTGGCTGAAATGCCTGCTCACCTCCTTCCTGCGACCCCAAGGGGCCCACAAGCCTTTAGGATCACCCTGGATCCTCAGGATTCCTGGTAATGGCACCTTCCTGATATTCCTCCTATCAGGTCTCCTCCACTCCTTCACTGCTATGCCTCCCAGATTCCTCACCACCGGTTGTCTGTAAGCTCTCTCTCACAAAGACAGTGAGTAGAAAAACAGATCCTCCATTGTGTAGTATTTTCCAATCAAATAGGGTTTATTAATAAATAGTAGTAACAGGTGACTTACATTCTGTTTGCACAGTCCCAATGTATTCCTCTCAGGGTAAAACTGCAACCTCTTAGTAATGACTTCCTGATAACCAGGAAAATGGCGTCCCACACCGGAAGTGCGACACTCCGGATACCGGAAGTAGCGTCTATGTTTTGCCTTGCCTGGGCAAAACATAGACGCTACTTCCGGTATCCGGAGTGTCGCACTTCCGGTGTGGGACGCCATTTTCCTGGTTATCAGGAAGTCATTACTAAGAGGTTGCAGTTTTACCCTGAGAGGAATACATTGGGACTGTGCAAACAGAATGTAAGTCACCTGTTACTACTATTTATTAATAAACCCTATTTGATTGGAAAATACTACACAATGGAGGATCTGTTTTTCTACTCACTGTCTTTGTGAGAGAGAGCTTACAGACAACCGGTGGTGAGGAATCTGGGAGGCATAGCAGTGAAGGAGTGGAGGAGACCTGATAGGAGGAATATCAGGAAGGTGCCATTACCAGGAATCCTGAGGATCCAGGGTGATCCTAAAGGCTTGTGGGCCCCTTGGGGTCGCAGGAAGGAGGTGAGCAGGCATTTCAGCCAAAGTGGATAAGAGTGTGTTGGTTCACGTGTGGCACTACCTATACACACTATGCATGGTTATCAAGAACACTTTAAATAGAAGAATGCGAATAAGGAAAATTGGACATTGAATGAAGTTGAAGTGGCACTGTCACCTGTTACCTATTTGATTTATTTATCGTTTGGAGTGACACTATCACTTTTATCTTATTTTTTATCTTTTTATTTTTTACTCAGTATTACTAGAGCACTGAGAAGATTTCAGCACTTGTCACATTTAATATATACTGTATACTGCATATTCTGATATTGTTGGGTTTGTCCGTTTCTAGTGCTATTAGTGGCATAAGAGCACTGTGGAGATTACAGCACTGGTCACATTTGATTTAATATTTTTTATTTTTTTATTTTTTATGGTTTTTATGACATTTCTTAGAGCACTGACACTGTACTAATGGCACTGGGTAAGAAGGGGTTAACTTTTTTTATTCAGTGAAAGGATTAACTGTGTGAGGAGTGTTTTACTAGGGGGCGGGGGTGTGTACTGCACGGGGACACGCTGATCGGGAGAGAAACTCTTCTCTCCTGATCAGCGTGTCAGGAGCTGTCAGGGAACTGACAGAAAGCAGAGCTACTGCAGCCCTGCTCTCTGTCAGTGATTGCCGCTAATCGGCGGGACACAGCCGGTAATGACCGGCCGTGGCCCGGCGACTGACACCCGCGGCCGGGATTGGCAGTGCAGGTAGGGCGGCGGCACGCCTCGTGCGCGCCCCCTACCTGTTTTGCAAAAGCGCGTTTTTAAAACGCGCTTTTGCCCAGCCAAGCCGCCCTGCCACCATATTTCTACAGTGGCTGGGCGGCAAGTGGTTAAGCATGTCCAGTAAAAAAAATTTTAAAAATCAAATTTCGTCATAAATTTAGGCCAAAATGTATTCTGCTACATGTCTTTGCTGCAAAAAATCCCAATACGTGTAAATTAATTGGTTTATGTGAAAGTTAAAGCGTTTACAAATGGCGGTGTATATACTGGGATTTTTTTTTGTTTGTTTTTACTAGTAATGGCGGCGATCAGTGACTTATAGCGAGACTGCAGAGGGCATTCTGACACTGCGGGGAACTGACTTGGTGTCACTGACATCCCCAGTGACACCAATACAGTGATCAGTGCTAATAAAAAGCAATAATGGCACTGGGGAGGAAGGGGTCAACATGAGGGGCAATCAAAGGGTTAACTGTGTACTGTTTTACTGTGTGCTGTGCGTGTGTTTTCAACTGTAAGCACACTGCCTTGTATGGCTCTGCTATGCTATGTAAACAGACAGTTCCTGCAGTGTGCAGGAGCTGACTGTTTACATACAGTTCTTTCCCCCTGTCAGTAATGCTCTGCGATCACCAGGTGACTGCGAGTAATCACCGTCTGGGACGCGGTGATTGTCAGCCGAAGCCGCTAATAGCAGAGCGGGTAGGGCACACGTGTGTGCCCCCTACCCGGGAATGCAAAATCACATATGTGATTTTGCGCACCCCTTCCGCCCTGTAGCAGTATACTGTATCTCACAGAAGTGAGTACACGCCTCACATTTTTGTAAATATTTTATTCTATCTTTTCATGTGACAACACTGAAGAAATGACCCTTTGATACAATGTGACGTAGTGAGTGTACAGCTTGTATAACAGTGTAAATTTGCAGGCAAGGCCTGTTCTTAGTGGAACCTGTCCTGTTAAACCGCTGTATGATCTTGGCCACCGTGCTGCAGCTCAGTTTCAGGGTCTTGGCAATCTTCTTATAGCCTAGGCCATCTTTATGTAGAGCAACAATTCTTTTTTTCAGATCCTCAGAGAGTTCTTTGCCATGAGGTGCCATGTTAAACTTCCAGTGACCAGTATCAGAGTGTGGGAGTGATAACACCAAATTTAACATACCTGAGACCTTGTAACACTAAAGGGTCACATGACACAGGGGAGAGAAAATGGCTAATTGGGCCCAATTTGGACATTGTCACTTAGGGGTGGACTCACTTTTGTTGCCAGCGGTTTAGACATTAATGGCTGTGTTGAGTTATTTTGAGGGGACAGAAAATTTACACTGTTATACAAGCTGTACACTCACTACTTTACATTTTAGCAAAGTGTCATTTCTTCAGTGTTGTCACATGAAATGATAGAATAAAATATTTACAAAAATGTGAGGGGTGTACTCACTTCTGTGAGATACTGTATCTTCTATAGGGCGGCAGGAAAGCGGTTAAAGTGATTTTAAAGACAATAATTTTTACCTTGCTATAGGGGATTCTATATTCTACTTTGCAGCTTGCTATGGGGGCACTCTGAAGGCAGGAGGAGGCAGAAGCGCCAATGGGGGACCCCATAAAAGGAGAATCGGGGCAAACTATTGTACAGAGCAGGTAAGTATGACTTGTGTGATTTACAAAAAAAAAATCCAACGTTTGCTATCACTTAAGGGCTCTATGCAGGGAAGATCAGCATCCGGACCAGATAAAGGCTAGCAAAGGTCCACATCTGGTCCTCGGGCCGCAGTTTGGAGACCCCTGGTCTAGAGGGAAGCAGAGGGCTGGGGTACATTTGGCTAATGGCCGGACATACATTTTATATCCTACAGGAAATAAGATTTAGATCAGCACAGAAGCACCTCTGAAGACATAAGTACATTTGTTTCCAAATTCATATCCAAGTTGTACTTCTGAGTATGGGTTGATCTTTCAGTGTACACTCGAGATCTGTGAAGATCATTAATAGCCCTTTTTATGTAGGGTGTCTTGTGTTGTCAGCTTATTGGTCCTGGCAATTTGCAGGATACAGACTGAAATCAAAGTTCGGAATAGTTGAGAAGTTTTGTCTCCACTCATTTTGTCTCTTGTCTGCAATGAAAGTTATTTGGATCTTGAGTCCGCCCCGGAGACCCATACCTCATGGATTTAAATTCTTTGGCAATCTCAGATGTAAATTGTATGCTTTGTTGTTTACTGATTAATACACAGTAAGTGAATTAACTAGATTAGGTTTTTCATCTAAATTCCCATCTCGGAGCAATCTGATGTTCCATACAAATGAACTTAATGCCCAAGAAGGTTTTAATTATGAAAGCTTTTGAAGAGGGGGTTGGAATCTATTTAGCGGATCTTTTTGCTAAGTGCGAGTCCTGGCAATGGTGAGTGTTTACTTTGTTATGTTTAAAGTATAACTGTCACTCGCTGCCCTCATGCGACCCGGTATTTATAAGTAACGAGACTGACCCAATCAATCTGTGATAAATGGGCTGTGCACCAGGGTTCCAGAATTGGGCAGAATGTTCCCTTTTCATCATTTAAAGTGGAACTATGGGAAAAATAAAAAAGATATACATGATGCAGTCTGTCAATGACATTAACACAGCATTTCCCCCTAGCATAGTTTACTACCTATTGATCCTGCCAGTGAGTCTGGTTTTTGTAACTTTAAAGTGGAATTAAACCTTCCTATCCTTTACAGCCAAGATAGCTGCCATCTTAGCCACTGCTTGATCTGCATCTGCCATGGTGCTGCACATGCGATCCATTATGACACCTGCCTTAGGTTGACAGCTTAGTTGAGGGAGCAGCCTCCCCTCTGATGTGCCTGTAGCACGAAAGGCCTAAGGAGGAGCTGTGCAGAGCGTGACGTCATTTCACCGCCGGAGCCACGAGGAGGCCCGGCGGCCATCTTTATTGGGGTCAGTACTGCTGTTTTTTCACTTCTAACCAGTGTTGTGATGTGCATACTGCCCTGTTTTGCTATTGATTAATAAAATTTATTCAAGAACATACTACACTATCTCTGGCACCTGTTTTTTGGGGCTCCTATGTGGAGCTATTACCCCCACAGAGAAGGTGCCTATACCATCCAGAGGAGGGATCATTACTATCAGTGTGGATTACCTGACTGACCTTAAGGGGATCTCTGGACCTGATTTGGAGTCTCTGATGACCCACCGTGAGAGGGATGCCCACCACTTGGTCTTCGATGGATCTGACATCTGGGATGATTATTCCAACATGCGCATAATCCATGCGTTTCTGGTGAGTGCGCATTGCTATTAGTTGAAGCAGTAAAATTCTGGAAGTCTTCATCACATCCAGACAACACTGCGGAGATCGCATAGACTTTATACTGCCTATAATTCATTTTGAGCGCTGCACTGTTATTATTTACATTTATAAGCCACTGTGACCGTTCTCATTCACGACATGGGTTGAATGTAACTGTTTTGGGAAACAGCTGCAGGAATAAGAGAACACCACACACAGGTGGTGTCACTGGAGTCCATATTGTATGAAACATCCTCAAGCGCTACAGTGACAGTCCCCACCTTAGGACTGTCCCAAATGACGTGTTGTACACAATAAGGCCTGGTCATAGAGATCACTGACTAAGCCATATTGTGTGAAACGTCGGGACTGTCATTGTACTGCTTGTGGTGGTTTCATACAATAAATGTGGATTCCAGTGCTGTCAAAAGTATACAGTTGTCTTTTTTTTTTTTGTTCCTGCACCCCGTTCATGAGAATAGAAGGCTGAGTTTGACTTCCAGCACCCAGCGATCCAGTGGCAGCAGGGAGGAGTGGAGCGAAAAGAAATCTGTCGGTGCTCTGGGAAAGGGTTGCATGGGTTTAGTTCCAGTTCAACAGACCAAGCTGTCTAGCAGACATGGCATTTATAGGGATGAGACAAACCATGTACGTTTATTCCAAAAGGAAAAAACTGCTGAGAAAATGTTAGCTGGAGTTTTGCTTTAATTCATTATTGTTATTCAGGATATACAGTCAGGTCCATAAATATTGGGACATTGACACAATTCTAACATTTTTGGATCTATACACCACCACAATGGATTTGAAATGAAACAAACAAGATGTGCTTTAAATGCAGACTGTCAGTTTTAATTTAAGGGTATTTGCATCCAAATCAGGTGAACGGTGTAGGAATTACAACAGTTTGCATATGTGCCTCCCACTTGTTAAGGGACCAAAAGTAATGGGACAGAATAATAATCATAAATCAAACTTTCACTTTGTAATACTTGGTTGCAAATCCTTTGCAGTCAATTACAGCCTGAAGTCTGGAATGCATAGACATCACCAGACGCTGGGTTTCATCCCTGGTGATGCTCTGCCAGGCCTCTACTGCAACTGTCTTCAGTTCCTGCTTGTTCTTGGGGCATTTTCCCTTCAGTTTTGTCTTCAGCAAGTGAAATGCATGCTCAATCGGATTCAGGTCAGGTGATTGACTTGGCCATTGCATAACATTCCACTTCTTTCCCTTAAAAAACTCTTTGGTTGCTTTTGCAGTATGCTTTGGGTCATTGTCCATCTGCACTGTGAAGCGGCGTCCAATGAGTTCTGAAGCATTTGGCTGAAAATGAGCAGATAATATTCCCGAAACACTTCAGAATTCATCCTGCTGCTTTTGTCAGCAGTCACATCATCAATAAATACAAGAGAAGCAGTTCCATTGGCAGCCATACATGCCCACGCCATGACACTACCACCACCATGCTTACTGATGAGGTGGTATGCTTAGGATCATGAGCAGTTCCTTTCCTTCTCCCTACTCTTCTCTTCCCATCACTCTGGTACAAGTTGATCTTGGTGTCATCTGTCCATAGGATGTTGTTCCAGAACTGTGAAGGCTTTTTTAGATGTCGTCGTTTGGCAAACTAATCTGGCCTTCCTGTTTTTGAGGCTCACCAATGGTTTACATCTTGTGGTGAACCCTCTGTATTCACTCTGGTGAAGTCTTCTCATGATTGTTGACTTTGACACACATACACCTACCTCCTGGAGAGTGTTCTTGATCTGGCCAACTGTTGTGAAGGGTGTTTTCTTCACCAGGTGAAGAATTCTTCGGTCATCCACCACAGTTGTTTTCCGTGGTCTTCCGGGTCTTTTGGTGTTGCTGAGCTCACCGGTGCGTTCCTTCTTTTTAAGAATGTTCCAAACTGTTGTTTTGGCCTCTCCTAATGTTTTTGCTATCTCTCTGATGGGTTTGTTTTGTTTTTTCAGCCTAATGATGGCTTGCTTCACTGATAGTGACCGCTCTTTAGATCTCATCTTGAGAGTTGACAGCAACAGATTCCAAATGCAAATAGCACACTTGAAATTAACTCAGGACCTTTTATCTGCTCATTGTAATTGGGATAATGAGGGAATAACACACACCTGGCCATGGAACAGCTGAGAAGCCAATTGTCCCATTACTTTTGGTCCCTTCACAAGTGGGAGGCACATATGTAAACTGTTGTAATTCCTACACCGTTCACCTGATTTGGATGTAAATACCCTCAAATTAAAGCTGGCAGTCTGCAGTTAAAGCACATCTTGTTTGTTTCATTTCAAATCCATTGTGTTGGTGTATAGAGCCAAAAATGTTAGAATTGTGTCGATGTCCCAATATTTATGGACCTGACTGTATAGCGCCAACAGTTTGTGCAACACTTTACAATATAAAGGGAGACAGTTCAATTACAATACATTTCAGTACAGAAGGAATCGGAGAGCCCTGGCCGTGGAGCTTACAATCTAAAGTCATTTATGTAAAATCCATCAAAATATATTTGTCTGTTCCTTGTACCACAGGTAGAAAATGTCCAAGGGTGGCTACCCTGCTGGTTTGTAGATAGTGGAAGAGTGAGTGTAACCACCCTAAGACGTAGTTTACCCTTGCTGTTGGGAGGGGGAGGGTAGGGGGGGCACTATAATCAGGCAGTTGAGTCATACAGGGGTATACATGTTCCATGGCCTTGATGCTTTGCAGCACAGCAAAAATGATCCCCTCTGTTGGGTACAACGTGCAGCCAGATTAGACCCTTTTAAGTAAATAGGGGCTGCGCCTCAACTGGCCTGCCACTACGTACAATGCACATAGTTGTGGAGTGGACCTTTTAGGTCATGCACCCTATGTAAACTGATCCACCACTGATCGAGCTTCAGAAGGCTACAGCTAGTGTAAACGAGGAGGAGGAAATGGTTGTCCATGAGGAATAATTTTGGAGGAAGCATTCCCGTCTTGGGAATTTATGTTTGAGCAATCTACATCTAGAGGGTAAGAGTAGGAATTAGACACAAGACGTACATTGACACTTGTTGGAGTTTGGTTGGTTATGAACACTTTAATATGAGTGGTTTGTAGTTTGTTTTACTGCGTGGCAAAGATAATGCACTGTGTGTGGTTTATATATTTTCCTTGAGGATTAAAGAGGAAGAGTAGGTCACTGTTTTCAAGATTTATCAATTAAGAATATACAAGTTTTGGAGAATTAAGAAGTCACTTGGGGGTACTGATTGAGAACTTTTTCATTTGATCAGATGCTGAGATATTTACTATTTATCGGGGGGAAGGGACTTCTTGGCGACCAGGGGTTATGCACATTATTGTATATGGTGGCGTTGCATAATTTGGGGTTTAGTTCATTTCGCACGGTGTTTGACCAGCTTTAGATCAGTGGTGCACTGAAATGAAAATTCTGGTGCTGAAACCGATATTGAAAATTCAGAATGCATGTGACGAAAACCGAACCGAAACAGAAATGCCTGCGTATGTGGGGGTGGGGAGGCTGCATTTTTTTTTCTACTTTCATGTATATTTTTATTTTTTTTAACTTATGATTTTATTGCTATCACACAGGGTACCAGTCCCCTATGTGATCTCATGTGAGTTGCAAGTCCTCTTTGTAGGGGGGAGGGGGTGGGGGGCAGTGTGTGCAAGGAGGGGGCTGGAGAGAGAAGCAGTGTATACAGAGAGGCTCCCTCACTAGCTGTCACTATGGGGTTTATTTACTAAAGCTGGAGAGTCCAAAATCAGACTCCCTTCTGCATAGAAACCAATCGGCTTCTAACCAATCAGCTTCTAACCTCAGCTTGTTCAATGAAGCTTTGGCAATGAAACCTGGAAGCTGATTGGTTTCTATGCAGAAGGGAGTCTGATTTTGGACTCTCCAGCTTTAGTAAATAAACCCCTATATGTCGGTGCCGATTTTAAAATGCAATTGCTGGCTTTAATCCCTTCACTCTAGCTCACAGAATTAGCTGTCACTTTTCCCAGAGCTAAAGGAAACTTTGTTTTTTATCTCGGGAAAGAAACTGAAAGGAAACATTGTTTCTTTTAACAGTGAAATAAACTAAAAGGTAACTTTTGTTTCTTCTAGCTGGGGGAAAGTGACAGCTGATTCTCTGAGCTATAGTGAAGAAGAAAAAAAAAGCAGGTAAGTACATTTAAAAAGCGGCACGATATATAGTGACAGCCAGTCAGTGTATACACTGCTCCTCTCCTGCCTCTCTCTGCCGCCCCCCCCCCCCCCCCCACATCTGCACTACACACAATCCCCTGTAATGGCTACATTTTTCCTATTGGCAGAATAGGGCTATTTTCAGTCGATATGTTTCAGTGGCTGAAATTTCAATGCACCCCTACTTTAGATACACTCATGAAGGTTAAACCACTGCCATGCTGTCTTCATAGAAACCCCAGGATGCTTTGCAAAATCTGTGTCATTGGTGCTCTGTATATTAAAGTTGCTCTAAAGCCTAAACATTTTTTACCTTAATGCATTCCCTGCATTAATCTAAAAAATGTTTAGGTAGCAGTATGCCCCCTCGCCCCTCTTATACTTACCTGCGCCCTCACTTGATCCAGCACTGTTCTCGTCTCTGCTATCACTTGCTTGGCTGAGAGCAGTGGGAGCCATTGGCTCCTGCTGCTGTCAGTCAAATCCTGTAATAAGGGAATTGGGGGCGGGGACACAGGTAGTGCAGGTTGGGATCGAGCCTGCACGTGTGCTACGATAAGAAGCAGCTTCCTATGGTGGCAGACCAAGAAGAGGAAGAGGCAGGGGCGCCAGTGGGACACCTGAAAAGAGGGGAATCGGGTCTCTGAGGAAGAGGCAAGTCCTCGATACATGTCGGCCTATTGGATGTCTACACTCCCTATTGTGGACTGGTACTGGCGCGGTGTTGACCCAGCTGTTCTTTTATGACGTGCCTTGATTTTGTCGTGTTTGAGTACAACACCTACTTTATTTCTTATTAAACATTTTTTATGGTAATGCACTAGGCCTGTGCGCCCTCGGTTTGTTCTTTCCTCATTCCACACAGGTAAGTATTAGCTACATGTACACTGGAACTGCCTTTAGACGTTAACTCTACTGAGAGCAGAAAAAACACGTGTAAACACGGCACTGCGTTTAGCACTTGGATGTTAATTCATTTCCTCTGCCAGAGTACTTGCCATTGAAATGAATAAATGTCCGAGCTCTAAACTCAGCTAGCGCTTAGGCACGTTTACATTTGTTTTTGCCGCTTTTGGTGTCTTTTGGTCAAAACGTTCCTCTCCTAAACGCAATTTTTCTACGTTCGGGAAAGGGATGTTTAACTGCCCCTAAACTCTGCTGCTGCTAAATTCTGCTAAAAGCCTGTGTGCATGGATACATAGGGGGAGATTTACTAAAACTGGTGCAGCGGTGCATGGATACATAGGGAGAGATTTACTAAAACTGGTGCAGCGGTGCATGGATACATAGGGGGAGATTTACTAAAATTGGTGCAGCGGTGCATGGAGACATAGGGGGAGATTTACTAAAACTGGTGCAGCGGTGCATGGGTACATAGGGGGAGATTTACTAAAACTGCTGCAGCTGTGCATGGAGACATAGGGGGAGATTTACTAAAACTGGTGCAGCGGTGCATGGATACATAGGGAGAGATTTACGAAAACTGGTGCAGCGGTGCATGGATACATAGGGGGAGATTTACTAAAACTGGTGCAGCGGTGCATGGAGACATAGGGGGAGATTTACTAAAACTGGTGCAGCGGTGCATGGGTACATAGGGGGAGATTTACTAAAACTGCTGCAGCTGTGCATGGAGACATAGGGGGAGATTTACTAAAACTGCTGCAGCGGTGCATGGAGACATAGGGGGAGATTTACTAAAACTGGTGCAGCGGTGCATGGATACATAGGGGGCGATTTACTAAAACTGGTGCAACGGTGCATGGATACATAGGGGGAGATTTACTAAAACTGGTGTAGCGGTGCATGGATACATAGAGGGAGATTTACTAAAACTGGTGCAGCGGTGCATGGATACATAGGGGGAGATTTACTAAAACTGGTGCAGCGGTGCATGGATACATAGGGGGAGATTTACTAAAACTGGTGCAGCGGTGCATGGATACATAGGGGGAGATTTACTAAAACTGGTGCAGCGGTGCATGGAGACATAGGGGGAGATTTACTAAAACTGGTGCAGCAGTGCATGGTAGCCAAACAGCTTCTAACCTCAGCTTGTTCAATTAAGCTTTGACAATACAACATGGAAGTTGGTTGGTTTCTATGCAGAGTTGCATCTGATTTTGCACTCTCCAGCTTTAGTAAATAACCCCCATAGGCTTTTATTAGGTTGAGTTCAGGGGCTTTTGCAAAAAAAAAAAAAAAAAAAAAACTCCAGAAGCTCCTAAACTCACATTTACAAGTAGCAGTGTACATGAGCCCTAAACCTGTTTGCTATTTAAAAACTAGTGTTTACAATCATTTTAAATGTTTACATGTGAAATAAAGACTTAATATTGAATGAACTGTATCAATAACAAATGGCTGAAAATAAATTAAATAAAAATAAAATTGGCCCAAAATCCATGATGGTTTCCCTTTAACAGCTAGCGTATTGGCACTTTTTATGGATTGATCTTTCCATGTTCTCTGTGTAGTCATGTTCCTATTGACATTCACACCATGCCACAAATGAGATATTAGTCTAATTGATACATCTGATTAGCCAAGTTAATGCCTTATTTATTCTGCTGATCACTCTGGGTGTATTGTTCCTTTTATCAACACGCAGCATGTTAATCCCCAGTGTATTAGCAGCTCTGCAAAGCACAACATACCTGCTTAGTGGAATATATGATAATCCCTGCATTGTATCCCATTTCCCCTG
The DNA here is from genome assembly GCF_062004578.1 of Staurois parvus. Lineage (NCBI taxonomy): Eukaryota > Metazoa > Chordata > Amphibia > Anura > Ranidae > Staurois > Staurois parvus. Next base: position 2,397,650 of record NW_028317826.1, read on the forward strand.
TGCTCTCATCTGGTGAGACTTCATTAAGCTACCTGCAGGATTAGTGGGCCAGAAATAACACAGTATTGTAATTAGCGCAACTGCAAGTATACACTTAGTCTTTCAATCTTGTTTCCCAGGATCACAGTCTCGGAAACAAAGTACGGAAGAAAGCGGGCATCCCCCTGATGTTCATCATTCAGAACACCATCGTTCTGGACAAGCCTTCCCCCAAATCCGTGGCTCATGTCAAGGCCTTACAGGCCAGCGAGCTGGTGCCCGACCATCAGAAGCAGAATCTGGAGCATCTGAAGGATGAGCAGGGGGTGGCTCAAGACACAGGACGCCGAGGAAAAAAAAGGAAACGTGTCGGAGGGCCCAACCCTTTAAGTTGCCTGAAGAAGAAGAAAAAAACGCCAACTCGGCCTATCACAGCGGCTCCTGATCAGACGAAGAGGAGGAGGAAAAGGAAGAGAGGGAAAGGGTTAGGAAAACACAATACAGAGACTGCATAGTGGGAGATAATTTTATATTTTTATTTGAAACCTGTTATGTTTCTAAGAGTTTTCAGCTTTTGTAACTTATTACAGTAAAAAAAGGATTTATTTTGAGGCTGTGATTCATTTGACTTTCAAGTGTCAGTGTGTTTATAAAGAACATTATTACCTGTATGTGTTCTTTTACCTGCATCCCATAATTCTCTGCACAGCAGCATTCTCCGGTCCCCTGTATTCTACTGCACAGCAGCACTCTCCGGTCCCCTGTATTCTACTGCACAGCAGCACTCTCCGGTCCCCTGTATTCTACTACACAGCAGCACTCTCCGGTCCCCTGTATTCTACTACACAGCAGCACTCTCCGGTCCCCTGTATTCTACTACACAACAGCACTCTCCGGTCCCCTGTATTCTACTACACAACAGCACTCTCCGGTCCCCTGTATTCTACTACACAGCAGCCTTCTCCGGTCCCCTGTATTCTACTACACAGCAGCCTTCTCCGGTCCCCTGTATTCTACTGCACAGCAGCATTCTCCGGTCCCCTGTACTCTACTGCACAGCAGCACTCTCCGGTCTCCTGTATTCTACTGCACAGCAGCACTCTCCGGTCCCCTGTATTCTACTACACAACAGCACTCTCCGGTCCCCTGTATTCTACTACACAACAGCACTCTCCGGTCTCCTGTATTCTACTGCACAGCAGCACTCTCCGGTCCCCTGTATTCTACTGCACAACAGCACTCTCCGGTCCCCTGTATTCTACTACACAGCAGCACTCTCCGGTCCCCTGTATTCTACTGCACAACAGCACTCTCCGGTCCCCTGTATTCTACTACACAACAGCACTCTCCGGTCCCCTGTATTCTACTACACAACAGCACTCTCCGGTCCCCTGTATTCTACTACACAGCAGCCTTCTCCGGTCCCCTGTATTCTACTACACAGCAGCCTTCTCCGGTCCCCTGTATTCTACTGCACAGCAGCATTCTCCGGTCCCCTGTACTCTACTGCACAGCAGCACTCTCCGGTCTCCTGTATTCTACTGCACAGCAGCACTCTCCGGTCCCCTGTATTCTACTACACAACAGCACTCTCCGGTCCCCTGTATTCTACTACACAACAGCACTCTCCGGTCTCCTGTATTCTACTGTACAGCAGCTTTCTCCGGTCCCCTGTATTCTACTGCACAGCAGCCTTCTCCATTCCCCTGTATTCTACTACACAACAGCACTCTCCGGTCCCCTGTATTCTACTACACAGCAGCCTTCTCCATTCCCCTGTATTCTACTACACAACAGCACTCTCCGGTCCCCTGTATTCTACTGCACAGCAGCACTCTCCGGTCTCTTGTATTCTACTACACAACAGCACTCTCCGGTCCCCTGTATTCTACTACACAGCAGCCTTCTCCGGTCCCCTGTATTCTACTACACAACAGCACTCTCCGGTCCCCTGTATTCTACTACACAACAGCACTCTCCGGTCCCCTGTACTCTACTGCACAGCAGCACTCTCCGGTCTCCTGTATTCTACTACACAACAGCACTCTCCGGTCCCCTGTATTCTACTACACAACAGCACTCTCCGGTCCCCTGTATTCTACTGCACAGCAGCACTCTCCGGTCCCCTGTATTCTACTGCACAGCAGCACTCTCCGGTCCCCTGTATTCTACTGCACAGCAGCACTCTCCGGTCCCCTGTATTCTACTGCACAGCAGCACTCTCCGGTCTCCTTTTTCCTACTGCACAGCAGCACTCTCCGGTCCCCTGTATTCTACTGCACAGCAGCACTCTCCGGTCCCCTGTATTCTACTGCACAGCAGCACTCTCCGGTCCCCTGTATTCTACTGCACAGCAGCACTCTCCGGTCTCCTTTTTCCTACTGCACAGCAGCACTCTCCGGTCTCCTTTTTCCTACTGCACAGCAGCACTCTCCGGTCTCCTGTTTCCTACTGCACAGCAGCACTCTCTGGTCTCCTGTTTCCTACTGCACAGCAGCACTCTCCGGTCCCCTGTATTCTACTGCACAGCAGCACTCTCCGGTCCCCTGTATTCTACTGCACAGCAGCACTCTCCGGTCCCCTGTATTCTACTGCACAGCAGCACTCTCTGGTCTCCTGTTTCCTACTGCACAGCAGCACTCTCCGGTCCCCTGTATTCTACTGCACAGCAGCACTCTCCGGTCCCCTGTATTCTACTGCACAGCAGCACTCTCCGGTCCCCTGTATTCTACTGCACAGCAGCACTCTCTGGTCTCCTTTTTCCTACTGCACAGCAGCACTCTCTGGTCTCCTTTTTCCTACTGCACAGCAGCACTCTCTGGTCTCCTGTTTCCTACTGCACAGCAGCACTCTCTGGTCTCCTGTTTCCTACTGCACAGCAGCACTCTCTGGTCTCCTGTTTCCTACTGCACAGCAGCACTCTCCGGTCCCCTGTATTCTACTGCACAGCAGCACTCTCTGGTCTCCTTTTTCCTACTGCACAGCAGCACTCTCTGGTCTCCTTTTTCCTACTGCACAGCAGCACTCTCTGGTCTCCTGTTTCCTACTGCACAGCAGCACTCTCTGGTCTCCTGTTTCCTACTGCACAGCAGCACTCTCTGGTCTCCTGTTTCCTACTGCACAGCAGCACTCTCTGGTCTCCTGTTTCCTACTGCACAGCAGCACTCTCCCTTCTCCAGTATTCTACTGCACAGCAGCACTCTCCGGTCTCCTGTTTCCTACTGCACAGCAGCACTCTCCGGTCTCCTGTTTCCTACTGCACAGCAGCACTCTCCGGTCCCCTGTATTCTACTGCACAGCAGCACTCTCCCTTCTCCTGTATTCTACTGCACAGCAGCACTCTCCGGTCCCCTGTATTCTACTGCACAGCAGCACTCTCCGGTCCCCTGTATTCTACTGCACAGCAGCACTCTCCGGTCTCCTGTTTCCTACTGCACAGCAGCACTCTCCCTTCTCCTGTATTCTACTGCACAGCAGCACTCTTCCCTTCTATATTCTAATGCACAGTGACACTCAATATACAAGACGGGGTCAGCACTCTGAGTCTGTTAGATTTATTACTGTTCATAGTATTGTTGGCCAGCTAATTAAAGTAGAATTCTAGCCTAACACTAACTATGCTTAAAATTTCCCTTCCTGCTACCTATGCTGTTTAACCTATGGGGAAAAAAAAAAAATCTGTATACTTGCGTAATTTTAGTCTGGTCATGTGATCCTTGGTATCAGTGAGCAGTGGCTGCAGGGGAAAGCTCAACAAAATTTGGGAATTCTAAGAGTGGGGGCGTCACTCATAGGCTCCCATGTCCCAGCCATTGTTGACATTTCTTCTCCCCTGCAGTTGCTACTCTTGGACACAGGAGAGCTGGAGTTGCAGGATCATGTGACTGGAGTGGACTAAAGATAGCTATGTATATAGATCTTTTTACACGGCTTAGGCAGCATAGCTGGGTGGGTGAAACATTTTTGAGCATAGTGTGGTTTAAACTGGAATTCTACTTTAAAGTTACCCATCTCGCCACTGGCTTTGCTATATAAATCCTGTCTATAGCAGAGAAAGTCCAACTTTGGTCTGGTTCTTCCACTTCTCACACTTTGCTGTAGGTACCTTAATGTAATAGGCAACTTTACTGACCAATGGTAAGGTGTGGAGGGGTCAAGTAGGAGCTTTTGTGTTGGCTTACATGGGCATCCAAATAAAACTTGCTAGACACTAGTACATTTTCAAATGTTTATAAGGACATTCTATAAAAGTTCTCATCAGTACATGTGATGACGTGATAAATTTTTGAATGTAATGAATGAGTGAATGGATATTCCTAAATGAAAACCACGTTCGCTGTTAGAAATTAATTTGAGAACTTTTTTTACACTTCTTCTTGGGCCTTTGTCATCACTGTGGTCAAAAATGAATGTGGCTTTGACCTCACTAATGATTAGAAAAATCCAACAAACATTATTAAAACAAAATTTTTCGAGTTAAATTCTACTAGTGTAAGGCCAGATTTAAACAAGGTTTACCTTTGGCAGTGTATGGCGAGCTTTAGAACCAAGTCATCTGTTACAGGACATGAGATGATGTAAGGAACCATTGTGTACGGCTGGACATCAGTGACGCAGTAGTGTGTTACAAGAGATGTACCTCTTCAATTTTATCTGGGTTGGCCTTCTTACATTGTGTGACGTGGTGACGGGTCACTTTTATCCACTCGTTAGCATTTATTTTTATTTTTCCAAGCAACAGCAATCCATTAAGATCTGAGCCAGAATAAAAAGAAGAGCCAGGTAGAGCTTGATGCCAAACTGGGTTTATATATAAAAACAAAAAACCTACATGTATAGCGAAGTGCAGACTTCATTATTTCAATAATTTGTAGTGTTTCAGTATATATTCTGTTTAATATATTAGTGCTAAATTTATCTTAAAGCAGATCTCCAGGCAAAAAGTTCTTTAAATGTCTGTGCTGCTGGTTTCTTACTTTCATTGAATATGTCATCTATCTTTTGGTGCACTCAATAGTTGCTCTGAAATAGCCTATTCATTGACAAATCAAAGCGTTAATTCTTTTGGTTTCCTGTTTGTGAGACCAATGTCTGCTATTCCCTCAGCCATCGGTCTTGGCACATTTCTTCTGTAGTTCTTTCCCCAGAAAGCAGTGATGTCATTCAGCCCCACATGCAGTGGTGGGCAGACCGAGATTCTCAGACAAATTCACTACTATTCCCTGTGGTTGATGGGAACTGTAGTTTCCTTTTACTGCAGAGAGAGAAAGAAGAGGATATGATGTTATCCTGGCTGTTACACCTCCTCCTTGGCAGAGCAGATGCTGTTATCTTTTAAATTACAGAAATGAGGTCATGAAAATTCAACTGGACTTTTCTCTTAAATGGTAAGGATTTTAAAAATTTTATTAGCTGTATAGTGTTTTGTGTAGGGGGATGTGCTGATGGGTGAGTTCTTTTTTTAAGATAAATATTAACCGTTTCAATACCGTGCAATTTTACACCTACCTGCCCAGGCCAGTTTTCAGGTTTCAGCGCTCTCACACTTTGAATGACAATTGCGCGGTCATACAACATTGTACCCAAACTAAAATTTGATCATTTTCTTCACACAACTAGAGCTTTCTTTTGGTGGTATTTAATCACCGCTGGGGTTTTTATTTTTTGCTAAATTAACAAAAAAAGACCAAAAATTTTGAAAAAAAAACACATTTTTCTTTGTTTCTGTTATAAAAGTTTACAAATAAATAATTGTTCTTCATAAATTTAGGCCGAGATGTATTCTGCTACATGTCTTTGGTGAAAATAACCCAAATTAGGATGTATTTTTTAGTTTGTAGGAAAGTTATAGAGTTCACAAACTGGTATAGATCTGAATATTGATCAATCCTGAAGTACTGACAGCCAATCTAATATCTTGAGGTCCAAGAATGTCAGAACAGTACAGATATCCCCCAAATGACCCCTTTTTGCAGAGTAGACAGTCCGACGTACTTCATAAGAGGCATGGCGAGTTTTTTGAAGTTGTATTTTTTTGTCATAATTTTTCGGAAAATGAAAAAATTAAAAAAATTATTTTCACTATTTTTTTTTTACATACTGTCACCAGTGCAGTACAGCGTCATCATATAACTGGCATGGCGGTGAACAGCGACACTGACTGGTGACAGTATGAAAAAAAAAAATATATATATTTTTTTTAATTTTTTTTATTTTTTTATTATATTTCATTTTTTATTACATTTTTTTACATTTTTTTAAGATTTTTTTTCATATTTTACTATGACCAAAATAGTACAATGTTACCATAGTAACACTGTACTACTTTGGGGAAGTGATCATTATTTTTTTTTTTTTTTTTTACACAATTTGCTTATAGCAAAGAATTACTTTGCTATAAGCAAGCATTTACCTGAATGAAATCGATTCATTCAGCTTTTTTTTTTTTTCTTGTGCTTAGCTGTGATTTGGTCACAGCTAATCACATGACATGTGCATGTGATTAGCTGTGACCATTCACAGTTAGGCACTAGTATACAATGGATGGCATCATGAATGAAGCCATCCATTGTATACAACTGTCATGTGACCTGCTGTGATTGGTCACAGCAGGTCACATGGTACCGGCAACGGGAGCCGGTACTCGGATCTGTCATCGGCCGTGTCCGAGGTGCACGGGCGGTGACAGATCGCACTGCTGCGTCGCTCTGCAACCGCGCAAACCGCGCATGTGCGGGAGCACGCCAAATGGCGTGCACCCGGAAAGCTGCAGCGCTTTTCAAGCCGCCAAACGGCCATTGGCCGGGCGGCTAATGGTTAAATTTCTTTTAGTCAGGTAAATACAAAATGTTGCATGTTGATATTTACCACTTGTAAGCCAGTGGTGATACTGTAGCAACAGAAGAGCCTAATCAGCAGGCTGGTTACAACCATAACAGCTGGGAATGAGGAATATGAAATATATATCTATTTTTTTTAAAAAGTAAAAAAAAAAATAAATGTGTGTACACACACACACACACACACTCTCTCTCTCTCTCTCTCTCTCTCTCTCTCTCCAGTAATGCAACTTAAAAGGTGAAACTAATATGTGAGATAGACTCATTACATGCAAAGCCGTGATTTGTTATACTTGTGATGAAAATGGCTTACAGCTCATAAAAACCCCAAATCCACAATCTCAGAAAATTAGAATATTGTGAAAAGGTGCAATATTCTAGGCTCAAAGTGTCCCACTCTAATCAGCTAATTAAGCCATAACACCTGCAAAGGGTTCCTGAGCCTTTAAATGTTCTATCAGTCTGGTTCAGTAGGAATCACAATCATGGGAAAGACTGCTGACCTGACAGTTGTGCAGAAAACCATCATTGAGGGAAAGCCTCAAAAGGGAATTGCAAAAGAAGTTGGATGTTCCCAAGGTGCTATATCAAAGCACATTAATAGAAAGTTATGTGGAAGGGAAAAGTGTGGAAGAAAAAGGTGCACAAGCAGCAGAGATGACCGCAGCCTGGAGAGGATTGTCAGGAAAAGGCCATTCAAAAGTGTTGGGGACTTTCACAAGGAGTGGACTGAGGCTGGAGTCAGTGCATCAAGAGCCACCACACACAGGTGGATCCTGGACATGGGCTTCAAATGTCGTATTCCTCTTGTCAAGCCGCTCCTGAACAACAAACAACGTCAGAAGCGTCTTACCTGGGCAAAGGAAAAACAGACCTGGTCTGTTGCTCAGTGGTCCAAAGTCCTCTTTTCTGATGAGAGCAACTTTTGCATCTCATTTGGAAACCAAGGACCCAGAGTATGGAGGAAGAATGGAGAGGCACACACTGCAAGATGCTTAAAGTCCAGTGTGAAGTTTCCACAGTCTGTGTTGATTTGGGGAGCCATGTCATCTGCTGGTGTTGGTCCACTGTGCTTCATTAAGTCCAGGGTCAACGCAGCCGTCTACCAGGAGATTTTGGAGCACTTCATGCTTCCTTCCGCAGACGAGCTTTATGGGGATGCTGACTTAATTTTCCAGCAGGACTTGGCACCTGCCCACACTGCCAAAAGCACCAAAACCTGGTTCAATGACCATGGGATTACTGTGCTTGATTGGCCAGCAAACTCGCTTGACCTGAATCCCATAGAGAATCGATGGGGCATTGCCAAGAGAAAGATGAGACATTAGACCGTACAATGCAGAAGAACTGAATGCCGCTATTGAAGTATCCTGGTCTTCCATAACACCTCAGCAGTGCCACAGGCTGATAGCTTCCATGCAACACCGCATTGAGGCAGTAATTGCTGCAAAAGGGGCCCAAACCAAGTACTGAGTATATATGCATGCTTATACTTTTCAGAGGTGCGATATTGTTCTATGTACAATCCTTGTTTTATTGATTGCATGTAATATTCTAATTTTCTGATTGTGGATTTGGGGTTTTCATGAGCTGTAAGCCATAATCATCACAATGATGACAAGTCACGGCTTGAACTATCTTGCTTTGCATGTAATGAGTCTATCCCATATATTAGTTTCACCTTTTAAGTTGCATTACTGAAATAAATTAACTTTTGCACGATATTCTAATTTCTCGAGTTTCACCTGTGTACACACACTCTCTCTCTCTCTCTCTCTTTCTGTATATTTACTGTAAGAAAGCTCAGAACAACGTTGAACATCTAATCTGTCAGTGTGATGGTGAAGGGAAGAATGTTCACCTTGCTGTATGCTGTTAGATAGAAATCGTTCTCTCACTGCAGGGTGGTAAAATTTGTCAGGATCTGCTCCTCTGAAAACAGCACTTTATATTTCCAGATTAATGTCACAGTACAGTGGCCAGGAAGCCTGCTGTCTGAGTGTTCGCGCTGTCAACTGTGAAATAAAGTTTGTTGTAATGCTTAACAAACTATACTAAACTGATTATATGAGACTGATAGAGAGAGGCTTGTGCTCAGGTCTATATTGGTTTTAGACTCATCTCATGTCACCAGTGCTATTGCATTTGATGTTTATTTTTGTTTTGTTTATATGGCACCAACCACCTATTTTATGGTGTTTTACTTAAGTTATTAACCACTTAAAGCCTTTCAGAGCTGGTCCTCTAAGGAGTTCTTAGTGCTGTCTGGTGGCTTCCCTACCATGTGATTACTGTGATTGAATATCACAATGATCATATGGTTGGCATCCCATGCCCCTGATCATAAATAGTGAGCTGTCAGTGAGAGCCCAGGTGCTGTCCTGGGAGCACCAAGTAAGCATGCTTCCAGCACAAAACGGCAACCCTGCCTATATGCATACACGTGGCCGCATGGTGTTAAAGCCCACTTCTTGGCTGGCACATACTGTATAAGCGTACGCCCAGTGTTAAAATAGTGTCATTGTATTTGGTTTCTACATTAAATCGTAAATCAAGCCAAAACAGTTTTTCTAGCTTTGGATGGAGTTAGGTCAGTGGTCGGCAAGCCGCGGCTCGCGAGCCACATGCGGCTCTTTACAAGCTTAAATGCGGCTCTTCTGTGTGCCGGGCGCCCGCTCCCCTCCCTCCCCTCCCTCCCCTCCCTCCTCTCGGACGGGCGTGTGCCGGGCGGCCGCCCCCTCACCTCCCTCCTCTCGGACGGCCGCCCGCTCCCCTCCCTCCTCTCGGGCGGCCGCCCCAAAAGTCAGGACTCTGCAGCTGTCAGGATGTAGGCGGGGCAGCCAGGATGTAGGCGGGGCAGCGTGACGAACTCCTCTCCTCTCACAGTCCGCCCTGAAGACCAGAACGGCGCGGGAAGCACGACGAGAGGAACGCGCGGAGCAAAGGTAAGTGAATTGACACAGGGGGGACTTACTATATGGGGGATGAATTACTATATGGGGGGGACTTACTATATGGGGGGGGACTTACTATATTGGGGATGAATTACTATATGGGGGGGGACTTACTATATGGGGGACTTACTATATGGGGGACTTACTATATGGGGGGGAATTACTATATGGGAGATGAATTACTATATGGGGGATGAATTACTATGGGGGATGAATTACTATGGGGGATGAATTACTATATGGGGGATGAATTACTATGGGGGATGAATTACTATATGGGGGATGAATTACTATGGGGGATGAATTACTATGGGGGGATGAATTACTATGGGGGGATGAATTACTATATGGGGGATGAATTACTATGGGGGATGAATTACTATGGGGGGATGAATTACTATGGGGGGATGAATTACTATGGGGGATGAATTACTATATGGGGGATGAATTGCTATGGGGGATGAATTGCTATATGGGGGATGAATTACTATGGGGGATGAATTACTATATGGGAGATGTATTTTCAGTTTTAAAAATGTGGCTCTCAAAATAAATTTCAATCGTGGTTTTGGCGAGATTTGGCTCAGTTGAAAAAAAAGGTTGCCCACCACTGAGTTAGGTCAATGTGTTTCATCATGTGAGTTTTCCATTATGTCATTACACCAACCAGGGTGCCTTGACGTTTCTTCAGGAGTGCCTTGGTAAAATGCCCAAAAGCTGTATACAAGCCAACGGATGGGTCCAGCCTGCCTTTTTAGTCACAAAAAGTAACGGGTTTTCCTTGTGCACCATTACATCCTTCTAGCCGCTGGCATCCTAACAACCAATGACACCATCAGTTGATATGGAGGATGTCTGTCGCCTACATGCCATCCTTGTTTGACCCTCCCCTGCCCCTCTCTGTCAGCAATGGGGGCAAACTAGCCGAGTGATGGAGAGAAACTGAGGGGGAAGAGAAACATTGGAGTACTATTCTGTTCCAATGTGCAAAAGTGTATTTGCTTTGGAAGAATAAATCTCCTCTAACGTTGAGTGTCCTACATGTGTGAATAGCAACTGATGTACAAAATCTACTTGCGCTCTTATGTTAGATAATCAGTGAATATACACCTGTAGCTGCTAACATCTGATCCTGTACCAATAGATCTAATAAAGTGTACAAATAAAGCAAAAAATGATGTAGCGCCTAAAAGGAATAAATAAATAGTCTGATGAAATTAATAAATCATACTAAGCACATAGTCAGTACAACAAAACAACACACTCCTTAGTATGTGAAAGGAGAAAATAGTGCGTAATGGAACTAGATATGTGAGGTCTTAAACACATGTGAAACCACTGCACACAGTGCACATATAAAAAAAAAAAAGGTCCAGTGATCCGTGTCATATTCCTTCCGCTCATGCAAAGTCAATGGAATGTGTATAATCCCACACACCCCGAAGTGCAATCCAAAACCGGCTGAAATGGCCTCTCACTTCCTACCTGCGACCCTGCAGGGCCACAGAGCATATACTATCACCACTGGATCAAGATAACCTTCCTCTTGAGTAGATGACTTGAAGATATATCCCCAGTACACTGATTCCACCTCTCCTATAATATCCTTGATGGTCAGATGAGCAGGATGGATCCCAATAGGATAAAAGAAGAAGACATCCTCCATAGTGTAAAACCGCTTTAATACTGCTTAAAAACTAAGTCAAATGCACACTTACATCAGCAAGATGAAATACAGCTTGTTCCCATACCATGGGTGTAAACATGTGGCTGAAGGGTGTTCCAAGATGGCGCCGCGCCGGAAGTGCGTCACCACATATTGCCGTCGGCGCGTTGCGTCGCGTGACCTCGTGACTTCCTCAGGAAGTTTCTGCAATAGGTAAAACTATTAGAATACTTTTTTTTTTTTTTACATTTTAGAATGGGGTGCCTTGAGACTGACCATAATTTTCAAGGGTGCCTCAAAATTGTTCATAACGTTAAATGGTGCCTTGACTGAAAAAAGGTTGAGAAACACTGCATTACACCATAAAAAACATCAACCAAAAGTGAGGGTTTCTACACTCTTTAAAGAAGCCATATTTTAAACACTTTGGGAGTAATTTTATATAATAAAGCACTTTGGTTTTATTGGTATTATGCTACAGATGTGTTTTTATTCTGGATCTGAGCTGAGTTGGTCATCAAGAGAGGAGCATCGATTTTTGGATGTTTCTGTTCCTGTTCTGAACTGGTGGTAATGGAGTGGATTTGGGGGACAGTCTGGTCAGTGTTTTTGACTCTTTAAAAAAGGGGGTCAATTTCTTCCAGAGTACATTTGGAGATGGATGAATGTTGGTGCAGGGAGTGATGAATCTTGGAATAATTTGGAGTGTGCAGACCTATCGGAAGTGCTTATGTGACTCAATTAATAGGAGTCTTTTACACGTGGTGAGCCTTTTATTATTACACAAGATATTTTCTATGTGGTGATTCAGTTTAATGACAGAATGTGAGTATAATAGTATGAGAGTACAACTCGAATTGCCTTAGAGATCTTGCACTATGGAGATGTTTCTTTAAATTCTTGAGTCAAGGACCAAGGAAAGTCGAGAGAATGAGAAGGGTATTCGATATAGAGTCCAACCCAATCTGGGAGAAGAGATAGATTTCACATCAGGTACAATTAATCCCTCAGAAAAGTGCTGCATGACCTGCTTTTTGATGAGAGGTCAATATATTCTGGTGAGCTATTAATTTGCTTCAAGGTAACTCTAATCAGCTGGTGGAATAATTGTGGGGAGTGGAGAAGGCTTGTACAGTATGGGCTTTTGCTGTATCGCGGACTCTTCATTTATCAAATAATTTGAGCACTGGATCACAGACATTTTGTGAATTTAGATATAAGCTGGCCCTCCCTCCCTCCCCCCCCCCCCCCAATAACCTAGACCCCACAATAGTAGAGCTCCCCAAGCAACACTACACCACCCAGTGACAATAGATGCCCCAGCAGCCAGCACACCCCAGTGCTCCTTGCCAGTACATATGTACATTCAGTACTGGAGGTGCCAGAACTGTGTGCCCCCTCATTTCTGCTGAAAAAAAGCCCTGTATCTTTAATCTTCTACATAATAGTTACTGAAGAAAATTTGAATGTAGAATACACAGATTTATTCTTAATAAAATACGCTACTGTCTAGTCCTAACTTAAGCTGGCTATAGACTGATTGAAGTTTGGCTGGTTCATCAGAGACCAACCAAATATTGAGCAGTGTGTCTTGTGTCCCTGCTGGACAGAAGTCGATAGTTTGATTGACTTCTGTTATAGGGACATGCTGTAAACTTTAGTCAATTAGAGGCTGCAGCTAATTGGTTACAACCGCTGATCAGTATGTTCCAACAGGGGCAAGTCCTTCTGTCAAAATACACTGTCCTGGTGGGTTAGGGGTGGGGGGTGGGATTCCTCCATCCACTTTGTGTAGATGGAGGAATCTTAGCTAATTTGTTTTTTTTTTTTTGTTCAACCAACTGGCTGAACAAAAAAAAAAAACAAGCAGTTTATGGCCAGCTTAGCTCATTCCTTTCATGCCTTCCTTTTTCAAATTACCTGGCAGCTTCATAAATCTCGTAGACACTGTAGTGGTGAGGTGCTGCCACATTAGGCTCCCACAAAGCGTCAAATGGATTCTGTTAAAGCTAACACGTAATGGGATAAATACAAGGGGTGCTTTTGTGGATCTTTTTTTTTTCAATATGCTAGTTTGCTGGGGGTATTTTTTTGCTGATCATTCTGTGATAAGCTGTTGGTTTGTAAGTACAATACTTACCACGTTTTTATTAATAAAATCAATATTTGAGGATAATGCACTAGGCTGGTGCACCCTCTCTTTTTGTATTTTTCTAGTGTTTTCAGACATCCCCAGTCTTGAGAGGGCAGCAAGGTGAGGCTTGTCTGGCAGATCTATGAGCGTAGTCTAGCCAAGCGGTATCTTTTGGGGTTCACTTCCAAACACAGGAGACTGTGATTATATTCACTAGAGATGTATAAGGCACTTTGTGTAACAGATCTATGAAGCACTGTATGTAATAGAGATGTATAAGGCACTAAAAAAAAAAGCCAAGAGGCACTGCTTGTAACAGAAGTTATTGCAGGAGGAGGGCAAAATAAAAGGTGAGCCTGCCATAATGGACAAGTACTGTATGTTGTGCATACTTGAACAATATGGCAAATTATCCCCCTACATTTAGCTCTACTTTAAGGTAGACTTGGATGTGTTCATGATTCCTAAGCTAAGCAGAGCAGCCCAGATTCTGGGGCTTTGTGCATGAAATTAGACAGAATGGGCCAGAAAATAGAGGAGCCTTTTTATACAAGTGGGTTGTGTTTCTTTTTTTTAACTTGCCCACAGGTGCACTTTAGTTCTAGGTAGTCGACTACAATCACACTCCGGAAACCTCCTCCTATGTGAGTTAGGTTGGTCTGCCACCTGTGAAACTCCTATATGCTTCAAAGGTTGACCATCCAAGCCAGGTCTGAATCTGATTGGCAACTGTGATGAAGGGAACCTGAAGACCCACGGTGGGTGTGTTTTTGGAATACCTTTCTTGCATTAGAAGCTGGGAAACAAAAGGTGTTCCCAGTTTACCAACAGTAGGTATACTGGTGCAACAGGTATAAGACCTTAGTTAAACTTGTGGGGGCCATCCAACATTAGGTAGACTGGTGCAACAGGGATAAGACCCTAGTTTAAACTTGCGAGGGCCATCCAACAGTAGGTAGACTGGTGCAACAGGTATAAGACCCTAGTTAAATTTGCGGGGGCCATCCAACAGTAGGTAGACTGGTGCAACAGGGATAAGACCCTAGTTAAACTTGCAGGGGTCATCCAACATTAGGTAGACTGGTGCAACAGGTATAAGAACCTAGGTAAACTTGTGAGGGCCATGCAACAGTAGGTAGACTGGTGCAACAGGTATAAGACCCTAGTTAAACTTGCGGGGGCCATCCAACAGTAGGTAGACTGGTGCAACAGGGATAAGACCCTAGTTAAACTTGCAGGGGCCATCCAACAGTAGGTAGACTGGTGCAGCAGGTATAAGAACCTAGTTAAACTTGTGAGGGCCATGCAACAGTAGGTAGACTGGTGCAACAGGAATAAGACCCTAGTTAAACGTGCGGGGACCATCCAGCAGTAGGTAAACTGGTGCATCATGGATAAGACCCTAGTTATACTTGCGGGGGCAGTCAGTGATTACATGTGGGAGACCCAATGGGGGTTCCCGGCAATAAGCTGCTGGCAGAAGCCCCATGTAAAAAACAATGGCGGGCTGATAGCTTCTTAGCTGCTCGCATATAATCGCTCCTGGAGGTATTACCTCTGAGTGATTGGCCCTGGGTGCAGACCCACTGGGTCTCCTGTATGTAATTATACACCAGCCCCATTTGTAAATGTGATTGGGTCTAAAGTATCGAGCAGGTAGGCTGTGTTCCTTAGTGCATCTCAACTCTTTGGTTTTGATTCTTCTTGGAGTTCCCCTTTAACCATAAGTCAAACTAAAATTATCTTTATCTCCAAATGCAAAAAACCAGCAGACACTTGTGTATTCTGGCCTGGTAGCCCTTAGGGCCCCTTTATTGTTTACATTGTGCTTTGTCAGCATTTCTGGCTGGCTGTCTGTAGATGACAAAATCATACCAAGCAGAAGGATACGGTACTCGATCATGATGACTTAGGATGTGTATAAATCATACATCCATTTCTCTGAGCCATTAACAGAATGAAACTGATAAAATGCAATGAGTGAGATTTGTATATGAGGTGCAGAGGAGGGGACACTTCTGCTGTGCAGACCTGGGGGCCGGGTGACATATATCAAGCATGTTGTGAGCCAGTTGGAATAGATTTACTGCCACTAGTAATGTAGATTGGGCTTGGTAGACATTCCAGTGACAGGCCTTTTTAATACTGCGTGCTCTATTAAAAGTCGTCGGTCATGCCTGTGCTCTTGGAAGGTCCTTGCAGTATATTGTTCAGATGATTTCATTCTCTTCCAGAAGGGGAATTCACCTTTTGCGGTTTTTTTTTGAGAATCTAAGCCTAAAGCTGATCTCCAGCCACAAACACTGTTATTTTAATATATTCCTCACTAGCCACAAAGAATATAAATCCACTTTGTGTGCACCAAATGCATTTTCAAACTCAGATATTACCTTGTAAAAGTAGAGTGCTAGTCAAAAGTGACTGTGCTGTACATAACCTGAGCAGAGCTGTGGGAGGGACCCAGTAGGCCCCACCCACTACAGGCTGCCTGCAGAAAACAAGAGGGGGCGGAGACAAGACCAGTCACCCTGCACAAGAAGAGAGAGCAGCAGTGAGCGGTCTTTATTACAGGAAGCTCCTACACAGAGGGAAAGTCTCACACTGTATTACTTTAAAGATTTAGAAGAAATACACAAAGCATACAAGATTCAAGTTTACAAGCTGCAACATCATTCGGATTAATAGTGGTTGGCTAGAAATAATTGAAAGACAATGTGGAAATTAATATATAATTTTAAATCTTGACCATAGATACACTTTAAAGTGTAACTAAAGGCCAAACTTTTTTTTTTTTTTAAATTTTTAGTATTGGATAGCGGGGAGAGGGATTAGAACCCCTGTCAATTTTTACTGCTCTCTGTGTCTACGTTACGGAGAGTTACTTAGTTAGTCCAGCTGAAAAAAAGACAAAAGTCCATCTAGTTCAACCATTAAAAAAAAAAAAGTTCTCCTATACCCACAGAGAGTCACCCTCTCGATTTTGTCTTGCTCACAATTATTACCGAAAATGAAAGTGAAACCCAAATTTTGGGTTGTCCCCAGAAGTAATAGAGGGGAAATCTTCCAAGAGAGACACTAGTTCTGCTGAGAACCTGGGATTCCATGACTTTGGAGGGATTTCCTCTCACTTTCTGTTTACATTATAGGACAGGAGATTAAGGGAAATCTCCCCATATGACGAAAAATATAACTGAGAGGGGTTATAACCGTCCCTTACTCCATCCAAAAAAAAGAGATTTGCCTTTAGTTCTACTTTAAATTAAGTGCTTGCATTAGCTTTTTTTCTCTGGCTTTTTTCCCTAGGATAAGATGATGGCATCAGTCTGCTGCAGGCAGAAAGAAGCATTTCCTCAGTCTCCTTTGCCCAGAGATCAGACTGTAACATTGTGGCAGATCACAAAATGAGAGGCTGATCTTTGATGATCCCTAAGCAAGGATGGCTCCTTCCTTCTAACGAGAAGAGCAGATGAAGGTATTGTTAGGTGGTGTACTGTGGTCTCTGTAAGAGGTAAAAAAAAAATACCTGGAAGTATTACACTTACGCCAATCAGCCACAACATTGTGTTCACTGATGGGTAAAGTGAATAACATTGATTATGTCATTACAATGGCATCTGAAAGTGGGTGAGATATATTAGGCTGCAAACAAGTGAACATATTGTCCCTGAAGTTGTGTTGAAAGCAGAAAAAATGGGCATAAGGATTTGAGCATCTTTGACAAGGACCCAGTTGTGATGGCTAGACCAGTGTTTCACAACCTTCTTTCAGTTGCAGCACCCTTTACAATGATGCACAATCTGGAGGCCCCCCCATTCTAAAATGAGAAAAAAACTAAACTTATAGTTTAGTATAGCAACATCTACACACGTAGGACATCCAACATTAGAGGTGATTTATTCTTTTTCCTCAGTTTCTCCCCCTCATTCAGCTAGTGTGACCCCAGTGCTGACGGAAAGAGGCAGGTGAGGGACAAACAAAGACATCCATAGGTGTCCTCTCTATCAACCTATGATGTCATTGGTTGTTAAGAGGCTGGCAGATGTCCCACACGATGCCCAAGGTTGTAATGGTGCACAATTAAAACTTGTGGCTTTGCGTAACCAAAAAAGGTGGACTTGATCCACCTGCCAGCAACTTGTTTACAATTGTTGGATAATTTGGAGCAATTTTTAGACATTTTGCCAAGGCACCCCTGAAGAACCCAGAAGGCACCCTGGTTGAAAAAGGCTGGGCTAGACAACTGGGTCAGAGTATCTACAAAACTGCATCTTTTTTGGAATTTTCCTGGTCTGCAGCGGTCAGGACCCACCAAAGTGGCCCAAGGAAGGAAAACCGGTGAACCAGCACGTGGAAAGCAAAGGCTGGCTAGTGTAGTTAAATTCAGTAGAAGAGCTATTGTAGCTAAAATTGCTGAAAACGTTCCTGCTGGTTTTGGTAGAAGGGTGTTAGAACACACAGTGCATCACGGTTTGTTATGCTTGGTGCTGAGTAGTTACAAACCAGTCTGGGTGCCCTTGCTGACCCATGGCCACAAGCAAAAGTGCCTACAATGGGCACATGAGCATCAGATCTGGACCACAGAGCAATGGAAGAAGGTGGTCTGGTCTGATAAATTCAAAAATGATTTGAGGAACACATCGAGTTTGAGGTCTTGTCTTGGCCTCCAAATTCTCCAGATCTCCATCCAATCAAGCATCTGTGGGATGTGCGGGAAAACAAGTCCAATCCATGGAGGCTCCCACCTCCCAACTTACAGGACTGCTACTGACATCTTGGTGCCAGATACAACAGCATACCTTCAGAGGTCTAGTGGAGCCCATACCTCGATGGGTTATGGTGGATGGTCATAATAATATGGCTGATTGTTGTATAAATTACTTAGCAAGTATGTACTTACCATGAAAATTTATATTTGATGATAAGTCCACTTTAAGACATTATTTTTAATATTAGGCACCATTTACATACAGTACTTGCCACGTGCAGAGAAAATAGTAGTTCATCATATAATGAAATGAAATTCTACAGAGCTGTCATTTTACCATGTAATACATGTCTAAATAAACCTATAAACACCTAAAAAAAAACGGGTATTTTTTTGGGGAGTGGCATTTCACGTGAGAAGCAGACTGATTCTGCTCTTGTCTTTCTTGTCAAGCTGTCTCTTCTGCTCGCGTGTGTTTAATGCTTTCCGTGCTCCACTGAATTTTGAAGAGAGCCGCCAGCGCGTTTCCAGAGTATACGTCTTCTGCGCTAGCTTGATGTTAAATAAGAGATACTATTATTTCTAGACAGTATAATATAGCACAGGCTGATCTCTAGGGTAATTTACACACTGTTCTCCACATTGATTCAAGCTAATTGAGTTATATTTCTCACAGTTAGCTGATAGATATCCCAACATGTATTTATCTGCTAGTCATAGCCTGGCACAAGCTGCATATATTTCCAGCAAGGACCCGTTCCATGTGTTTGTCTTCCAGTGGGAAGAGGTGTAAATCACAGTTTTTCACTGGTCTAATGCCGTTCCAGATGAGGCTTCTTATCTATCGTCTATGATTGCATTGTCACAGTCACATTCTGATTTCCTGGGGGCTGTCAGTTGTTTTATGTTTTTTTCATTTAATTATATATATATATATTTTGTATTCATGGTGGAAGGTGTGGATGATTTGGATTAGGAGATTGCTACTGCTGCACTCTTCACTGTTATCTGCCTATTCATAAGTACATGTGTTAGGTCCATACTTGGGTGCCCCCAGGGTCTTGTGCTCTTAATTACTGCCTTTCTCAGTTGTTTTAAGATGGAAAAACTCTTCATAACTCTCAGAGAACCACTGCTAATACCTACTATATGTACAGCTCATGGTACATTAGTGTGATGATGTCTTACATTGGTGGTCAGTGCGAAGAATGCTCCTTACATTTGTGGTCAGTGTAAAGAATGCTCGTTAAATTGGTGGTCAGTAAGAAGAATGATCCTTATATTGGTGGCCAGTAAGAAGAATGATCCTTATATTGGTGGTCAGTAAGAAGAATGATCCTTATATTGGTGGTCAGTAAGAAGAATGATCCTTATATTGGTGGTCAGTAAGAAGAATGATCCTTATATTGGTGGTCAGTAAGAAGAATGATTATCATATTGGTGGTCAGTAAGAAGAATGATCCTTATATTGGTGGTCAGTAAGAAGAATGATCCTTATATTGGTGGTCAGTAAGAAGAATGATTCTCATATTGGTGGTCAGTAAGAAGAATGATCCTTATATTGGGGGTCAGTAAGAATAATGTTCCTTACATTGGTGGTCAGTGGGAAGAATACTCATTACATTGATGGTCAGTAAGAAGAATGTTCCTTACATTTGTGGTCAGTGGGAAGAATGCTCGTTACATTGGTGGTCAGTGGGAAGAATGCTCCTTATATTGGTGGTCATTGGTAAGAATGCTCCTTACATTGGTGGTCATTGGTAAGAATGCTCCTTATATTGGTGGTCATTGGTAAGAATGCTCCTTACATTTGTGGTCAGTAGGAAGAATGTTCTTTATATTGGTGGTCAGTAAGAAGAATGTTCTTTATATTGGTGATCAGTAAGAAGAATGCTCCTTATATTGATGGTCAGTAAGAAGAATGCTCCATACATTTGTGGTCGGTGGGAAGAATGCTTGTTACATTTGTGGTCATTAGAAGGAATGCTCCTTACATTGGTGGTCAGTAAGAAGAATGCTCCTTATATTGGTGGTCAGTAAGAAGAATGCTCCTTACATTGGTGATCAGTAAGAAGAATGCTCCTTATATTGGTGGTCAGTAAGAAGAATACTCCTTACATTGGTGGTCAGTGGGAAGAATTCTCCTTACATTTGTGGCCAATGGGAAGAATGTTCTTTACATTGGTGGCCAGTGGGAAGAATGCTCCTTACATTTGTGGTCAGTTGAAAGAATATCTCTTAAAGTGGTTGTAAACCTCTGACATGAAATATGAACAAAACATATCCCTTTATAGTGTGTACTTGTCTCAATTAAGAGCAATAAGTGTCATTTCTGTCTGCTGGTTAGTTTTTCTGTTATCGGCCTGAGTCACTTCTGACAAGTTTTCCTGACACCAAGAGAGAAGAAATGGTGACAGTGGGGTGACCTCCAGCAGATTGACAGCCTCGGGGGGGGGGGGGGGTCTCTTCCCTCCAGTCAGCTCTCAGAACTCTCCTCACTGAGCTTTTCAGAGTGTAACCCCCTTTTATTTGAACTCTCAGATGAGCTTTGAAATTCAGCACTTTCAAAAGTGTAGAGAAGAGAGGACTGCAGATAGACAGGTACAACTAATGTAGGAGGATTTGTTTCATCTCTGTGTATCATCTGAGACTTCACTGGATATATGTGACCAAGAACCAGTGGGCGGGGCGAAACACATCAGAGAGCGTGGCCAGAATGGCGGCTGAGGCCATTCCTCAACATTGGACTCCTGAGGTCGGTTGAGCAGCATCCATCCCTTTACCTTTATTGGATCTGTTAGGATTCTAACAGTTTCCTATCATATAGAACAATGGGTTGCAAATTTGCAACATAAAGTCAAACATGTTACGATATAGGAGGGAGCACTTTCCTGCATATTCATGTATAAGTTGCTCTCTCACATATGTAGTAACGTTTTCTAAAAAATATGGAGTTAAAAAAACAGAGGGTGTTATCATCTCTAGAACGGTGTGATACCCTGTGCATTCTTTAGTTAAGGGGATGGTATACTTGAAATGACATTTGATAGGATAAAGTGCAGAGCATGGGGATTGTGCCCTCTGCTAATGGCCCGTGCCCCTGGTATACTTACTGTGTATCCAGTACATCGTGATTTAATTCCTATAAGTGATCAGGATGATATCCTTCTGATAGGAGGAAAAGAGAACATCCCAGCTCACAGCTGGAGCAGCTGATGGGCTTTCTAAGAGTCTTTCAAGAATTATAGAACCTTGGTCTCCATGACAACACTTTTGTGGTGTCACTAATTACCACCGAGCTCCTGTTCACCTGTGATCACATTTACGAATATGTTTTGTTATGAGCATAAAAAGAACTTACAAGCAGTATAAAATGTGTGCTTCAGAGTATACAGCTGAGGTCATTATGGACTACTCTTATCTATGAAATGGTAAATGCAGCCTACGCCATGGTTTATTCAACAGGAAAAAACTACCAATATGTTATGAATGCAGGCAAAAAACAGTCTTGTTTGTAGTAATAGAAGGGATCATTTGCAGTTATTTGCTGCAAGAAAACGCATATTGGGTTTTGGGGCATATATTTTAATTGACGCCTCTACGCTAAACGTGGTGTGCCGTGTAAAACACAATGGGTTATGTCCAGGGGCGGACTGACCATTGGGAAACTCGGGCACTGCCCGATGGCCTGGAGTCAGTAGGGGGCCCCATGAGATGCCCCTGGTACCTTTTTCATAGGCTTTTTTGAGTTTGGGCAAGGACACAGGGGCCCCATGATCCCCTATTGCCTGGGGGCCCCATGAGTTGTCAGTCCGCCCCTGGTTATGTCCGATTTTTCTTGGGTTGTTCAAATTATTTGGGTGGCCTTACCCAATGCTGGTTAACACATTGCTCATAGGGGGGGATTTACTAAAACTGGAGCAGTCAGAATTAGGTGCAACTGTGCATGGTAGCCAATCAGCTTCTAACTTTAGCTTGTTCAATGAAGCTCTGGCAATAAAACGTGGAAGCTGATTGGTTACTATGTACAGCTGCACCAGAATCTGTGTGCCCCATTTTTATTAAATCTCCCCCATTGTGCGTGTGTTAACAAAGCACTATAGGGTAAATGGCCCAAAGAGAATACACTTGTGTGAACAAGAAAAAAAAAAATCTCTTCAATGCCGACTTACACTCAGGTACAAAATCTTACACCTATACCCAGTGAAGGGACTGGCCTCAGGTGATACACAGAGATGAACATTGGGTGGGAGGCCTTGTCATTTAAAACACGGTAGCACCATCCCCAAAAGTATTGCAAGTCACAACAATGAATTCCACAATGCCCTCCCCAGTCAAAAAGGGTGAGGGGGGAAATCATGGAAAAATTAGGACTTTAATAATCTGAAACAACAATATATATTATAAAAATCCCTTTTTATGATACAGATTAAAAGAAAATTATAAATTGTATACAGACATTCAATGTCAGCTACAGTATGTTCTGAAGGTGCATTTACTTTCAATCAAGAAAAGTACGAAGAGCTGATGGATTGACACGTTTTTCTCAGATCCAGCATCTTCAGGATCCACTTCGTTTTTTATATTTAGTAATATTGTAGCTGATAATACAGTCAGAAATGAATATTAATCACTTTGTTTTGTATACACAGAGATGAAACAAATGTTTTTATATTTGTAAAACAAATGTACCTGGTTATTTGCAGCCATTTATTCTGTACATCCTTGTAAAACAGACATGAGAAGGATTTTCACAGGCTCACAAATCAGGGGGCGGAGAGCTGCAGTTACACACTGTACAAGAGCTCTGAGAGCTTATTGGAGGGAACGGACACACCCCCCTTCACACAGCACACAGAAACAGAGCTGAGGCTGTCAATCAGCTGGAGATCCCTCCCCTGTCACCGTTTTTCCCTTGCTGTCAGGAAAACTTGTCAGAAGTGACTAATGCTGATATCAGAGGAACTAGGCAGCAGACAGAAATGACACTTAATGCATTGGATAGAGGCACGTAAACACTACAGAAATTTGTTCTTTGTTCAGATTTTATACCTAGGGTTCACATCCACTTTAAACAGATGAGTCTATTTTTTTTGTTTAACCAGGGTGTTGAAAAAAAACATACTGACTTGATTCCCCCATCCACACACTCGGTGTGAATAGGGGAATCCTCTCACTGAAATTTTTATTCTAACAGCGGTGAGACTTCCTTTCCATCAGAAAACACTGCATACCATTAGTGAACTCGGTGTAGAGTTATTCACCTTGAATCCATCACAGAGGACTAGGGGGCACTCTTTACATCTGGAGGAAAAGAAATTTAATCTCCAAACACGGAAAGGTTTCTTCACAGTGAGAGCTGTGAAAATGTGGAATAGACTCCCTCAAAAGTTGGTTCTGGCCAGCTCAATGGATTGCTTTAAAAAAAAGTCCTGGATTCTTTCCTAGATATATTTCCTAGAATATAACTGGATACTAACATTTATAGGTAAAATTGATCC
The DNA here is from genome assembly GCF_062004578.1 of Staurois parvus. NCBI lineage: Eukaryota > Metazoa > Chordata > Amphibia > Anura > Ranidae > Staurois > Staurois parvus. Next base: position 2,421,428 of record NW_028317826.1, read on the forward strand.
AGGGAATATCTGATTGCCTCTCGGGGGATCCGGAAGGAATTTTTTTCTCTGCAGGAGCAAATTGGATCATGCTTTGCTGGGGGGGGGGGGGTGCCTTCCTCTGGATCAACTGTGGGTGTAGGATTATAACTTTTTTTTTTTTTTTAATGGTTGAACTGGATGGACTTTTGTTTTTTTTTCAGCCAGACTAACTATGTAACTATGTAATTGCTGTGATATCCTGCAGAGCTGATCAGGCAGGGAAAATCAGGGTGGTTGTACAGAAAATTGACTTCTGTACAACCGCAGTGCCCATACATGGATCAAAATTCAAAATTCAGCTGGCCACTGCTGAACTGGCTGAATTTCAATCTTTGTATGGGTGGCTTTAGAGTGCCTGCTTGCTGCCCTCTGGAAAATGCAAATCCTTGGATTTTGGTTGCATGGGCTCGGTGCTTCCCCCAACCAACAAAGCTTTGCACAGTGCCCTCACACAAGGCAAAATATGAACATTTGTCCACTACTGACCATTGGAATTATAAAATATAAATAAAAAATATTATCTGATATAAAATGATCAGACCAAATAAACTCACTTCTAGATTTTATTATCAATCCTCAGCCTACCAGTACCTTATAACAGAGGGCTTGAACAAGGACCTTCACGGTGGGATGCAAGGTATTATTTAATAAAAGCTGCAGATTTCACAATATGGAAAATTACTTTTGAAATTACCACATGAAAGCTAATATAAAATTGTATACTTTAACCCAGGTCTTGAAATTTCCACTCGCCTGCTCGCCATTGGCGAGTGGAAATTATGGTGGGGCAAGCGTGTCCCCCAGGGCCATCTTGCTGAGCAGTCTCGGAGCTCAGGCCGGATCTGTCATTGGCACTGGGAGCAGTCAGACTGCTCAATAGCTGAGCGCAGTGAAAGCAAAGGAAGGAGTGTGTGCTGTGCTCTCTGCCTCCCCCTAGAGTGCAGTACCTGGCTCTGTGAGTGAACAACGAAGTACTGCAACTTTGTGTGTGTGTGTGCCCACCTAATTTCAGCTCACTCTGGTCACATGATCCTCTATGTCAGCCAGTGGTGGCTTCAGGGAAGAGGAGAGAGCACTTAACAGCGTGCGTGTGTGTGTACATGTGTGTGTATCTGTGTATGCATGTACATGTGTGTATCTGTACATGTGTTTGCGTGTATGTATGTGTGTGTGTGTACGTGTGTATGTACTTACATGTGTCTGTGTATGTATGTACATGTGCCTGTGTATTTCTGTGTATGTACATGTGTCTGTGTGTATATGCGTGTGTGTATACATGTGTCTGTATGTGTATATGTTTCTGTGTGTGTGTATTTACATGTCTGTGTGTGTACAGGTGTCTCTGTTTGTGTTTGTTGGTGGCGAGTAACTCTTAAGGCCTGGCTAGTAGCTCAGGACTTGACATTTTAAGCCCTGCTCCCTTTCTGCACACTACATGTTTAGTAACATTTCCCAGCAGACTGCCCTCTTTATAACTTTTTCCCCTTTGAGAACCAGTAACTGACACTGTGGGGGGGATGGGGGGATTTACTAAAACTGGAGAGTTCAATGTCTGGTGCAGCTCTGCATTGAAACCAATCAGCTTCCAGTTCACTATTACCAGTGTAGAGCGAGCAGTGCCATTATTTCTGGTCACATGATCCTGTTATGCAAACAAAAAATGTCCATATAATTGAATTTGTCAGCAAGGAGATGTGTAGTCCACCTTGGGGGCAAGCAGGAAAGGGTGGCCACATTCACATACACAAGGGAGCCATGGAGAATGAACATAGCCAACTTAGAACAGAGAAAATCTTTGAGGGCCGATTCACACCATAGAAATGCAATCCAGATGTGTTTCCGTATGTGCGTTTTTGGTGTGTTCCGGTGCTTTTTTGGTTCTGGTTCATTTTTTCCTCCTTTCTTTTTCTTCAATTTAAATATGGACATGTGCATTCCAGTGCATTTTTGGTGCGTTCTGGTGCGTTTACAATTAATTTTACCACATTCCAGTACAGTTCTGTGCAGGAAAAATGCAGCCTGTTCTACTTTTTTTTCTGCAACTGGAACTGCAACTACTGATGTGAACTATGACATTGACAACCATATCACCTACTTCCTGTGCGTTTTGAATGCAGAAAAACAGCACACTGAAATACATGTAGTGGGAACTGGCCCTGAGGCCCTGTTCATACCTGGGCATTTGCTGGCAGAAAGCCACGATTCTGCTCACGATCCCAAAACGCTCCACCAAACTGCACCACGCTTGCTCAGGTGACATTTTCAATGGAACTTAAACACGGTTGCGATTCTGCGCACAGTTGTGCGCATGATAAATCACACTGCAGCCATGGCAAACTGCATTGCATGAAGCTTGTTGCTCAAGAACGAACAAGAACTTCTTTTCAATGCTTTGTGCGATGTGGTTTGCCGTGATTAAAGCGTGATGTATTGTGTGACAAGCACAGCAGAACTGCACAGAAGCGTGCTGTGATTTGTCAGTTTTGCAGAGTGTTTTGGGATCCTGGACAGAATTTTGCCCGCAATCGCAAGCACCCAGGTGTGAATGGGGCATGAGAGATGAAACAGGAAAAGAGAGATAGAAGGAACATTCTAATTATAGTTAAACATTGCAATTTTTTTTTTTAATGTAAGTTTAGTGTCACGTTATCTAGTTGTAGACTTTGGGCGTGCTACAGACGCCCCCCCCCCCAAATAATCATCATTGCACACAGGGAGTGTGTAGCACATCCAGTCTCTCTGCTCTACTTCTGGGACCCCCCTTCCGGTATAACAACTTCTTGCATTGCAATATGCTCAGAAGAAGTCAGCAGCTCTAGCTGTCAAAAAAGCAGTCTGAATCACTATTTCTAAACAACACTTAGATACACTATCAAAATTATTGGGACGCCTGCCTTTACATGAACATGAACTTTAATGGCATCCCAGTCTTAGTCCGTAGGGTTCAATTTTGAGTTGGCCCACCCTTTGCAGCTATAACACCTTCAGCTCTTCTGGGAAGGCTGTCCACAAGGTTTAGGAGTGTCTATGGGAATGTTTGATCATTCTTCCAGAAGCGCATTTGTGAGGTCAGACACTGATGTTGGTTGAGAAGGCCTCGCTCGCAGTCTCTGCTCTAATTCACCTCAAAGGCATTCTATCGGGTTGAAGTCAGCACCATTCTTCTGGCAACTGCCAAACCCAGACATGTCAATTAGAATGCCAGACAGAGAAGAATGATTGGTCAATCCAGAGAACGTGTCTCCACTGCCCTAGGGTCCAGTGGTGACATGCTTTACACCCCTGCATCTGACACTTTGCATTGCAATTAGTGATGTAAGACTTTGATGCAGCTGCTCGGCCATGGAAACCCATTCCATGAAGCTCTCTACTTACTGTTATTGTGCTAATCTGAAGGCCACACAAAGTTTGGAGGTCTTTAGCTATTGACTCTGCAGACAGTTGGCGACTTCTGCACACTGTGCGTTTCAGTATGCGCTGACCCCACTCTGTCATTTTATGTGGCCTACCACTTTGTGGCTGAGTTGCTGTTGTTCCCAGCTACTTCCACTTTGTTATAATACCACTAACAGTTGACCGTGGAATATTTAGTAGCAAGGAAATTTTACAGATGGATTTATTGCACAGGTGACAGCCTATCACGTCACGTTCAATTCACAGAGCTCCTGAGAGTGACCCATTTTTTCACAAATGTTCGTAGAAGCAGTCTGCTTGTCTAAGTGCTTGATTTTATACACCTGTGGCCATGGAGGAGATTGGAACACCTGAATCCAATGATTTGGAGGGGTGTCCCAATACATTTGGCAATATAGTGTATATAAAGATACAATGTAACATATTGTTACGTTTGTATCTTTATATTCATTCATCTACAGATCCACAGAATGAACATAGGTCTACAAATATGCAAGTTAAAGCAACCTGACAAGTAAAAGAGAGGGTTTTGTTTGTTTGTTTGTTTGTTTGTTTCTTTAATAAAAGGTTCCACTGTTTAACCCCTTATTACCCTTAGTTTAATCTAATCAACCCTAATTAACCCCTTAGTCTCCTTCTCTCTTCAACTATTATGTTACAGAATTTAGTTTGTTTCCATTGTATTAACTATGTATACTTTTTTTTTTTTTCTTTGCTTTTGTTTTGTTTGTTAATATTTTTACACATTTAACATATATTTACAAATCGCAAAATTGAAAAAAACAAACACTTTATTTCGTATGTAAATAACTTTGCAAAGCTTTGTAACAGAATCATAATTTTAGTGTAATTTTAAACAGGATAAATTACAGAATAAAATGTGCACATTTCATGTGCAGTAACACATAACACACGTAGCACATTATTTGTAAACTAACACTGCTAGTTTTGTTGCATTTTATTGTTTAGGGATTGCGAGAAAAAAAAATTGTTGCAAGACAATATCATGAAAAGAAAGCCTTGTTTGCTTTAAGATAACATATATTGTTTTTAAGGGACAGAATTCCACCCAAGAGTGGAAACTCCACTTGTTTGCCTCCCCCCCCCCCCTGCTCCGTTGCCATATTTAGCACCTTTTGGGGGGAAGCAGGTACCTGATTTTGACAGGCACCCGCTCCCACTTCCAGCTCAGTTCGCTGCGGTGAAGTGAGCCGGAAGTTCACCCCCTTCCTTCCTCCCGCAGTCTCCTGGGAACCTTCACAGGTCCTAGATGACTGCCGGACCAATTAGGAGGCACAGCGCGACCCTGACATGCACAGTGGGCACCCGGCTGTTAAGCTGTCACATCCTGTCACCTACAGTTGAGATACCGGTGGTGTGGAGGAGAGAAGGAGAGAAGGGACAGCGTGGGGGAGAACCCTGGGACAGGTAAGTGTGTATTTATTAAAAGTCAGCAGCTACAGTTTTTGTAGCTGCTGACTTTTAATAAACACAAAAATGGCTGGAACTCCGCTTTAAGTAATTTAAAGTTTATTTCTGAATAAATAGGTCCATAACAAAAATGTAAAAACTGCTCAGGTCCATGGGGGGGAGGGGGGTGAAAGGGGAAATGGTTTGTCGAAGGCAGTCTTTCTCAACCAGGGTGCCTTGACGTTTCTTCAGGAGTGCCTCGGCGAAATGCCTAAACATTGCCCAAAAACTGTATGCAAGCCAGCGGATGGGTCAAGCCTGCCTTTTAGTCACACAAAGCCACAGGTTTTCCTTGTGCACCATTACATCCTTCTAGCCGTTGGCATCCCAACAACCAATGACACCATCATTTGATATGGAGGATGTCTATCGCCTGCACGGCATCCTTGTTTGACCAAGTAAATATAAACCATATAAATGCTGCGCTACATTCAAACTTATTTAAGTGAATGTGGAATCCAATAACTCAAATCAAAAATAGTGACAATAATAATGAAAATAAATAATATGTGCTTAATGATAACAAAATTACCAAATAAACCACCCAAACTAATGAAAAAGCACAAACTTAAATCTATACGTATGTGCATGAGAAATACACATACATATATTACATCACACGTGCACAATGTGAAGTGAAATGATGACTAAATAATAAACGCAAACTCAAAGTCCAATAATGAAATGTTGAAGGTGAACAAAACTGTAAACGGTGTTTCCAATAATACTGTAAGGTGACCACAAGTGAAACAAATCGTGCAGATATCTGGGTGTAGATAGAGCTTATGAATCCAACCACCTTCTGGATTAGCCTCTCACCTCATCACTTCGACCCTTGCGGGTCAAAGAGCAGTAATGGATCCCTCTCACAGATCCTCCAGGCACCACAGCACTCCAAAACCACTTTTCAGGATTTAGTATTCCCACTCAGGCTCTTCTCCAAGTATAGTATGTTACCAGGACATAGAAGGTGAATCTCCCCAGGGGAAACACAGATCGCAATAACAATTTCATAGGGAATCTAACCCATGACTTGCTTCCATTGTGAGGATCTTTTAAGAGATCAATAGGAAGGAGTTTCCCAACTCCAAAACTTTTTTTGGAGTTGGGAAAATCCTTCCTATTGATCTGTGAGAGGGATCCATTACTGCTCTTTGACCCGCAAGGGTCGAAGTGATGAGGTGAGAGGCTAATCCAGAAGGTGGTTGGATTCATAAGCTCTATCTACACCCAGATATCTGCACGATTTGTTTCACTTGTGGTCACCTTACAGTATTATTGGAAACACAGTTTACAGTTTTGTTCACCTTCAACATTTCATTATTGGACTTTGAGTTTGCGTTTATTATTTAGTCATCATTTCACTTCACATTGTGCACGTGTGATGTAATATATGTATGTGTATTTCTCATGCACATACGTATAGATTTAAGTTTGTGCTTTTTCATTAGTTTGGGTGGTTTATTTGGTAATTTTGTTATCATTAAGCACATATTATTTATTTTCATTATTATTGTCACTATTTTTGATTTGAGTTATTGGATTCCACATTCACTTAAATAAGTTTGAATGTAGCGCAGCATTTATATGGTTTATATTTACTTGATCACTGGTATATGATTTAATGCTAGCAGCTGTTTGGGGTTCATATATTAATTTAGTTTGTTTTAAACACACATTTGGAGCGCAGGAGGGTCACACCACTAATCCTTGTTTGACCGTCCCCTACCCCTCTCTGTCAGTAATGGGGGCAAATTAGCCGAGTGATGGAGAAAAACTGAGGGAGAAGAGAAACATTGGAATACTATTCTGTATCAGTGTGCAAAAGTGTATTTGGGTCTCTTACATGTGTGGGTGTTGCTGCAATAGGTAAAACTATTAGAATAGTCTTTTTTACATTTTAGAATGAGGTACCTTGAGACTGTCCATAATTTTCAAGAGTGCCTCAAAATTGTTCATTACGTTAAATGGTGCCTTGACTGAAAAAAGGTTGAGAAACACTGGTTTAAGGAAAGATTGCTTCTGTCCCAGCCTACTGTTGCTCTACATCCTCTGGATTTTAGTCTTTCCCCATCTCCTAGCTATTTCTGTCTTTAAGAAAGGTTGAACATTTCATTGAGATGTACAGCATATCTCTTACATCTTCTGATGAAGCAGCTCTATAATCTGGGCAATGCATTGAAAATTATCATCACCCCAATGCAGGAATCATCTCCAATTGACTTGAAAAAACCTTCTTTTTATATATCTGTAAGGATACTTGAGTTTGATCAGTGGGTGTTTGAGAGTATATATGGGGGTATTAAAGTGATATATTGATATACTGCTGTATACAATAGCACGGGCTGCTCTTCTTTTATGTGATTTTAAGATGTATAGCAATAAAAACTGCATATATTTTGACATAATTTATGTTATCTAAATACTAGCTTGGCACCTAAAAAGTCCCATATATAAAGAAGAGTTTTCAATGATATCTTTAGGAAAGGCTGTGCTGTGATGGATAACTCCCCAGTGGTTGCCGCAGATTAATCAGTATATAAACATGGGCTGGACAGATTCCAGAAGAGTGGTAGATAATGGGGCAAACAATTACAGTTACTACGCTGCCTTTTGAGCCTTTTATATTGTTTTCTACAGAATGACATGTACTTTGGCCTCTAACAAATGGCATTGGCTCCTAGATTTGAATTACTGGTTTTGCAATTGTATATTAATTTGTACGGTCCTCACATAAAGCATGTTATTATGTTTTTTTACCTTTCAAAGAATTTCTAATGGCTTGGCAGATATGTACAGTAGATTGCTCAAATGCTCGTTAAATTCAGCTTCAGCTTGTCACTGAAAGGCTTTTAAGAGGGGCAATATTAAGATGGAGGCACAATGAAAGTGTTATAGTACAGTAAAATTCCACTTTAATGGTAGAGCAGAGTGTAATCTCATCTCACTGAGTGGGAGATTGAAATGCTCCATTGCCCTCTTGGGAGTCCTTTATGATTTAATCTGATGCTGGTAGATACAAGGCTTTCAGTGGCTATTGATCAGATGCCTCCTTGAAAAATCCATACTTAATGAAGATTCTTGTTATGTGTCCAACGATCTTGTCTGCGGCTTTTTTTTTTCTTATTTCAAGTTCCATTTTCTATTTCTTCCTGGGTGAGTGTGTGTGCGTATAGGGGAAGGTTGCACATATGCGGTTGGAGAATGGGATCAAATTTGTTTCCTTTTTTCTGCTTTGTTTGTGCTTGTAAATTTGATAATTGTTATTGAAATTGTTTGCATGCAAAAATTAACCTATATCCTGCTATATTTTATGTCGTGGTATAATTGCATTACATTTTTACCCCTTAAAGTGTAATTGAACCTAAAAAAGGAATAAAAAAAAAAAACAACAGGTAGGATTTTTATGACAAAATGACAGATCCTATTGGCCTCTTCTATCATAAACCTCTTTCCCTGTCAATCAGTGTTTGTTTTACGCTGAGCCATGCATGAACAGCTCAGTGCACATTTATGACACTGCTCTTTGCCATTATGATATGACTCCTGTGCAGGGGCGGACTGACCATTTGGAAACTCGGGCACTGCCCAAGGGCCCGGGGTCAGTAGGGGGCCCCATTAGATGCCCCTGGTACCTTTTTCATAGGCTTTTTTGAGTTTGGGCAAGGACACAGGGGCCCCATGATCCCCTATTGCCCAGGGGCCCCATGAGTTGTCAGTCCGCCCCTGCTCCTGTGCTCATGTGTAGGAGCAATGTCATCATGGCTCAGCCAATCAAGTGGACAAAAGTTCAGAAGGAAGACCAGGAAAAGATGGCAGCGCAGAGCTGGAAGGGATCGCTTGCCAGGTAAGTCTGCTATAATGTGCTAATATGCCGTGAATAATAGCACATTTTGGCTAACAGCTCTTGAGGCACAATAAAAAAAAAAGTTGGTGGAGGTTTAATTCTGATTTAAGGAAACACACAATGAGTCAAATATGGAAGCTGCCATCCTTTTGAAAATGCAAGTTGCCCGGCTGACTTGCTGACTTTGGCTTTCAAAAAAATAATTAAGTCCCTTATCTGGAACAAGTATGCAGATAAGGAGTTCTGAAGACACTTGCTGCTTGCTTGTTTTAGGAAGTATAAGTTAAACTCCTGGCAGACTTTAAAAACACAAAGTAATCAGTTACATATTCATTAAAGAAGATCTGTCAATAATTGTTTTTACTAGTATGTCTCCTAGAGCTAAGAGCTTTGTAAATCTAGTTATGAGGTCAGATATGAGCCCCCTTTTCCCTGAACACAGCCGATCTGACAAAAGCTAGGAAGGCGATGGCTGCTTCATAATGGCCGCATATCTCAGCAATGAGCATCCTCCATAAACATGCCAAGGGCAAGAGGAATGCAGAAGAAGGGGGGCTCAGATTCTGTATTCCTCCTGCCATTGCTTGTTTATGGAAAGTGCTGAGATAAACTGCCGCTATGAAGCCGCTGTCTCCTTGTCAGATTGGCCATGGCAAGAGATGATTGCTATTGCTGGACTAGGAGTGTTACTAGCCAACAGAAAAGCTTTGCTCATGCAGATGCTCCTGGCCAGTAATTCTTCCAGTCCAGCAATTCTAGTCAATTCTAGGTTTATAATTTAATTAAAGCTGTAATGAAGAGGAAGTTTCTTCTGGGCCCCCAAATGTGTTCGTTTTTTTTTAGTGTAAACTAATAACTTAATTTGGACTTTTTTTCTCATTTATTCTGATGCTCCTTCAATTGGTGCAAGTTTTCACCTGGTAATCTGCTGGGTACCCACTGGAGGGTAGTCTTGTCTGTTGAGCAGCTTAATCTGAGCCCAGTGAGCTCTATGATTGTTTTTGTCCTCTCTACTTGATATGAACTCACATCAAAGTTCCAGCACCTCTTGTTTTTTTCTTCTTTGCAATTACAAATACAGTCATACATTCATGTGCAAACCACATGCGATTTGTGTGCGGTGCGATAGGAGCCATACATTTTGTATGGCTCCAATCGCACCGCAACTGAACCAAAAACTTTTTTTTGGTCCGCACTAGTATCGGATCGTATTAGGCGAGCGCTAGCAGTAGATACGGAGCAGCTAGCACAAAGGTAAAGGTAACAACTCCTTATAAAATGTGGTATAAAGTGCAGCACTAGATACATTTATAATAAATAAATAAATACTTAATGCACAGAGATAAAAGTAAAAACTCCTTATAGAATTGTGGTGTAAAGTGCAGTGCTAAATAATTAATGTGATATAGTAAAACAGTCAAGTGCACCATATAAAGTGAAACTCAATAAAGTCCATATATAAGTAGTATCCGTGGAACTACAAGGCACAGCAATCACGGTGGGACTACAAGGCACAGCAATCACGGTGGGACTACAAGGCACAGCAATCACGGTGAAGGATAGACTGTGAAGTGATCCAGTAGGTAATCCTCCACCTCTGCTACTGGTAAAATAGCATGTACAGTGAGGAACAGAAGTATTTGAACACCCTGCGATTTTGCAAGTTCTCCCACTTAGAAATCATGGAGGGGTCTGAAATTCACATTGTAGGTGCATTCCCACTCTGAGAGACAGAATTAAAAAAAAAATTCAGGAAATCACATTGTATGATTTTTAAAGAATTTATTTGTCTTGCACTTCTGAACATAAGTATTTGAACACCTAGAAACAGCAAGAATTCTGGCTCTCAAAGACCTGTTACTGTGCCTTTAAAAAGTCCACCTCTACTCCACTCATTAATCTAACTTAGTAGCACCTGTCTGAGCTTTTAAAGACACCTGTCCACCCCACAGTCAGTCAGACGCCAACTACTACCATGGGCAAGACCAAAGAGCTGTCAAAAGACACCAGAGACAAAATTGTGGACCTCCACAAGGCTGGAAAGGGCTACGGGGCAATTGCCAAGCAGCTTGGTGAAAACAGATCAACTGTTGGAGCAATTGTTAGAAAATGGCAGGGGCTAAAGACAACGGTCAGTCTCCCTCGGACTGGGGCTCCATGCAAGATCTCACCTCTTGGGGTATCACTGATGATAAGAAAGGTGAGGAATCAGGCCAGAACTACAAGGGAGGAGCTGGTCAATGACATGAACAGAGCTGGGACCACAGTTTCAAAGTTCACTGTCGGTAGAACACTACGCCGTCATGGTTTCAAATCATGCATTGCACTGAAGGTTCCCCTGCTCAAGTCATCACATGTTCAGGCCCATCTGAAGTTTGTCAATGACCATGTGGATGATCCAGAGGAGGCGTGGGAGAAAGTCATGTGGTCAGATGAGACCAAAGTAGAACATTTTGGTCTAAACTTCACTCGTCGTGTTTGGAGGAAAAAGAAGGATGAGTTGCATCCCAAGAACACCATCCCTACTGTGAAGCATGGGGGTGGTAACATCATGCTTTGGGGGTGCTTTTCTGCGAAGGGGACAGGACGACTGCACTGTATTAAGGAGAGGATGAATGGGGCCATTTATTGTGAGATTTTGAGCAACAACCTCCTTCCCTCAGTCAGAGCATTGAAGATGGGTCGTGGCTGGGTCTTCCAACATGACAACAACCCGAAGCACACAGCCAGGATAACCAAGGAGTGGCTCCGTAAGAAGCATATCAAGGTTCTGGAGTGGCCTAGCCAGTCTCCAGACCTAAATCCAATAGAACATCTTTGGAGAGACTGAAACTCTGTGTTGCTCAGCGACAGCCCCGAAACCTGACAGATCTAGAGGAGATCTGTGTGGAGGAGTGGTCCAAAATCCCTGTTGCAGTGTGTGCAAACCTGGTCAAGAACTACAGGAAACGTTTGACCTCTGTAATTGCAAACAAAGGCTTCTGTACCAAATATTAACACTGATTTTCTCAGGTGTTTAAATACTTATGTTCAGCAGTGCAAGACAAATAAATTCTTTAAAAATCATACAATGTGATTTCCTGAAATTTATTTTTTAATTTCTGTCTCTCAGAGTGGGAATGCACCTACAATGGGAATTTCAGACCCCTCCATGATTTCTAAGTGGGAGAACTTGCAAAATCGCAGAGTGTTCAAATACTTCAGTTCCTCACTGTATGTGGGCAGGTAAGTAACTTACCTTTATTGCTTAACTGCAGCAGATAAATGTCTGGGACCAATGTGCCTGTACAGCCTGGATGGGCTGTGTAAACCTCAGGACTGGATAAAAAGAAATACAAATCCATTGATGGGTTAAATAGCTCCAGTAGACATTTTTTTTAGCTTTCAAGCCATTGGGACTTTATGACAACTTTGCAACTGTGCATGCAAAAACAATCTGATTTCCCAAAGAGATTTTCCATTCAGATGCATAAAAATTGCATGAGTTATTGTTGTGGAAGGGGATTTCATGGATAGCATTGGTATTAGGCAGCCAATACTCATGCACGTGCGCTGGCACACAGACTCTTGCCAACAACCAGCGTGCATTCATATGTAGGAGCTTCTGTGTACAAGCACATGCACCAGTGCTTACGTCTGCGCGCATTGGTGGTATGCCTCTTCACAGCCATGTTAAAACTCAGGAAGGGTGCCAAGCTGTCTATTTAAAGGAAGTACTGATGTCTGAAAATCATTGGATGTTCCTGTTCTAGCTGGCTGAGCTTCCTTTGCTGATCTGGCTTGCTCCTGACCTTGCTCTGCGAATTCCGGATTTTGACCTCAGCTGGTCTCTGACCACTTTCTGCTGTTTCCTGGTGCTTACCTAGGCGTACCTCCTGACTATGCTTGCTCTTGTTCCTTTGTCTTTGACCCTGGCTTGGCTTGTGACCTCGTCTGTGCTGTCCACTCATGCTGATCTCAGCCTGTCATTTGACCGCGTCTTGGATCCTGGTGGTTATCTCTACCTCTGAGTGCACTACTGTACAGTATCCACACCGTGCTGCCAAGGTTCTTCTCCAAAGGTGCCGTCCTGCGGTCTTCCAACCACTATCTTCTCCTGGTGATGAAACGCGTAGGGCGTGGCCTACTGGATGCCGACGTCTGAGACATTCTTTGGATGTGAGAGGAGGGGATCTAGGGCAAACGAAGATACGTTCGTGCACTGCTGCCTTAACACATGCTTGTAACACTAGTGTCGGTGGAGACACCTGACTTGTGAGTTTTATTCGTTCATTAAAAAGTTTGTTACATTTATAAAACTTGCTGCACCATGATTTTTTTCTCTTACCTTTAAACATGGTTCCTATGGTATGGAAGTATATGAAAGAAACGCGAGTTTTATTCCTGGAAATTACCTATTTCCTTGAATGGTGGCTTTTCATCTGAGGAGGATTCGTTTATTCACACAGCATTGCATCTAAGAATTGGATTGCTATCTATTGCCCAGAGCAAAAAGTGCTTGTTGTTAGTCTAACTATTTGTTTAGCTTTGAGCTCTGGTGAGTGATTAAAAAAAAAAAAACTTTTTTGGTGGTGGTTTCAACACAGTGTGGACATTATTTGAAGACTTTTTTGAACATTATTTTATGGACACTTTTTTTCAGAATTTTTTGTTTTTATAATTTTCACATTTACTTTGTATTATTTATTTATTTAGCGCATTCCTTTTTTTTATTTGTTTAAGCAAAATATTAATTTGTGATTTTTTGAGTTGGGAATTTGCTGCTTTGGAGATTTGGGGTGTGGCGCTTTTCTTAAAACACTTACTATCTTCTCCTGGTGTGGTTTCACCGCTGCTGGCTACAGTCATGATTCTCCGGCTACCTGCCACCTGGTCACCAGCACCCATGCTAGTTTGTGCCCTGTGTTTCTGTCCCTATGCTCAGGGGTTCTTGGACCAGAGCTGCATGGGGAGGCCTCTCGTCATTTCGGCCTCCAGGCAAGATACATTACAGTTAGTTCATCCCAATGGAGAGGACCATAATTATGAGCTCTATGATCTGCATTAAGTGTAGACAGGCCAATACTTTTTAGAGAACACATCTGCTGATCTTCAGACTGGTCTCACAGGAGCTGAGATTCACCTCGACCATGTCTCTAATTTTCTCACTATATGCCAGATCCTTCTTTTATCTAAGGGGATTGGCTCTTGTTTGTGCAGAGATTCTCCAACATGCTGGAAAGTCTTTGTATGCGATGGGTGATTCTGACCCTAGAATACTCTCATTATTGCTCCCTCCGATTGACTGTTCAGTGTGCTCATTACTGCTGCCTGTGAAGGCCTGCGCAGCTTGATCTTTGCCTGATGAGACTCAGCCCTAGCATGGATCAGGCTGTATATGACTATCTTAATCCTCATGATAAATGTCCCTAGATAGAAATGTTTAGTTCATATCAGTCTCTCAGTGTTCTGTAGGATCATCCAGTCTTCTGAGATGCATTAATTCTCATTCCATGTCCCTCGGTCTGTTTTATGTTTTTTCTATGTGAGTGAATTGAAGTGACGCGTCAGGGGGAATTTTACATGGGGGATTTAATTGGAATGATTCTGTGTGAACACATTATTAATGTGACATGGTGTAAATCAGCAAATCACGCACACACATATTGTCCTGGGACTGTGAGAGGTAATCTGCTATCTATGGGCTGTTTCCAGCAAGCACATTATATAGATGAATGACTGAACCTTCTATTTTTTTCCTAATAACATTTGAATAAATACCTTGTGTACTGTTTATGGCTCATCTGCTTTTAGCCTTGCTAACGGTACAGCGTGGAAACCTACTGCCCCCTATGGATAGAACACTCCTACTGATTTTTGTTTTCTGTGTTTGCAGATCCATGTTCATTTATTTTTATACCTATATGCAAAAAGATTTTATTATGGCAACAATTACATATAAAGAATTAAACTCCTGCGCAATTAGACTACAGGTGTGCAGAACAAAACTGCATGAAATTCTATAGACAGCAATGTATAGAAGCTCCCTGATACCTTTCTCATATATTTTTCAGATGCATGCAAGCTGATATCTCTGCTGGTTTTACCTTGGCTTCTTTTATTGGCAAGCAAGATGACTGGGTGTGGGGGAATCTTTGTCCCTGGCTTTTTTTCTATTTATTTTGTAGACTAAGACCAAAAGGTCCACATTTGCTCCTGTCCTCTGTCTGTCTATATAAACAAGGGAAATATACAACAGGTTCCCAATAAATGTATACTGTATAGAGCATATATAAAGCAGAATGTTGTTTTTTACATCCAAACACTACTGCTTGAACGTATATATTTGTTCCAAATACAGTCCATGTGTTTGAGTTATCTTCAAGTCTCAGTGCAGGGCCTGCATTTCATCTACTTTTGGGTGGTTAGTGGGGAGTACTCCTTTTTGTTTGTGGTTAGTAAACCTTTCATTTTTGGCTAGAAGATAGTGTCCCCTTTCATTGGTGGTCAGTGGAAGTTGCTTCCCTTCATTGGTGGTCAGTGATGACATGCCCTTTATGCTAGAAGTCAGTAGTACATGCCCCCCATAAATGATGGCCATTGGCAAAGTGACCCTTACATTGGTCATCAGGGATTACTGCTCTCTTTCATTAGTGGTCAGTGGTGAAGTGTACCTTATGTTGGTCTTCAGTAATTTGTGGCCTCTTTCATTAGTGGTCAGTGCTGAAGTGCCATTTACATTGGTGCTCAGTAGTAAATGCCCCTGTTCATTGGTGGTCAGTGTCGAACTGCCCCCTAATTTGGTCGTTAGTGGTTAATACTCTTCTTCATTATTGGTCAGTGGTGTAGTGCCCCTTATGATGGTTGTTAGTGCTCTTTTTCATTTGTGGTTAGCAGTAAGTGCTCCCTTTTATTGGTGGTCATTGGTAAGTCTTCCTCTTCATTGTTGCTCAGTGGTGAAGTGCCCCTTATGTAGGTGGTCAGTAGTAAATGGTAAGTCTACCATTTCCTTGTTGGGCAGTCAGTGCACGATTTCATTAGTTGTTAATGTTCCCCTTCATTGGTGGCCAGTGGTGAGATGCCCCTTACATTGGTCATCAGCAGTTAGTGCTCTCTTTTATTAGTAGTCAGTGTTGAAGTGCCCCTTAAGTTGGTGATTATTGCTCTCTTTACTTAGTGGTCAATGACGAGTTGCTCTTTGGTGGTCATTGCCCTTGTTTGTTAGTGGTCATTGGTAAAGTGTAATAGTAACAAAAGAGTGGAGCTGGACACAGAGGGAGATCACCATATAAGATATATGAGTGTCACTGGACCTAGGGCACTGAAAATGACATAGTCCATAAAATGTCCTCAGTAATTGAGAGTCTGTGTTGTGGCAGCCAGCTGCAGGAGCTAGAAGCAGCTCTGTAGAGATTCAAGAAGAGGTAAAGGGCGGCGCAATCTGAGTGTAGTATTCATGTAAACAGCTTTATTTGCAAGGGTAAAAAACACTTACAGAAGAAGAAATACAGTAGTAGCAATCTTATATCTCCTCTGCTGGATTCGGTTCCGGCCGCTGTGGGGAAGGACCACTTGTCTCTGTCACTCTGGTGGTTCTCAGGGCTCCTTAGTATGGTGTGTGTCCGACGGTGGAAGCTCATGATGTTATTCCTGGAACTCGAGACAGACGGGGTATGGCGCGTGTTCGGAGCATGTGGGCTCCTTCTTCATCCGAGATGTGTGGTCCTTCCCCACGGCGGCTGGAACCGGATCCAGCAGATGGAGATACAAGCTTGCTACTATTTCTTCTTCTGTGTTTTTTTCCCCTTGCGAATAAAGCTGTTTACATGAATACTACACTCATATGGCGCCGCACTTTACCTCTTCTTGAGTCAATGGTAAAGTGCCTATTATGTTCGGGGTCAGCGGTTAGCACTCTTTTTTTTTTAACTAGGCTATAGTAAGTTTTCCTAACAGTAGAGTTCATTGGTTTGTGTTCCCCTCTGTTAGTGGTAGGTATTGAAGTGCCTGCCCTTCACATTGGAGATTAGTGATGGTACGTTTTAAGTGCCCCTTTTTGTTGGTGGTCCCCAGAAAATACCCATTTTTATTGCTGGTAGAACCCCCAGGGTTGCCAAGCTCCCATAACTTTTTTCATTTACAGAACATGGAAATTTTACTGACAGAGCACATTTTTTACTTACAACCTGAAAAAAATTACAGAACTCCTATTAGAAACTAAAACAATTGATATTTAAACATTACAAACACAATCTGTAAACTCAATACTCATAACAGGTAATTGGCAAGGTTTACATTTACAAAGTCAACACAGCATGACAGATTATCAGCCCCCCTACTGGGATACAGTTGAACAAGTTTTGTTATGGATGTCCAAGAGAGCAATGATAATGACCAGATAGAGTCTAATAGTCGGAGTGGCCTTAAAGTAGATGATTAAAAAGAACTGCTCTCTGACCACCTAGCTCTAAAACAACCATAGTAGATGCTTGGGTGAGTACACATTTCCATGGCCTCGATGCTTAGCTTAGTAGTGCATCAATTTTATCTTGATATGTCAAGTTTTACAGGCAGCATCGCCTGACAATCTTGCCCATTGCTCTCAAATGCTTTGCTTGCGGTTGTGACACAGTATTTCAATGCAAAATTCCAATTCACCTGCGTAAAAAAATAAAACACATTCAGGAGGCAGCAATATCACCACCTGCACTAAGAGTGGGAATGTCTTAAAGGAGCAAATACCAGGAATGTGCGTTAAGTAGAGAATGCAGGGTTCAGGTGTGCACTAAGTAGAGAATGCAGTGTTCAGGTGTGCGCAAAGTAGAGAATGCAGGGTTCAGGTGTGCGCTAAGTAGAGAATGCAGGGTTCAGGTGTGCGCGAAGTAGAGAATGCAGTGTTCAGGTGTGCGCGAAGTAGAGAATGCAGGGTTCAGGTGTGCACTAAGTAGAGAATGCAGTGTTCAGGTGTGCGCGAAGTAGAGAATGCAGGGTTCAGGTGTGCGCAAAGTAGAGAATGCAGGGTTCAGGTGTGCGCTAAGTAGAGAATGCAGGGTTCAGGTGTGCGCTAAGTAGAGAATGCAGTGTTCAGGTGTGCGCTAAGTAGAGAATGCAGGGTTCAGGTGTGCGCTAAGTAGAGAATGCAGGGTTCAGGTTTGCGCTAAGTAGAGAATGCAGGGTTCAGGTGTGCACACAGTAGAGAATGCAGGGTTCAGGTGTGCGCTAAGTAGAGAATGCAGGGTTCAGGTGTGCGCTAAGTAGAGAATGCAGTGTTCAGGTGTGCGCTAAGTAGAGAATGCAGGGTTCAGGTGTGCGCAAAGTAGAGAATGCAGTGTTCAGGTGTGCGCTAAGTAGAGAATGCAGGGTTCAGGTGTGCGCGAAGTAGAGAATGCAGGGTTCAGGTGTGCGCTAAGTAGAGAATGCAGGGTTCAGGTGTGCGCAAAGTAGAGAATGCAGGGTTCAGGTGTGCGCTAAGTAGAGAATGCAGGGTTCAGGTGTGCGCTAAGTAGAGAATGCAGGGATCAGGTGTGCGCTAAGTAGAGAATGCAGGGTTCAGGTTTGCGCTAAGTAGAGAATGCAGGGTTCAGGTGTGCACACAGTAGAGAATGCAGGGTTCAGGTGTGCGCTAAGTAGAGAATGCAGGGTTCAGGTGTGCGCTAAGTAGAGAATGCAGGGTTCAGGTGTGCGCTAAGTAGCGAATGGAGGGTTCTGGTGTTCGCTACATAAAGAGTTCAGGTTTCAGAGGTGCGCTGCATACAGAGTACAAGTTTCAGAGGTGCGCTGCATACAGAGTGCAGGGTTCAGGTGTGCGCTAAGTAGCGAATGCAGGGTTCTGGTGTTCGCTACATACAGAGTGCAGGTTTCAGAAGTGCACTGCATACAGAGTACAGGTTTCAGGGGTGTGCTGTGTACAGGGTTCAGAGTACATGGGTTCCCCCAAAACAACCACTCCTCTAGTACAGTGCTCTACTCCCACCCCCAAGTCACCCTCCTTGACAGTACCTGATAGAGAACTGCGGCTGCAGAAGACCGGGATTGGTTACTCAGGAGTGTAGCTGCAGGGCACGTGGGGTCATGAGCACAGGCTTCAGGAGCTGTTGCCAGCAGACAAGTTCCAACTACCTACAGTCAGGTCCATAAATATTGGGACATCGACACAATTCTAACATTTTTGGCTCTATACACCACCACAATGGATTTGAAATGAAACAAACAATATGTGCTTTAACGGCAGACTGTCAGCTTTAATTTGAGGGTATTTACATCCAAATCAGGTGAACGGTGTAGGAATTACAACAGTTTGCATATGTGCCTCCCACTTGTGAAGGGACCAAAAGTAATGGGACAATTGGCTTCTCAGCTGTTCCATGGCCAGGTGTGTGTTATTCCCTCATTATCCCAATTACAATGAGCAGATAAAAGGTCCAGAGTTCATTTCAAGTGTGCTATTTGCATTTGGAGTCTGTTGCTGTCAACTCTCAAGATGAGATCTAAAGAGCTGTCACTATCAGTGACGCAAGCCATCATTAGGCTGAAAAAACAAAACAAACCCATCAGAGAGATAGCAAAAACATTAGGCGTGGCCAAAACAACTGTTTTGAACATTCTTAAAAAGCATGAATGCACCGGTGAGCTCAGCAACACCAAAAGACCTGGAAGACCACGGAAAACAACTGTGGTGGATGACTGAAGAATTCTTTCCCTGGTGAAGAAAACACCCTTCACAACAGTTGGCCAGTTCAAGAACACTCTCCAGGAGGTAGGTGTATGTGTGTCAAAGTCACCAATCAAGAGAAGACTTCACCAGAGTGAATACAGAGGGTTGACCACAAGATGGAAACCATTGGTGAGCCTCAAAAACAGGAAGGCCAGATTAGAGTTTGCCAAATGACATCTAAAAAAGCCTTCACAGTTCTGGAACAACATCCTATGGACAGATGAGACCAAGATCAACTTGTACCAGAGTGATGGGAAGAGAAGAGTATGGAGAAGGAAAGGAACTGCTCATAATCCTAAGCATACCACCTCATCAGTGAAGCATGGTGGTGGTAGTGTCATGGCGTGGGCATGTATGGCTGCCAATGGAACTGGTTCTCTTGTATTTATTGATGATGTGACTACTGACAAAAGCAGCCGGATGAATTCTGAAGTGTTTCGGGCAATATTATCTGCTCATATTCACCCGAATGCTTCAGAACTCATTGGACACCGCTTCACAGTGCAGATGGACAATGACCCAAAGCAGACTGCAAAAGCAACCAAAGAGTTTTTTATGGGAAAGAAGTGGAATGTTATGCAATGGCCAAGTCAATCACCTGACCTGAATCCGATTGAGCATGCATTTCACTTGCTGAAGACAAAACTGAAGGGAAAATGCCCCAAGAACAAGCAGGAACTGAAGACAGTTGCAGTAGAGGCCTGGCAGAGCATCACCAGGGATGAAACCCAGCATCTGGTGATGTCTATGCGTTCCAGACTTCAGGCTGTAATTGACTGCAAAGGATTTGCAACCAAGTATTAAAAAGTGAAAGTTTGATTTATGATTATTATTCTGTCCCATTACTTTTGCTCCCTTAACAAGTGGGAGGCACATATGTAAACTGTTGTAATTCCTACACCGTTCACCTGATTTGGATGTAAATACCCTCAAATTAAAGCTGACAGTCTGCAGTTAAAGTACATCTTGTTTGTTTCATTTCAAATCCATTGTGGTGGTGTATAGAGCCAAAAATGTTAGAATTGTGTCGATGTCCCAATATTTATGGACCTGACTGTATCTCTGCAGAGAGGCGGCAGGTGGAGCCCAACTGAGATCACTTGACAGCTGGAACTAGAGGAGCAGGATAGGCAAATGCGGCTGCCTGCTCCTTCCCCGCCAGCTACAGCCTGACTCTATTTCAGAATAATCCCAACTGGCTCCCAATTCTGCCTGGATAATTAGTTGCTGGTGCTGCATCAAACTGTCAAGGGGTTCTTTCTTACACTTGCCAAGCCAACACTAACCTGCCTGAAAAAAAGAGGACTGATTTTTACTGACATATAATTTCTCTAACGGACATTTACTGACAGCTGTAAAAATCACAGATTTTTTTTTTTTACAAACTGTCAGTAAATTTACTAAGGGTTGGCAACCCTGACCCCCCCCCCCCCCCCCTTGTTGGTTGTAAGTGCCTTTTCTTCTTGCTTGTCAGGTGTAATTTCCCCTTTCATTGTTGGTCAGTGGTAAGTTCCCCCTTGTTTTTTCGTGATTGCCTACTTTTCAGTTAGTGATAAGTAGCCATTTTCTTTGGGGATCAGATGGAGCAGCTGATAATTAGTGCTTCATTATTGCTGGCTCCAGGCACTGAGCTCTGCTAAATGACATCAGAACTATGCAGGCATCAATAAGATCGCTCAAGGCCAGCGCTGGGCATCTCCATCCATTCAGAATCCACCTTGTCTATTTTGTGATTGAAATCTAATCTAAAATGGTTGAAATTTGTAGAAAAGTGTAGTGTATGGCCACCATAATACAGCCTTGTTCATTTTTTTTTGCAATGATTATTTTTATGAGGAGCATTTCATGATAAGTAGGATATAATTCAAAACTGAACAGGTAGGGGATCACAAGAAAGGAGTGAATATTCTATTTCAGTCTAAAGCAGTAACATTCTGTAAAATCCCAGGAGAGAAGGTGTGCATGATGAATCTGAGCTGAGAGGATGAGACAAGTCACATTCTCCTTCTCTCTATTCATAAACAGCCCTCAAGATACCTCCTGTCATACCGAGATCTGAATCAAATAACACAGAGAAAGCCTCTTTCCTGAGAAGCCATTAATAAGAGGATAAGTGGAACACTACAAACACCGGAGATCACTAAAAACCCACGTACGCTAAAGGAAGAACTATACAGAGCATAGAAACTGCTAATAAAAGGGATGTGTTGTCTTGTTTTGAGACACTCTCATCCAACATCAACTACATGAAAAGTGAACGCCCTGACGTAAGCGTGGAATCAGTGTGTTCTCAGCAGCATTAGTATTTTAC
The DNA here is from genome assembly GCF_062004578.1 of Staurois parvus. Lineage (NCBI taxonomy): Eukaryota > Metazoa > Chordata > Amphibia > Anura > Ranidae > Staurois > Staurois parvus. The sequence goes on from NW_028317826.1 coordinate 2,443,184, forward strand.
TTGCTGCTGCCTATCTATTTATAAATCTTTAGGCCTGATGCAGATGATAGAAAATAATTACATCCTTTCCTTTCCTCTTCCTTCGTTCCCCTCTACAACAAATATGGTACTGGTAATATCTCTTACTTAATTAGATTTTCAAGGTGCAGAGTGTGGAATACTGTTAATAGGCAGCACAGTGGTTAAATGGTTAGCACTTCCGCCTGGCAGTACTAGGGTCGTCGGTTCAAATCCCAACCACGGCACCACCGGCCTGGAGTTTGCATGTTCTCCCTGTGCCTGCGTGGGTTTCCTCCGGGTACTCCGGTTTTCTTCCCACACTCCAAAGACATGCTGATAGGTGAATTGGTTCCTGTCTAAATTGGTGCTAGTATGTGTATGTATGAATGTAAGTTGGACAGCACAGTGGCTTACTGATTAGCACTTCAGCCTGGCAGTACTAGGGTAATTCAGCCCCGCCCACTCACATGGTAGAAGCAGCAGACACAGCTACATACTACTTCCAGAGGAGGGAAGCCTTTACCTGGAGGGAATCTTCTGTCCGGTTGACTCATCTCCATCCTAAGGAGGCTCTACAAGTCCAGCAGATCGGTTGATGACACCTCTCCCTGGGGGATAACGACATCTGTAGGATTTGATATACACATGCGCATTTCCTATGTGCGGTCAGTGAGTGTGCATTTCTGCCATTTTCCCAGATCACTCTAAGTTGTGTCCACCACATTCACGGACTGATTACAATTTTGAATTTATTGATCAAACTTTTTATATCTAATTTTATATCGAACTTTTTAGTGCTGCACTTTATTTTATAGTACTAGGGTAATAGGTTTGAATCCCAACCACAGCACCACCTGCCTGGAGTTTGCATGTTCTCCCTGTGCCTGCATGGGTTTTCTCTGGGTACTCTGGTTTCCTCCTACACTCCAAAGACATGCTGGTAGGTTAATTGGCTCCTGTCTAAACTGGCCCTAGTGTGTGTATGTATGAATGTGAGTTAGGGACCTTAGAGTGTTCACCCTTTGAGGGTTAGGGACTGATGTGAATGTATTATTATTATTACTATTATACAGGATTTATATAGCGCCAACAGTTTGCTCAGCGCTGTACATTATAATGGGAGACAGTACACGAGACAGTACAGTAACAATACAATTCAATACACAAGGGGTTCGAGGGCCCTGCTCCATGGAGCTTACAATCTAGGAGGGAGGGGATAGTGGTACAGGAGGAAATAACTGTGGGGGATGGAGTGGTAGGAAGAGTGGAGGAGATCGGCAATTAGCTGATGGCGGGGTAGGCTTACCTGAAGGGATAGGTTTTCAGGGTGCGCCTAAAGGTGAGGAGAGTAGGTGATAGTCTGATGGATTGGGGTAGGGAGTTCCAGAGGATTGGGGAAGCCCTGGAGAAGTCCTGGAGATGGGCATGGGAGGAGGAGACCAGGGAACTAGAGAGAAGGAGGTCTTGTGAGGAGCGGAGAGTATGTTTTGGGTGGTATTTGAATACCAGATCGGTGATGTAGTTTGGGGCAGTGTTGTGAACAGCTTTGTACGTCAGTGTTAGCATTTTGAATTTTATCTGTTGGGCAATCGGAAGCCAGTGGAGGGATTGGCAGAGGGGGGTGGCAGATACGGAGCGGTTAGTAAGGTGGATGAGTCTGGCCGCAGTATTCAGGATAGACTGAAGCGGGGATAGCCTGTGATTAGGTAAGCCGGCGAGGAGGGAGTTACAGTAGTCGAGTCATGATATAATAAGAGAGTGAATGAGTTGCTTAGTAGTTTCCAGGCGTTAGGAATGGACGTATTTTGGAGATGTTGCAGAGGTGGAGTCTACATGAGTTTGTCAGCGAAAGGACCTGGGGCTGGAAGGACAGATTGGAGTGTAGGATGACACCTAGTGCTCTGGCTTGCGAGGTGGGACTGATGGTGGTGTTGTTGGTCATGACGGAGAAGTCAGGGGGGGGGGGGAGGTGCGGGCGGGGGGGAAAACTAGGAGCTCAGTTTTTGAAAGATTTAGTTTGAGGAAGTGCAGTGACATCCAATCCGATATGTCGCTTAGTAGGCTTGTGATATGGGCAGAGATTGAAGGGGTGAGGCGAGGGGTAGAGAGATAGATTTGCGTGTCGTCAGCATAGAGGTGGTAGTTGAAGCTGTGAGAGTGTATGAGTTGGCCAAGGGAGGAGGTGTATATGGAGAAGAGAAGGGGCCCAAGGACAGAGCCTTGAGGGACCCCAACAGAGAGGGGGAGTGAAGGGGAGGTGGCAGCGTTATAGGTAACACTGAATATATATACAATATATATATGTAAAGCGCTGTGTAAATTGATGTATAAGTACCTGAAATGAATGAATGAATAATCGTTCTTTAGGCTGGGTTCACACTGATGAGGTGCCGAATTTGCAGCGTTTTCTGTGCAAATTCCACACCGCATCAGAATCGCACCCCATTCATGTGAACCGCTGCGAGTGTGTATGTTAAGTTAACAACACCCCGAAATCGGTCTGCAAAACGCGGTGCAATGTGCAGATTCGGATCGCATAGGTGTGAATACCCATGCGATCCGATACTAGTGGTATGAAGTGCAGCACTAGATAAATGAATAATAAATAAATAAATACCTAATGCACAAAGATAAAGGTAACAGAGAGGTGCTGGAGCCTTACTTGCTGACATCTCGCCGCCGTTGCCGAAGGTCGGAGCGGCGGCCAATTTGGTACTCCTTTTTTTTACCTTATGTATTTTACTCCACGTGGATTGTTCTGCTGATATTTGCAATAAAGTACTACACTATACACTATTTCTGGGCTCCTGTGGTGAGCTGTTGTTCTAGGAGAGATCCCATCTTCAGTTTGCCTGTGGCAGAGCAGTCCATTCTAGAGGCTTCTGGCTGTTTCTCATCCCCTGGTGTGATGGCTGTTTCTCATCCCTTGATTTGATATACAGTGAGGAACAGAAGTATTTGAACACCCTGCAATTTTGCAAGTTCTCCCACTTAGAAATCATGGAGGGGTCTGAAATTCACATTGTAGGTGCATTCCCACTCTGAGAGACAGAATTTAAAAAAAAAATCAGGAAATCACATTATATGATTTGTAAAGAATTTATTTGTCTTGCACTTTCATTTCCTTTCACTTCCATTTTTTTCCATCTTTTCCTTCCATTGCTTTATTACAGGTACTTACTTAGCACCGTCAATTTATGCAGAGCTTTACATACAGTATATTGTACATTCACATCAGTCCCTAAACCTCAAGGAGCGTACAATCTAAGGTCCCTAACTCACATTCATACATATACTAAGGCCAATTAAGACAGGATCAAATTAACCTACCAGTGTGTCTTTGGAGCGTGGGAGGAAACTGGAGTACCCGGAGAAAACCCACGCAGGTACAGGAAGAACATGCAAACTCCAGGCAGGTAGTGCTGTGTTTGGGATTCAAACTCACTCCCTAGTACTGCTAGGCGGGAGTGCTAACCACTTAGCCACAGTGCTACCCCATGTCCTTTCTTTTCTCTTCCTTTGCCTTCATTTTCCTCATCTTCCTTCCTTTTCTTTTCCCCTAATTTCCTTTCCCTTTCTTTGCTTTTCTGCCCCTTTCCTTCCTCCCCTTACTTTCTCTTTCCTTTCATTTCCTTTCCTTTTCTCCATGATTAAGTTTCAGGGTGGAGTGAAACGCATTGGGGGAGTGGCCGTGCTGGAGCCCCGGCTGAGGCTATTACACTTTCCTGTCTGAGGTTTACAGAGATGGGCAGCTCATATGGACATTTTCTTCCCCGTTCTTTCCTTTTCACTTCCTTTCTTTATCTTCTTTCCTTCACCCTTTCTTCTTTCCCCTGTACAACCACAATGGTGGTTTTCATGTTCCAGAGTGTGTAATATTGGTAATCTTTCATTAGAATACTGCTGTATTTTTATTTTATTTTCATTTCCTTTCACTCTTCCTTTAATCCCCTTCCCCTCACTTTACTTTCATCTCCTTTCACTTCAATTATTTTCCATCCATCCTTTTCCTTCTCTACCCTTTCCCTTCCCTTAATTTTTTCTCCTGCCTTCCTTTTCTTTCTCTTCCATTTCTTTTTGTCCCCATCCCCTTCTTCCCTTTCCTTGCTTTCCCTTTCCTTTCCCTTCCTTTATTTATTTTATTTGCCTCCAACTCCCATTATTTTTTTGCAGATTTTAATATTTTGCTTGATAAACTTTTCATGTTGCAGAGTAATCATTCATTAGAATGATTTCCTTTTCCTTTCCATTTACCTTTCCCTTCCTTTTTTGTCCCCTTCCCTTTCCTTTTCCTTTCCTTAGTTCTCTTTTCTTTTCCTTCTTCTTTTTCATCTGTGCTCCCCAATCCCTTTTTTCTTTCCCCTGTACAAGTATGGTGCTGTTAATATATTTTGCTTGATAATTGTTTCATGTTGCAGAGTATTTCATTAGAATGATTTCCTTTTCCTTTCCATTTCCCTTTTTTTTTGTTCCTTTCCCTTTCATTTTCCTTTCCTTACTTCATCTTTTCTTTTTCTTCTTTGCTTCCCACACCCTTTCTTCTGTCCCCTGTACAACAAATATCACGCTGTTAAGATATTTTGCTTGACAAATTTTCATGTTGCAAAGTGTGTAATTATGTCAGTAATCACCAACAGGAATTACCAGATTTGAGTGGCTACACTCAGGATACTGGGACCAGACTATATATGCTTTTTCTATTTAGATTTATTTACAGTGAAACAAAATCCATCCAAACACCAACACACAGCAAATATAAAAGTAACGTGAACAAAAACCCCAGTGACAGAACACCTGACTAATCAACCTGACAAACCGAGACCTAACAACTAACTATATACAATAATAGATAAAATGAGAAACAAAAAAAGGCAAGGGAAAACTTGAGGTGCAGGGAACAGATGGGAAAGGGGAACAAAACTGGAAAAGAGGAAGAAGAGAGAGCAGGAAAAAGGTAGCAGGGTACTGGGTACAAGGTACAGGTCAGGTCAAGACCAGGATAACTGGCAACAAGATCTGGCACAACAAAACACTGGAGCACAAGGGACTGGTAATGGAGTACCTACATAAATACCCTCTCAGCAGCCAGCATCAGGTGGAGACTGATTACTGGGGTCTGCTGGCTACTGGGAGACACCCACTGGTGGAAATTGGAATTACAACCCTCCACTCAGGGAACCTCAGTCCAACCAGGTGATCCAACTCCTGACAAATATTGTTAATTATTCATTAGAATACTGTTGTATTTTTTTCATTTCCATTCCTCTCCTTCCTCTCCCTTTATTTTCCCTTTAGTTAAAACTTTCATTATTTTACATATTTTCCTTTTATTTCCCAATCCTTCCTTTCCTTTTTTTATCCTTCTTTCCACATCATTTCCTTTTTCTTGCTCTTTCTTCCTTTTCCACTCCATTTTTTCCCTTTCTCTCTATTTTTTCTCTTTCCTTCCTTTCCTTCATTTTTTGTTTCCTTTCTCTTCCTTTCTTTTCCTTTTCTTCTTCCTGTCTCCTTTCTTCTTTCCCTTGTACAATGCATATGGTGCTGTTGATCTCTTTTGCTTGATAAACTTTTCATGTCGTAGAGTGTGTAATATTGTTAATCTTTCATTAGAATACTCTTGTATTTTTTTTCCATCATGGTGCTTTGGCCTTAACACTATGTTAAAATAAAGTGGAAATTTATCAAAATCACTTTCCATTTGACATGTTGAGATGCATCTTTCCACTATGAAAGAAAGAAGAGTGATTAATGTTACTGCCGTCTACAGCGTCCATGATGCAGCTTGAAACTTTGATGGAAATAAATGAAGTAGATGCATAGGGCAGAAATGAAATCAGTGCTCTCACAGCTAATTAAAGGGGAAATAAAAGGTGCGCCTTTGAGATTCTGTCCTGGAACATTAGATGGAGGAATCGCTGTCTCCTTTTAAAACGATACATTATGTATCATTTTGTAATGCTGTAAGTGGCGGGTAGGTTTCTAAATATTATGACAAACATTTACTTATATGGTTTAATAAAATCTGACTGCAGAGAAATTAATTGAATCCATCCGCTAAGTTCCCACTCAGTTGATACAGTAATCCAATTTAAAATGGACAAACTTGTTTCTGAGAAATCCATATCTCTTAACTTCATGTGACTTGCAGGTTATAGCCGGTTGCTTGGGCAAGCTTAATAGAAAGGCATTTGCAATTCATAACAGAGGATTCTAGACGGCTCACTAAGTGATGAAAGAAAGAAAAGAGAACACATGGCCTGATGCGGAGGAGAGGAGTCATCGGAAATGGAAATGGTACATGCAAAGAGGGCCTGTCAGGTCTGAACTAGAGCTGTTTTTACATACAAGTTTGTGCCCTCAGTACCTGCAACTACAGGACATACAGAGGGTAAAACTGCTCTTTGGGATGCAAATTTAGGCTCAATTGCAGCTGCTGCTGTACTTCTCTTTAACCATTTCCTTCAATACAAAACGTTATAGTGATAAGTGCAGTGCTGTCAGTAAACCCCCCCCCCCCCCCCCCGCAATGCAATACAATATTTACAACACCCAAATACACTTTTTACAAATAATTAATATTGTCCATCATGCTGGAAAATTTGTGAAAATAAATATTCATCAATCACCACATGTGCCTGTCAACCTCAATCAATCAAGACCACTACCAATAAAGATATAAATGAAATAACAGGCTCTTGGTGTGCCGTGTTTTTAATATCTCCTCTCCAACGTGATTTCCATTCATCCCACCATGAACTCCCAGTGCTGGCTCCACCGACAACACAATGCTCTCACCTTTAGACCTATGGGCAAATATGTCTACTGTGCCTTCCCCTTCAAAAGAATTGTATCCACATGATTCAGCCTCTCTCAATGGATCTACAAGCTATGGTTTCCATCCTGATAAATCTCGCAGGTAAGTGGTACAAGGACCTGATATACAGTTAGGTCCATATATATTTGGACACAGGCACTGTTTTAGTTTTTTTTCAGGTATTTACCAAAACATATTCAAGCTATAGTTATATAATGAATATGGGCTGAAAGTGCATACTCTCTCAGGTTTAATTTGAGGGTATGTACATCCAACTTGGAGGAAGGGTTCAGGAATTACAGCTCTTAAGAGTAGCCATCCCCCTTTTTCACGGGAACAAAAGAAATTGGACAATTGAATCAAAAGCTGTTTCATGGCAAAATGTGGGCTACTCCTTCATTATTTCTTCATCAATTAAGCAGGTAAAAGGTCTCAAGTTATTTATAAGTATGGTATTGCATTTGGAATCTATTGCTGTGGACCTACATCATGTATCCAAAGGAGCTGTTCATGCAAGTGAAACAGAACATTGTAAGGCTTCAAAAACTAAACAAATCCATCAGAGAGATAGCAGCAACATTAGGAGTGGCCAAATAAACAGTTTGGTCCATTCTGAGGAAAGAAGAATGCACTGGTGAGCTCAGCAACATAAAAAGGCATGGACGTCCACAGAAGACAACAGTGGTGGATGATCGCAGGATCCTCTCTATGGTAAAGAAAAACCCATTCACAACATCCAGACAAGTGAAGGACACTCTCCAGGAGGTGGGCGTATCATTGTCAAAGTCTACAATCAAGAGAAGACTTCACGAGAGCAAATACAGAGAATTCACCACAAGGTGCAAACCATTCATAAGCCTGAAGAATAGAAACGCCAGATTAGACTTTGCCAAAAAACATCTAAAAAGCCAGACCAGTTCTGGAAAAGCATTCTTTGGATGGATGAAACTAATATTAATCTGTACCAGAAGGATGGGAAGAAAAAAGTGTGGAGAAGGCTTGGAACAGCTCATGATCCAAAGCACACAACATCATCTGTAAAACATGGTGGAGGCAGTGTGATGGCATGGGCATGCATGGCTTCCAGTTACACTGGGTCATTGGTGTTTATTGATGATGTGACAGAAGACAGAAGCAGCCAGATAAATTCTTAAAGTGTTTAGAGATATACTGTCAGCCCAGATTCAGCCAAATGCAGCAAAGTTGATTGGAAAGCGCTTCACAGTACAGATGGACAATGATCCAAAACACACTGCAAAAGCAACCCAGGAGCTTTTGAAGGAAAAGAAGTGGAATATTCTGCAATGGCCGAGTCAATCACCTGATCTCAACCCAATTGAGCATGCATTTCACTTGCTGAAGGCAAAACTAAAGGCAGAAAGACCCACAAAGAAAGAACAACTGAAGACAGCTGCAGTTAGAACCTGGCAAAGTATCAGAAAGGAGGAAACCCAGTCTTTGGTAATGTCCATGGGTTCCAGACTTCAGGCAGTTATTGCCAGTAAAGGATTCTCAACAAAATATTAAAAATGAACATTTTATTTATGATTATATTCAATTGTCCAATTACTTTTGGTCCCTTGAAAAAGGGGGGATGGCTACTCTTAAGAGCTGTAATTCCTAAACCCTTCCTCCAATTTGGATGTACATACCCTTAAATTAACCCTGAGAGTGTGCACTTTTAGCCCTTATCCGTTATATAACTATAGCTTGAATATGTTTTGGTAAACACCTGAAAAAAAATAAAATTGTGCCTGTGTCCAAATATATATGGACCTAACTGTATGTAGTTCCTATACTGTCAGTGCCACCTAGTGGCATAATGTGTTTTTTTCCTGATTGAGGTGTATAAGGAAAAAATGAATTATGGCCACTAGGTGGTGCTGACTATATAGGAACTACATGCAGTATATTATTATTATTATTATACAGGATTTATATAGCGCCAACAGTTTGCTCAGCGCTGTACATCATAAAGGGAGACAGAACACGAGACCGTACAGTAAAAATACGATTCAATACACGAGGGGTTCGAGGGCCCTGCTCCTTGGAGCTTACAATCTAGGAGGGAGGGGATAGTGGTACAGGAGGAAATAGCTGTGGGGGATGGAGTGGTAGGAAGAGTGGAGGAGTTCAGTAATTCGCTGAGGGGTGGTAGGCTTCCCTGAAGAGATAGGTTTTCAGGGTGTGCCTAAAGGTGAGGAGAGTAGGTGACAGTCTGATGGATTGAGGTAGGGAGTTCCAGAGAATTGGGAAAGCCCTGGAGAAGTCCTGGAGACGGGCATGGGAGGAGGAGACCAGGGAACTAGAGAGTAGGAGGTCTTGTGAGGAGCGGAGAGTACGTTTTGGGTGGTATTTGGATACCAGATCGGTGATGTAGTTTGGGGCAGTATTATGAATGGCTTTATACGTCAATGTTAGTGTTTTGAATTTTATCCGTTGGGCAATCGGAAGCCAGTGGAGGGATTGGCAGAGGGGGGTGGTGGATACGGAGCGGTTAGTAAGGTGGATGAGTCTGGCCGCAGCATTCAAGATAGACTGAAGCGGGGATAGCCTGCGGTGAGGTAGGCCGATGAGGAGGGAGTTACAGTAGTCGAGGCGTGATATAATGAGGGAGCGAATGAGTTGCTTAGTGGTTGGTTTCCGGGGTTAGGAACGGACATATTTTGGAGATTTTACGGAGGTGGAGTCTACATGAGTTTGTCAGCGAATGGACATGGGGCTGGAAGGACAGATTGGAGTGCAGGATGACACCTAGTGCTCTGGCTTGAGGGGAGGGACTGATGGTGGTATTGTTGGTCTTGATGGAAAAGTCGGGGGGGGGGGGGCTGGGGGGAAAACTAGGAGCTCAGTTTTGGACAGATTTAGTTTGAGGAAGTGGAGTGACATCCATGCCGATATGTCGCTCAGTAGGTTTGTCGGCATAGAGATGGTAGTTGAAGCCGTGAGAGTGTATCAATGTATCAACTGGCCAAGGGAGGGGGTGTAGATGGAGAAGAGAAGGGGCCTGAGGACAGAGCCTTGGGGGACCCCAACAGAGAGGGGGAGTGGAGAGGAGGTGGCAGCGTTATAGGTAACACTGAAGGAGTGCTGTGATAGATAGGAAGAGAACCAGGAGAGAGCAGAGTCTCTGAAGCCAAGGGAGTGTAGTTGTTTGAGGAGGAGGGGGTGGTCAACCATGGAGAAAAGGTTTCAATTTTCATTCTGTGCATAACAAATGTTTTATATATACAGGTCTAGTCACGTCTGGTTGTGTATTTGAGATTTTCTTTAGGCCTGGTGATCGGTAACTCAGGCCTGGGTATTATCACATAGGTGAGATCAGGTGCTTCCCAATATTCACTGAGCCAATTAAGTGGAAAAAAAAACAACAAAAAAAGGTTTTATACTTTTTCTACCTTCATTTGCAGGGTTTTTGTTTTTTTGGGGGTTATGTTAAGGGTAGTTCAGCTTATTTATATTTACTGTTCTATGTATTTCTGTTTTTTTTTCTCTGTATTTTATTGTTATTTGTGTATAGTTGCTTCAAATTTTTTATTTTCCCTTTTTTTCACTGTGTTTTCTTTCGGTGAAAAAAAATACCATAACAAAGTTAATGAGAGGCCGTTTTTTCAGTACAAGAACATTTGCAGATAATAGAGAGGAGCTTCCATTACCGCTCATGGCAACCCCTTTCCAGGAGTTAGTGTTCAGGCTGCTCAGGGGACACATAGGTGATATTATGTGCTCCCCATACTCACTCAGGCGTTTAGACGAAATTTGTTTGTATAACAAACATATAAAAAGGAGCTTATCATTGTTTATGGTATTTGTTTGTCATTTGTGTATTGTCAATATCATTTTTTCATATACGTTTTATATAATAAAACAGTTTGAAATAGAAATGAAAGGCAAAACATTTGTGTATAGATAAAATACAACATTATAAATACCTTTTTTTCCCCCTTTTTTATGTGATCACATACCCTCTGTTCTCTGCTGCATAAGGAGCTCAGAGAGCTGGGGGAGGAGAAACAGCAGTATACTGGTATTCCAAGTGAATGGCTGTGAAGGGAAAGTCTGATCATTGGAGGAGAGCAAACTGAGTTCTTAGCATAGTTAGAGAACTGAGCATGCTGTGTTCTCATGCCTAGTGTGATCAACTTTTAATAGGAAAGCAGAGGGATTGGCAGGAACTCTGGGGATTTCACACAGGGAAGCAATACAAAGAGAACAGAATACCTTTACTACAAGTACATGGTACAGCAGGGACATATCAGGAATTTGAAATGTTGAGTTTACATATTCTTTAAGAGGTACTTTCATAACCATTAGGAGCTATTTCAAGGCTATTGAACCCTAAAAACCCACAGACGCCATCTGTAATTCACGTTCCCAAATGACTGCAATGCATCACATTGAGTTGGCAAATGTTTACTGAAATCTCACTTTTGTTTCATAAATTTTGAGAAAAACTTGGTTGTAGCAGTTTTATGTCTTGAATCACATTAATCAGGCCTATGGAAATGAAAGGTAACACAAATACATGGAACAGGGGCGTCTCTAAGGTTGGTGTCACCCGTTGCGGTAACACGTGGTGTCACCCCTCCAGAGGTGGGCGGTCCCTGTCGTTCACACACAGCCTGGCTCTTCCCCTCCCTATACACCCATCGCACCCCCAGAACCGGTGTTGCAAGATCAGTTAACCCCGTATAGGTTGCAAGCCGATGATCTCCGCAAGATGGATCGGATCTGCGGATTTGGGAGCATACTGGATTGGACTCCGATCCATTATGCTCCCCAATGTGCACTTTTTAAAATATGATGCCAAGTAGAGATGAGCGAATCGAACCAGACGAAGTGGAATTCGTTTCGAATATCAGGAAAAATTCGATTCGCATCGAATCCGAATTTTAGCCAACTTCGGGTGCACGAATCAAATTTTTCCCGATCAGCCGGCAAAAGTGTCACTGCAGAGAGCTCCGCTATTCCTGACAGTTCTGACAGTTCATTTACAGCGGTTGAAACATTGTATCTATTTGTTTCCATTTAGGATACAGATGTTTTTATTCGGAAATAAATAGATACAATGTTTCAACCGCTGTAAATGTGAAGGAACTGTCAGAGAACTGTCAGAAATAGCGGAGCTCTCTGCAGATACACTTTTTGCTGTACTGGAATACCTCTTCTTTTCATTCTTCTTCTTCTTTTCATTCTTCTTCTTCTTCTTTTCATTCTTCTTCTTCTTCTTTTCATTCTTCTTCTTTTCATTCTTCTTTTCATTCTTCTTCTTCTTCTTTTCATTCTTCTTTTCATTCTTCTTCTTCTTCTTTTCATTCTTCTTCTTCTTTTCATTCTTCTTTTCATTCTTCTTCTTCTTCTTTTCATTCTTCTTCTTCTTCTTTTCATTCTTCTTTTCATTCTTCTTCTTCTTTTCATTCTTCTTCTTTTCATTCTTCTTTTCATTCTTCTTCTTCTTTTCATTCTTCTTCTTCTTTTCATTCTTCTTCTTTTCATTCTTCTTTTCATTCTTCTTCTTCTTTTCATTCTTCTTCTTCTTCTTTTCATTCTTCTTTTCATTCTTCTTCTTCTTCTTTTCATTCTTCTTTTCATTCTTCTTCTTCTTTTCATTCTTCTTCTTCTTCTTTTCATTCTTCTTTTCATTCTTCTTCTTCTTTTCATTCTTCTTCTTCTTCTTTTCATTCTTCTTTTCATTCTTCTTCTTCTTCTTTTCATTCTTCTTCTTCTTTTCATTCTTCTTTTCATTCTTCTTCTTCTTTTCATTCTTCTTCTTCTTCTTTTCATTCTTCTTCCTCTTCTTTTCATTCTTCTTTTCATTCTTCTTCTTCTTCTTTTCATTCTTCTTCTTCTTCTTTTCATTCTTCTTTTCATTCTTCTTCTTCTTCTTCTTTTCATTCTTCTTCTTCTTCTTCTTTTCATTCTTCTTTTCATTCTTCTTCTTCTTCTTTTCATTCTTCTTTTCATTCTTCTTCTTCTTCTTTTCATTCCTCTTCTTCTTCTTTTCATTCTTCTTCTTCTTCTTTTCATTCTTCTTTTCATTCTTCTTCTTCTTCTTCTTCTTCTTTTCATGCTTCTTCTTCTTCTTTTCATTCTTCTTTTCATTCTTCTTCTTCTTCTTTTCATTCTTCTTTTCATTCATCTTCTTCTTCTTTTCATTCTTCTTCTTCTTCTTCTTTTCATTCTTCTTTTCATTCTTCTTCTTCTTCTTTTCATTCTTCTTCTTCTTCTTCTTCTTTTCGTTCTTCTTCTTCTTTTCATTCTTCTTCTTTTCATTCTTCTTCTTCTTCTTTTCATTCTTCTTTTCATTCTTCTTCTTCTTCTTTTCATTCTTCTTCTTTTCATTCTTCTTCCTCTTCTTTTCATTCTTCTTCTTCTTTTCAATCTTCTTCTTCTTCTTCTTCTTTTCATTCTTCTTCTTCTTCTTTTCATTCTTCTTCTTCTTCTTCTTTTCATTCTTCTTCTTCTTTTCATTCTTCTTCTTATTATTTTCATTCTTCTTTTCATTCTTCTTCTTCTTCTTTTCATTCTTCTTCCTCTTCTTTTCATTCTTCTTCTTCTTTTCATTCTTCTTCTCATTCTTCTTCTTCTTCTTTTCATTCTTCTTTTCATTCTTCTTCTTCTTTTCATTCTTCTTCTTCTTTTCATTCTTCTTTTCATTCTTCTTTTCATTCTTCTTCTTCTTTTCATTCTTCTTCTTCTTCTTTTCATTCTTCTTTTCATTCTTCTTCTTCTTCTTTTCATTCTTCTTCTTTTCATTCTTCTTTTCATTCTTCTTCCTCTTCTTTTCATTCTTCTTTTCATTCTTCTTCTTCTTTTCATTCTTCTTCTTCTTCTTTTCATTCTTCTTCTTCTTCTTTTCATTCTTCTTTTCATTCTTCTTCTTTTCATTCTTCTTCTTCTTCTTTTCATTCTTCTTTTCATTCTTCTTCTTCTTCTTTTCATTCCTCTTCTTCTTCTTTTCATTCTTCTTCCTCTTCTTTTCATTCTTCTTCCTCTTCTTTTCATTCTTCTTTTCATTCTTCTTCTTCTTCTTTTCATTCTTCTTCTTCTTCTTTTCATTCTTCTTTTCATTCTTCTTCTCCTTCTTTTCATTCTTCTTCTTCTTTTCTTCATTCTTCTTCTTCTTCTTTTCATTCTTCTTCTTCTTCTTTTCATGCTTCTTCTTCTTTTCATTCTTCTTCTTCTTCTTTTCATTCTTCTTTTCATTCTTCTTCTTCTTCTTTTCATGCTTCTTCTTCTTTTCATTCTTCTTTTCATTCTTCTTCTTCTTCTTTTCATTCTTCTTCTTTTCATTCTTCTTTTCATGCTTCTTCTTCTTTTCATTCTTCTTCTTCTTCTTTTCATTCTTCTTTTCATTCTTCTTCTTCTTCTTTTCATTCTTCTTCTTTTCATTCTTCTTTTCATTCTTCTTCTTCTTCTTTTCATTCTTCTTCTTCTTTTCATTCTTCTTCCTCTTCTTTTCATTCTTCTTTTCATTCTTCTTCTTCTTCTTCTTTTCATTCTTCTTCTTCTTCTTTTCATTCTTCTTTTCATTCTTCTTCTTCTTTTCATTCTTCTTCTTCTTCTTTTCATTCTTTTTCTTCTTCTTTTCATTCTTCTTTTCATTCTTCTTCTTTTCATTCCTCTTCTTCTTCTTTTCATTCTTCTTCTTCTTCTTTTCATTCTTCTTTTCATTCTTCTTCTTCTTCTTCTTCTTCTTCTTTTCATTCTTCTTCTTCTTCTTTTCATTCTTCTTTTCATTCTTCTTCTTCTTCTTTTCATTCTTCTTTTCATTCTTCTTCTTTTCATTCTTCTTCTTTTCATTCTTCTTCTTTTCATTCTTCTTTTCATTCTTCTTCTTTTCATTCTTCTTCTTCTTCTTTTCATTCTTCTTCTTCTTTTCATTCTTCTTCTTCTTCTTTTCATTCTTCTTTTCATTCTTCTTCTTCTTCTTTTCATTCTTCTTCTTCTTTTCATTCTTCTTCTTCTTTTCATTCTTCTTTTCATTCTTCTTCTTCTTCTTTTCATTCTTCTTCTTCTTTTCATTCTTCTTTTCATTCTTCTTCTTCTTCTTTTCATTCTTCTTTTCATTCTTCTTCTTCTTTTCATTCTTCTTCTTCTTCTTTTCATTCTTCTTTTCATTCTTCTTCTTCTTTTCATTCTTCTTTTCATTCTTCTTCCTCTTCTTTTCATTCTTCTTTTCATTCTTCTTCTTTTCATTCTTCTTCTTCTTCTTCTTTTCATTCTTCTTCTTCTTCTTTTCATTCTTCTTTTCATTCTTCTTCTTTTCATTCTTCTTCTTCTTCTTTTCATTCTTCTTTTCATTCTTCTTCTTCTTTTCATTCCTCTTCTTCTTCTTTTCATTCCTCTTCCTCTTCTTTTCATTCTTCTTTTCATTCTTCTTCTTCTTCTTTTCATTCTTCTTTTCATTCTTCTTCTTTTCATTCTTCTTCTTTTCATTCTTCTTCTTCTTTTCATTCTTCTTTTCATTCTTCTTCTTCTTCTTTTCATGCTTCTTCTTCTTTTCATTCTTCTTCTTCTTCTTTTCATTCTTCTTTTCATTCTTCTTCTTCTTCTTTTCATGCTTCTTCTTCTTTTCATTCTTCTTTTCATTCTTCTTCTTCTTCTTTTCATGCTTCTTCTTCTTTTCATTCTTCTTTTCATTCTTCTTCTTCTTCTTTTCATTCTTCTTCTTCTTCTTTTCATTCTTCTTTTCATTCTTCTTCTCATTCTTCTTCTTCTTCTTTTCATTCTTATTTTCATTCTTCTTCTTCTTTTCATTCTTCTTCTTCTTTTCATTCTTCTTTTCATTCTTCTTCCTCTTTTCATTCTTCTTCTTTTCATTCTTCTTCTTCTTTTCATTCTTCTTCTTCTTTTCATTCTTCTTCTTCTTTTCATCTTTTCATTCTTCTTCTTCTTCTTTTCATTCTTCTTTTCATTCTTCCTCTTTACTTTTCATTCTTCTTTTCATTCTTCTTCTTCTTCTTCTTCTTTTCTTCTTCTTCTTCTGGCAACTCCACTACGCAGCTCATTTTTGTTCCAGTATTACTGTATTTTGCTCCTTCAAAATCCTGAAACTTTCTTTTGGCAGGTGTACAGACTCAGGTACTCAGTGCAGGAATGGTGGGAATCCCTCACAATGGACACAGCAGGTGTACATACAGACCCAGGAATTCAGCACAGGGATGGTGGGAACCCCTCATAATGGGCACAGCAGGTGTGCATACCCAGAACCTCAGCACAGGGATGGTGGGAACCCCTAGTAATGGGCGTAGCAGGTGTGCAGACCTGGGACCTCAGCACAGGGATGGTAGAAACCTCTCATAATGGGAACAGCAGGTGTACAGACCCAGGAATTTAGCACAGGGATGGTGGGAACTCCTCCTAATGGGCAGAGCAGGTGTACAGACCCAGGAACTCAGCACAGGGATGGTGGGAACTTCTCATAATGGGCGCAGCAGGTGTGCAGACCTGGAACCTCAGCACAGGGATGGTGGGAACCCCTCATAATGGGCACAGCAGGTGTGCATACCCAGAACCTCAGCACAGGGATGGTGGGAACCCCTCATAATGGGCACAGCAGGTGTTAGGGGGTTTAACTCTCCAGCATCCATTAGAGACTGATATAGTAATATAGTTCATTCTTCTTTTCATTCTTCTTTTCATTCTTCTTCTTTTCATTCTTCTTCTTCTTTTCATTCTTCTTTTCATTCTTCTTTTCATTCTTCTACTTCTTCTTTTCATTCTTCTTCTTCTTCTTTTCATTCTTCTTTTCATTCTTCTTCTTCTTCTTTTCATTCTTCTTCTTCTTCTTTTCATTCTTCTTTTCATTCTTCTCATTCTTCTTTTCATTCTTCTCATTCTTCTTCTCATTCTTCTTTTCATTCTTCTTCTCATTCTTCTTTTCATTCTTCTTCTTCTTTTCATTCTTCTTTTCATTCTTCTTCTTCTTTTCATTCTTCTTTTCATTCTTCTTCTTCTTCTTTTCATTCTTCTTCTTCTTTTCATTCTTCTTCTTCTTTTCATTCTTCTCATTCTTCTTTTCATTCTTCTTCTTTTCATTCTTCTTCTTCTTCTTTTCATTCTTCTTTTCATTCTTCTTCTTTTCATTCTTCTTCTTCTTTTCATTCTTCTTTTCATTCTTCTTCTTCTTTTCATTCTTCTTCTTCTTTGTCGTGCCCCGTGACTGCCCAAATGAGTGAAGTGTGCGGTGATTCTAAGATCGACGGCACTCATCTGCATGTCATACTGACTGACAGTATTATTTCTCTTCCCCAGCAGACTCCAAGGGCATTTAAATTAAAGGTACAGTGTTCTGCACTAATATAAAGGCTCTCTGAAGCCTAGAAACCCTTTAAATAAGTTAAATTCGCGGCGAATAAATTCGCATCGAATCGAATTTCTCCCGCAAATTCGGCGAATCAGCCGAATCGAATTTTTGAATAATTCGCTCATCTCTAATGCCAAGCATTCAAAAACACTACCACACATTTTTTTTATACAAAAAATGTATACCATCCATATACTTGGTCCTCCATAATTGTTGTAAACAGTTGTATCTAGCAGACGTTAGTCACATTCAAGTAGACTTGTTCTGAAATGTTGAAGGGTTGTTGAAGTTTGAATGAGTGTCAAGAAAATATCCCAACATTTACATCCACGTGGGTAGCACTGATACCTTGATCCAATCACCATGGAAATTTGGATGTTCTTCTCCAAGAACAGGATGGGAGATGTGAAAGCTGGGAACCACCCTGTTCTAGTTGAATGATCTCAGCAGATTTCCTACACTTTAAGGAAAAGGAACATTCTTTGGAGTGCACCTGTTTTGCAAGAGGCATGAAAGAGGCCATCAACTTCAAACTGGAACAACCATCACTGAATGGGGAGGGGGCAGGGGGTCTTCAAAACCATCAACACATCATCTGTCTACCACATATATGCTATTTTAGTATCTCTCCTCTGGTGTTTTAACAACAATTCACCCCTTCATCCATGAAAATTGAAGGATTAATACCTGTGAAGCCTTCCTGACACCAAGCATGGGAATATAGAACTAGAACAAGATGGTTCAACAACTTTCACACCTCTCAAACTGATCTTGAACAATAAATTCTGCCTTTCCTTGGTAATTGGTTAAGGTGTCTGTGCTACCTGTGTGGCTATAAATGCTGGGATATTTTCTTCAGTATTAGAATTGAAGTGGTTTGGATAAGCTATGAAACATCTTCAACATTACAGAACAAGGCCAGTTGAATGCGACTAACTACTACTAGATATACAATGACCTAGATAAATGACAACCTTTATAGCCAAAATACATTTCTTCTGTTGTAAAGCAGTGTTGGGATTATTTAGAACTTTCTGTTAAGTCTTTTAAGCTATTATAAATTAGTTAATAAAATATGTAGTGCGGAATGCCAAGTTGCCCTGGTGGGCCTGCAGGTTTCATTATTGGTTTTCACAGTGCTGGAATAAAAGAAGGAAAAAAGAAATTTCAGAATAATTTGCCAAGTGTTGATTTATATCCCCTAAGGAGGGAACAACACAGCTGACTTTTTACAGACTTTAGACACTTTCTAAATAAATTACAGTATAGTTTAAATTCAAGCTTAGATTACAAAATACTGCCTCGTGCTCAAATATTAACCTTATCCCCAGCGCTGTCAAAGAGTTACCGCTTTCTTCACCACTGTGCTTCTTCTGGATTGACGGATACCCAACACCATCTAAGTCACTTCCTTTGTGCCCCAGGCATCATAGATCCACTTCCTGAGGGAACGTCATCAAGTCGCCTTGGGCTATCAGGAGAATGCTGCTTAGATCAATGACATGTCATCAGATGAGCATTTTTTTCTGCAACATTCAGCAACGCCCAGCCCTGAGGACAAAAAAGGACAAAATAACTTCAAAAAAAGTCTGTACAGTCATGGTCAAAAATGTTGGCACCCCTGCTTTTCTTTTCAGATAATGCACCACTTTGCCCAGAACAATTGTTGCAATTACAAATGTTTAGGAATTTGCATATTTAGTTTTTTTGTTTGTGTTGGTATGACACAAAAAAGTGGAGAAACAAAAAGCCAAATCTGACACATTCCACGCAAAACCCCAAAGAATGGACTGGACAAAATTATTGGCACCCTCAATTTAATATTTGGTAGCACACCCCTTGGAAAAAAATAACTGAAATCAATCACTTCCTGTAACCATTTCTGAGTTTCTTACACCTCTTTACTGGAATTTTATACCACTCTTCTTTCTCCAACTGCTCCAGGTCTCTCGGATAGGAAGGGTTTCTTTTCCCAACTGCTGTTTTGAGATCTCTCCACAGGTGCTCTATGGGATTGAGATCTGGACTTATTGCTGGCCAGTTCAGTACTCTCCAACGGTTTGTCTGTAACCATTTCTGTGTGCTTTGGGTCATTGTTCTGCTGCAAGACCCATGACCTCTGATGGAAACCCAACTTTCTGACACTGGGTCCTACATTGCACCCCATAATTATTTGGTAGTCTTCAGAGTTCATAATGCCATGCACACGGTCAAGGCATCCAGTGCCTGAAGCAGCAAAGCAACCCCAAAACATCAGTGAACCTCCACCATGTTTGACTGTAAGGACTGTATTCTTTTCTTTAAAGGCCTCATTTATTTTTGTGAAAACAGTAGAATGATGGGCTTTACTAAAAAGCTGTAATTCTGTTTTGCCTGTCCACAGCACATTCTCTCAAAAGGATTTTGGCATCCTCAGGTTTTGGCAAACTCCAATCTAGCTTTTTTATATTTCTGTGTCAGCAGTGGGGTCTTCCTGGGTCTCCTACCTTAGTGTCCCTTTTCATTCAGATGGCGTACAAACTGGCACAGTTGTACCCCATGCCGGAAGGTCAGCTTGAATTTGTCTGAAAGTTGATCGAAGTTCTTTATCTACTATTCGAACAATCCTTCGTTGCAATCTTTGGTCAATGTTTCTCTTTCGTTCACATCCAGAGATTAACTACAGTGCCATGGGCTGTAAACTTCTTGACAATGTTGCGCACAGTGGTCACAGGAACATTAAGATCTGTCAATTGATACAGGTGAGTTTAATTACAAATTACAGGAGCATCACAAACTTGGAATGCATTTATTTCTTACAATTCTGAGAAGGTGCCAATTATTTTGTCCAGCCCATTTTTGGGGTTTTGAGTGGAATTTGTCAGGTTTGGCTTTTTGTTTCTCCACTTTTTTATGTCATACCAATATAAAAAAAAATAAATAAATGTGAGAATGCCTAAACATTTGTAATTACAACAATTTTCTGGGCAAAGTGGTGCATTAGCTTACTGAAATGCAGTATGGAAGGGTTTATGCTCACCTGTCCCCAATTCTCTGAGACCTTCTGTGGAAGCCACAGTCAGCTGGGCTCTTCTCCTTACATTCATTCCTGTGGAAAAGCTATCTATTATACATCCAAACAGTGGAAAGTCTCTCCATAGGTATGAACAGAGATCCCTCCCTGGAAAAGAATAACCCGAGTGGATGACTTCTGTGGCAGTGGGTGTGCAGTCCCAAGCAGGTTGCACAGAGATCTTAATCACTTCAATATCAGGTACTTTTACCCCCTTCCTGCCGAGGCCAATTTTCAGCTTTCTGAGCTCTCACAGTTTGAATGACAACACTGTACTCAAAGTAACTTTTTATAATTTTTTTCACACAAATAGCATTCTTTTGGTGGTATTTAATCACCACTGGGTTTTTTTACATTTTTGCTAAATAAGCGAAAAAAGAGTTTTTCTTCTTTTCTGTTATAAAAATTTTCAAATAATTTCAATGTAGGCCAAAATGTATTCTGATACATTTCTTTGGTGAAAATAGCCCAAATCAGTGTATATTATTTAGTCTGTAGGAAAGTTATAGAGTCTTCAAACGATGGTATATATCTGAAAATCGATCAATCCTGATGTACTGAAGGCAGTGATCTCATTTTACAGTGCTGAGATGGTACCGGCAATGGGCCAGTACACAGATCGGTCATTGATCATATGATGTCCACCCAGATCGTTGAGAGTCTTGCTCAGTCGTCATTCTCCTATAGGCCAGGCAGGAACTGTTTAAAGCTGAACTGAAGGCAAAACTATTTTTTCATTTTAGATGGAGTAAAGGGAGGGTTACAACCCCTATCAGTTTTTTGGAGTTTTTTTGCCATCTCTGTTCGATTTTGGGAAATTCCTCCAAAGTGAAGTTGTCACCAGAACTAGTGTCCCCATTGGCAGATTTCCCCTCTGTTCTGGTTACAGCCCAATTTTCTTTCACTTTCTCTAATGACAACACCAGTAAACACGACAAATAGAGAGGGTGAATCTCCCTAACAGGGGCACAGACAGCAATGAAAACCTGACAAGTGTTACATTTCTCTTCATTCTTTCCAAAATTAAAAAGAAAAAAAAAACGTTTTGCCATTTAGTGATACTTTAGGTTGACCACCCATGGCTTGAGTTTTGGCCAATTTCTACTAAATTGGCTGAAAATCAAGCCGTAAGTGGCCCTGTTGGTACCACCTGGCTCTGCAAAAGTCAAATTCAAAATCAAAGGAGTTGGGTGGAAAATTGTTGGCCAAACAGTGGGGTTTATTTAGTAAAACTGGTTCACTCAGAATCTCGTGCACTTCTGCATGGAAACCAACCAGCTTCCAGGTTTTATTGCTAAAGCTTAATTGAACAAGCTGAGGTTAGAAGCTGATTGGCTACCATGCACAGCCGCACCAGATTCTGAGTAAACAAGCTTTAGTAAATCTCCCCCAGTGATTGCATCCATTCAAATGCAGTCATTGTTCAGTTAGTGAGATAGCCGCAGCTTTTGAATACAATAGCTGGCTGTGGAAATTCCTCCATCCACACTGTTTAGCATGGATGGGGGAATCTATAGAGATAACGTGTATGACCTTAGAGGACCAGCAACAGATAAACTGTATAAAAGTCTTGGATTGCTGGAGGAAAAGGAAGGGGTCATTTATAGGACAACTGTACTAAAAGTACAGTTATCTCTAAGTCAACATGAAATAATTTTAATCCTTATGCTGCTAGCGTTAGCAATTAGATAGAAAAGTATATCACATTTACTTCTTTAAACTTTTTTTTTCCATCCTAGGAATCTTCATGAGGGGTTTTCTCAGCTAAGCACAGCCTGCCTGCATGCCTGAGCTAAGGACAGATGGATTCCAGGAAGTAAATACTACATGAATCATCTGCCCTTACTCAAGATGGCCTCAGTCAGAAATACTAGGGGGTGTTTTACAAAGTGATTTCTCAACAAAATAAAGCATGAAGACATGGATAGATGTTTGAGTTTGCTTTGAATATGAAAAATGAATTACATTTTTGGTTTGTGTTGCTTCTATGAGGGTGCAGTCTTTGTTTTCCACTGTAGGTGGTGCTTGGCCAGAGTGGTACTGCAGCTGGAGAGAAAGTCAAGAGAAACCTGGTTTATCTATGGTTTCATTGGTCCCCTAGGCAGTGTTCCTATTGGCTATGCTGCATCCAGGTGACTCTGGTGACTGTCTTGGTACACTAGAGCCATTTTAAGTGCCTCTCCACAGGCTTTGATGCCCTTTCTTGTGAGTGGTTAGCATAGGTTAAGTTAAACCGTCTGTCAGGAAGAGTGAATAGCAGCAGGGAAAGGTTCCGGATGAGTAGGGACAGACTAGGGACACACCATCTTGCATGAGAATCCTCCCCATTGAGCTCAGTCTTGCCATGTGGCATTCCACCCTCGGACACACACGCTGTCGGTGCATCAGAACCTACTCCATTCTACAAGTTTACACAGAACTGTGAGTATTCCCAGCTGGGTGTCCTCCCACTGGGCTGTGTCTTTGGACCATTCCTTCAACACAAGCTTTGTAAATTGAAACTGGACCACACTGCACCTACCTACATGCTTTGAAGCAGTGCAGTTCCCCTTTAATGAGTCGTTAATTTCCTTTTTATAGTAGTACTAGGTTTTGTTTTGGCTTTCATAAGTCCATTAAAAGCTAAAATCCTTCAAAAAATCAGCCTGCAGAAATTCTGGTGCCAAACCTCTGCACCAAAAACCAAGGACCCTCGATTTCTGAACCCATTAACGCTCATAAATGTGAATGTGACCCAATGGTACCTGATTCCTTTCATGTGATGCTGCAAGTAAAAATTGTGGGGTTAGGTTTCCTTCAGGGGCTTTCTCTGCAAACGGACATGTCAGACAAGACATTCTTCCCTAGAAATCTATGAAAGAGCATAGAACAGCCGGAAAAGAAAGGGCTCATCTCAGGTCCTTCTACATAACAACACCACAGGCTGGAGTCAGACCTACGCCATCCATTTCAGTGAATCTTTCCTTTAAATTAAACAAAAAGTCAGTTGTAATGGGAGGCTTACTTGCTCCCACAAATGAGTTTGTTTTGTATTGAATTTTAATAACACTTTCCGAGAGCCGGGAATAGTAGATAAGGTAATGGACTAAATGAGTTTATTGAACATAAAACACATAACTGACACCAGCAAGTATACAATTATATCTGAGATATGTACATTAAACAGTTCACCGGGCTTGTTTCTCATTAATGGGAATATTATGTGTGTCCCGATTGATAAAGCGGTAAAGGGAAGATTTAGTGTTGGACGCTGTATAATGTCCGGCACTAATCAAACCACTGTTATTGGGAATGAGTTAACCTTGCCAACTTCAGAAGTGATAACAAGGTCAATGGGCCTATTGGGGATTTGCATTGTACTATGCTGATTGGCTTGTCATGTCTTTATTTTTCCAAACAATTAAATAGCTTGGAATGTTTCTACAGCTAATCTCTCTATGGAGTTTTTTTTTTTTTTTTACTATGTATCATTTATTATTTCTTTTTTCAAGTTGACAAAATATGAGTAGATTTAGTAGAGGAAAGTTGTTTTGTAGACATTCTCAGACATCAAATGACCTTTTTGTGTTGGCTGTTATTGATTTTCAAGGGAGAGGGGTACTTGGTTGGCTACTTTACAAATGATATAGAAGAAGTTACTCAAATGTTATATTTGCATGCTTTATTTGATCATTATTCCCCAAACTTTAAATGTGGTCTGCACATTGAATAAAGAGAACCTGTTCCAGCATTTAGTACTGCTAGAGGAAGACCTTCTTCCATGTGTCTTCTGGTGATCCCAAGCACACTGTCACTATAAGATCCCACCCATGTGTCCATCAGATGAGAGTACCACTGAAAGCTGCTAAGGCACTTTCATTGGACAGAGGCTGGGTGTGGAGCCCTCTAGTTGTACAGAAGAGAATTTTTAGCTTAAATCTACACTCCAACCAAAACGTTTTATTGTGTTTTAGAAAGAGTGTAAAAGGGTTAGAGCAGCCATTTTCAAGTAGAGTTCTGTGGAAGTCTAAGGTTTCAGCTGAGATTGCTAAGGTTCCCCAAGCTGTTGCTGATTGTCCTCCCATTTGATAGAATAATGGAGCCAGAGTGGCTTGAAAGAACCAGCTGAATGACACCAATGATTTTCCTTTTTTTAGCTGTTTGTAAGGGTTACATTCTAACCAACTCTGTAAGGGGACATTCTTCCTGCTGGCCACAATAGTAAGGGGAATGTTTTCCCCAATGACCCCGACAAATTGGTTTTATCAGGGGTTCCCCTAGGCCTGAAAATTATTGTAAGGGTTGCTTGAAGGTAAAAAGGTTAAGAAAGGCTGGGTTAGAGCCTCTATTGGTTTTCTATTGCTGTGCCAATATCAGGGAATTTACCCTCAATTCCTGTCCTGACAGAAAGCGATGATAAATCTTTCTAATGCTGGCCATACTCTGATTGTGTTTTTCACTCATGTAGTCAAGAATCAGAGATTCAATGCTAATCCTCAAGAAATAACACTGGTAGGTATTATCCCTGAAACTAATTAGTAAACAGACAATCTGAATAAAAATATATATGGGACTTTAAACATACTCTACCAGTGTTATGCACAAACCATATTAACAACACATCCATATAAATACAATAATAGACAATATAAAATGCAATATTAAAAATGTGATCCTATAAACATGAAGTATAGTGGTACAATCTAGACATGAAAGCTTCTGTCTACGCGTTTTGCAGATCTCCCGCTATTACATGACATTTAATGAAGCTGTTTTCATGTAAGACAAATCTTTTTTCATGATATTTGATGAAGCTGATTTCATGTCAGATGAATAAAAAAGACAGTATTCCATCTGAAAATAGATTAACAAACATTAACATCAACAATTTATAAATCTATTCAGGGTCAGTTTCAAGAAAATAAAAATGGGGGAAGGGGAATAAGCCCAAAGTAAAACATCCATGTTTGACTCACCTTACATAGATCAAATTACCAGGGCAAACATAAGAACAGATGTCGGCCAAAGAGATGATTGTGCTCCCATCACGGCTCTCCACCCAGGGCACACAGGGCCAAATGGGGAGGTATGGTAAATTGAAAAAATAGATCTTAAAAAGATATCAGCAGCACAAAAGATCTTTAATTCTGTACAATACAAAAAAAGAGAAAAAGAAAATAAAAAGGTGGAAGAAGAAGGGGTATGTACAGTGGGGCAAAAAAGTATTTAGTCAGCCACCAATTGTGCAAGTTCTCCCACTTAAAAAGATGAGAGAAGCCTGTAATTGGCATCATAGGTAGACCTCAACTATGAGAGAAAAAATGAGAAAAAAAATCCAGACAATCACATTGGCTGATTTGGAAAGAATGTATTTGCAAATTATGGTGGAAAATAAGTATTTGGTCAATATCAAACGTTCATCTCAATACTTTGTTATATATCCTTTGTTGGCAATGACAGAGGTCAAATGTTTCCTGTAAGTCTTCACAAGGTTGGCACACACTGTTGCTGGTATGTTGGCCCATTCCTCCATGCAGATCTCCTCTAGAGTAGTGATGTTTTGGGGCTGTCGCTGGGTAACACGGACTTTCAACTGCCTCCAAAGGTTTTTTATGGGGTTGAGATCTGGAGACTGGCTAGGCCACTCCAGGACCTTGAAATGCTTCTTACGAAGCCACTCCTTCATTGCCCGGGCGGTACGTTTGGGATCATTGTCATGTTGGAAGACCCAGCCACGTTTTATCTTCAATGCCCTTGCTGATGGAAGGAGGTTTGCACTCAAAATCTCACGATACATGGCCCCATTCATTCTGTCCTGTACATGGATCAGTCATCCTGGTCCCTTTGCGGAGAAACAGCCCCAAAGCATGATGTTGCCACCCCCATGCTTCACAGTAGGTATGGTGTTCTTTGGATGCAACTCAGCATTCTCTCTCCTCCAAACACGATGAGTTGTGTTTCTACCAAACAGTTCTATTTTGGTTTCATCTGAACATATGACATTCTTCCAGTCCTCTTCTGGATCATCCAAATGCTCTCTAGCAAACTTTAGATGGGCCCGGACATGTACTGGCTTAAGCAGGGGGACACGTCTGGCACTGCAAGATCTGAGTCCCTGGCGGCGTAGTGTGTTACTGATGGTAGCCTTTGTTACGTTGGTCCCAGCTCTCTGAAGGTCATTCACTAGGTCCCCCCGTGTGATCCTGGGATTTTTGCTCACCGTTCTTGTGATCATTTTGACCCCACGGGGTGAGATCTTGCGTGGAGCCCCAGATCGAGGGAGATTATCAGTGGTCTTGTATGTCTTCCATTTTCTAATTATTGCTCCCACAGTTGATTTGTTCACACCAAGCTGCTTGCCTATTGCAGATTCAGTCTTCCCAGCCTGGTGCAGGTCTACAATTTGGTTTCTGGTGTCCTTCAACAGCTCTTTGGTCTTCACCATAGTGGAGTTTGGAGTGTGACTGTTTGAGGTTGTGGACCGGTGTCTTTTATACTGATAACAAGTTCAAACAGGTGCCATTGATACAGATAATGAGTGCAGGACAGAGGAGCCTCTTAAAGAAGAAGGTACAGATCTGTGAGAGCCAGAAATCTTGCTTGTTTGTAGGTGACCAAATACTTATTTTCCACCATAATTTGCAAATAAATTCTTTCCAAATCAGCCAATGTGATTGTCTGGATTTTTTTTCTCATTTTGTCTCTCATAGTTCAGGTCTACCTATGATGCCAATTACAGGCCTCTCTCATCTTTTTAAGTGGGAGAACTTGCACAATTGGTGGCTGACTAAATACTTTTTTGCCCCACTGTATATACCGATCCTTGACTGCTGCCCCTCTTTGCCAGTCTCTTCACTGGCTTCCACTAGAACAATATATAAAATTCAAAATACTAACCACAGCGTACAAAGCCATCCACAAGCTACATCACCAACCTCATCTGCAGATATCGCTCAAACCATCCTCTCCGCTCCTCCACCCAAGTCTTCAGGACTTCTCCAGAGCATCTCCCATCCTCTGGAACTTCCTGCCCCAGTATGTCTGGTCAGCTCCTACCATGTCCGCCTTTAGGCGATCCTTGAAAACTCTTTTATTCAGGGAATCATACCCCACCTTTACCTAAGAACTGAACTTGAGTCACCTCCATCATCATCTGCAGCGATCACCTTTTGTACTGCCTCCTCCTCCATTTAGATTGTAAGCTCCATGAGCAGGGCCCTCCTATTCCTTCTGTAATAAACTGTATTGTAATTGTACTGTTCCCCTTTTATATTGTAAAGCACTGTGTAAACTGTTGGTGCCATATAAATCCTGTATATATAATATAATATAATGTATGAAAAGAAAGTAAGCCCCAAAGGAAAACGTAAAGGAGCAGCACTGGGGAACAGATACACTACCTTTGTTGTTAAAGTGATTCTAAAGGCTTTTTTTTAAGGAAAAAATAACAATCATCTCTATATTTACCTACTGTGTGCAGTGGTTTTGCACAGAGCAGCCCGGATCTCCTCTTCTCGGATCCCCTGCAGGCTCTCCTGGCCCCTCCCTCCTTCTGGGTGCCCCCACAGAAAGCAGCTTGCTATGGGGAACCTGCTGTTCTGTGTGTCCATTCACACATGGAGCTGCGACTTGGACCCGCCCTTCTCTCTTCATTGGCTCACTGGCTGTGATTGACAGCAGTGGGAGACAATGGCTCCCGCTTTTGTCTCAGCCAATGAGAATATGGAGTCCCCAGATAGCCAAGACTCCAGTGCACATTGCTGGATCGAGAGGGGGCTTAAGTGAGTATTAGGGGGGGCTGGGAGGTATACTGCACAGAGAAGGTTTTTTACCTTCATGCATAGAATGCATGAAGGTAAAAAACCTGAAGCCTTTAGAACCACTTTAAGTCCAGGCCAGAGTAAAACAATACTTCACTCAGACTATGCACTGAGCGAACAAATACTAATTGATTCTTCCATCATGCTATAGCCCCGCCAGCTGTCAAAATACCCACAGAGCAGCTGCATCTGATTTGATGCAGCCGCTTTTCAGTCAAGAAAAACTTCCAGCAGGAACCTCAGCAACACACGCTGTGTCCAAAGAAATGCAGCTCAACGCATAGCAGGTCAAATGCAGCCTCTGAACTGCCATGAATACTTGCATTAGGCCTTGTGTGCCACCATAACATTTACATTGGCCATATGCATATAGAATTTCATTTGAGAAGATCATTTTTAAAAGTTTTATTTGATTTTCTTACAACTGATGGGGATAAATTAGAAAAAATGTGGTCCTCAGTCAGGAAAAATCAAACTTATCATAATGCACATGGGTTAGGAAAACTTTCATCCAGAAGTAAAACTAGATCATGGTTCTTCAACCATTCCCTGCTCCAAGTCCTTCAGGTTGTTTTTGTCTTCTGATGGCTAAAACTCCTATCATCAGAATGGCAAAGTCAGACCTCTTGGTGTCATCCAAATAATTCATCATTAGATATTGGATATTGTCAGACCTCTTGGTGTCATCCAAATAATTCATCATTAGATATTGGATATTGTCAGACCTCTTGGTGTCATCCAAATAATTCATCATTAGATATTGGATATTAGTGATTGCCACAGCATAAAATGTTATTTTTGTGCACCTAAATACAATAGTACAAGGAAGTGGTTAAATAGCTTACATGCATACACAAACATGACATCACTTCCATGCATTCCGAAATCGATCAAATCGTTAAAAATTCGAAACATTGGTGTGGCAATTGGACACAATTTTTGGGGTCTTCAAATTAAATTTCCTAGTCAATGATGGCATCATCAAATGCTTTGATGGACAGTTTTTTAGTAATATGTACAAATGGTCGTATGAATTTCCAGTTGTGTATGACTAGCTTTAGACACCAACGGTTCTGACACTGGGCTCAATTCACTAGGCGGTAATACGTGTGTAATTTTCAGCCATGTAATTTGGCCAATGTGCTTTGCAGCTCTTATTGCTGAGTATAGCTGTCGATACAAATGATGATTGATATAGCTCAGGCAGTAGAGCTTCTAGTGTCCTGCTGTGGTCATGGTCCTGAGCATGTATAACTCGAGGAGCTCCACTGAAGTCTGTACACTGCAGGCTCAATTAATGAAACTATGACGCAAATAATTCACCTGATTGTTATTTTTAGTTATTATTAGGAAAATTATGGTTGTTAGGGCAAATATTCATTATTAGACTAGTACAATGAGCCTCGCCACAGCACAGCTCCACTTCAGTTTAGCTAATTAACCTTCATGTTGGTCAACCTCTGAGCAGATTAAGTAATATGTATATAAATATTTTTATATTACATTTATGTTTTATTTGTTTATAATGTACATATATATATATATATATATATATATATATATATATTTATTATTATGTTTATCATTTATAGCTGATTAGCTAAATTAGCTGATCAGTAAATATTGTGACAGTGTGACGATCTGACACCCAGGATTCTCAGCTAGGCAGGTTGAGGGGCTCCAGGGTAAGTGTTTGATACGGAGGAAAGTGGCTTTTCACTTTCCTCCTTTGTTTGTAAGGTCTGTTTTGGGATCTGGAGCCTGGAGATTTCAAAGAGATCTGGGAGGGATGAAATCTCCAATCCTGGGACCAGGTTTTGGGAATGGCCAGGAGACTGATTGCACAGGTGTGTGCAGGCCTTTTCAGAGAGTCAGGATCAGAGTTCTGGGCTCCACCCTGGCAGATAGGAGTCAGGAGGGCTCCACCTAGGAGAGGTGGAAGCCAAAAGCAGCAAGGGGCTGCTAGAGACTAGCTGTGTGCTAATGGCCAGCTGTGTGCACGAGCCATAATTCTTGAAGAAGTCTGCAGGAGACAGACAGCAAGCTGAGTATAAGCCAGGAGGCTGAACCGTTGTTTTGTGGATGATTGATACCCCTGTGTGGGAAGCTTATGTTTTGAACTTTCATTTAAATAAAAGTGGGCTAAAAAAGGCCTTAAAAAAGCAAGTGAGTTGCTGTGTGCGTTTAAAAGCTCTACCACTTTGAAGCGAGTTCCCACAATATGTATAGCTTATATAATTTGTATATAGCTTATGTTTATAGAAAAAGTTGTATATTTTATAATTATGTTATATGTAGAGCTGATGTATATATTGTGAGAACTAGCATCAAGGGTAGAGCTTTAAAGTACACCGCCACTCGCTTTCTTGTTTATTAAGGGCCGTTTTTGCCCAATTTTTTTAAAAAGAAAGTTCCATAAATCCAACACTGCAGATTTCTCTCACAGGGGTTTTCAGCATTTCACTCTTCCAAACACAGGCTTTTAGCCTCCTGGCTTATACATCCAATCCTGCTGCTCTGGCCTTCCACTTCAGGCTCACAGCTATCTCCTGCAGACTCTTTTCTAAATGGCTCTTTGCACACAGCTAGCAACCCCTTGCTGCTATGGCTCCCACCTCTACTCAGTGGAGCCCTCCTGATTCCTGGGCAACGACCTCCTGTCAGCCAGGAAGGAGCCCAGAACCATGGTTAGGCCTTTACGAAAAGGCCTGCACACACCTGTGCAATTAGTGTGCTGGGGGTTCTGAAAACATGGACTCAGGATTGGAGATTTCATCTCTCCCAAATCACGTCGAAATCTCCAGGCCCCAGGTCCAAAAACGGACTTTACAAACCGATGTGGAAACTGAAAAACCAGTGTCCTCTGCATTAAGCAAACTGCCTGGAGCTCCTCAACCTGTTTAGTTGAGAATCCCAGGTTATAACCTTGATTTAGACTCTGGCAGGATACCGCACTGCCTATATATATATATATAATTTGTTTAGTTTATTATGTCTACTTATACAATGTTATATTATTATTATTATTATTATTATGTATATGTATTAATATATATTAGCTGATTAGGTAATTGTGTAGCTTATATATTATGTACACTGTTTAGGTTTATATTTTGTTTTATTAATTTATTTATATATGTATGTATATATATATATATATAGTAATAAATGGAACATGTAAGCTATAAGCGATACACATATTAATAAATAATTTTTATCATTATTATTATGTATATCGTTTATAGCTTACATGTTATGTCTGAACATTGAAATATGAGCTTCTTTAGGGAACTAATGCAAATAGTGTGCACTCTGTAAAGCACTATATAAATAATGTATTGCACTGCTGGTCTTTGTTTTTAATAAAAGAGTTTATACCTGTCTCTGGTATCTGTAGAATATATATTTTCATCTCATGAGGTCAGAAAGTGTATATGTGTACACCCATATATTTATAGTTTTATATTATACTGTATCTTTGGTTTATTTAGATGTTTATATTATTTATATTATGCCATATTTATAATACATTGTATTTTATATCAATTATGTATTAGCTGATTAGGAAATATGTGTAATAATATATATATATATATATATATATATATATATACATATACACACACAATTATTATTATTCTGTAAATACTGCTGGTCTTTGTTTTCAGTAAAAGGACTTATAACAGTCTTTGTTGTCTGTAGAATATATATTTCCATCTCTGAGGGTCAGAAAATATATAATGAGACTTCTTTCACTTGGAAAAATATTATACCAGTGTCAGTAAAAGATGGTCACCTGGGAAGCCTGAGAGTGCTAACCTTTCTGTCAGTGTCATTGGTAATCCTAGCTCCCCTAGTAACCAGCACAATGCTCCACTGTAAACTGCATGTCACTATGGCAACCAGACTCAGTATTATCTGTTACAACTGTCAAGATCCTACATATCAAAAGTGACAATACTGTGAACCTGATGTAATGCTGCTTGTTTGGAGCCCCATTGTCTTTACAGCTGAACTCCAGGCAAACAGCTGAAGACAGAGATGAAATATATAAGAGAGATGGTCTCCCAAAGGGTTTGTATTTCTGTCCATCCAGTCCTGAGATTTACACAGCTCAAACCGTATGGAAGCCACAGTTAAAGGACATCGTAACCCAAAACAAAAATATTTTGCAATTTACTTAGATATGTTGGCTGTATTAGTTTTCTTTTTTCTGGCTTAAAACATTTTCAGAAAGTACAGAAAATACTTGCTGATCCTACCAGAAATGCAGAGTCCATGTCACTTCCTGTGGGATGAACTGAAATCACAAAAAGGTTATCTTCCTTCCAAGCTATATCCTATAAACAACAGATCACCTTGTCCCCCATGTAATGGAAATGAAGAGAGGATGATGTGTCTGTTGTTCTGCCTGATGTGATAACCATGGTTCCCTCCATGAAGACAGTGGGGTGAGTGAGTGTAGCCTCCTAGCAACAAGAAATGTGTTACTGGCAATATTTCCAGGTTGAAACAAAAGAAAGCAAGCCTGCAACAAAGGCATCTGATGCAATCATCTCATCTAAGAACTGGTAAGCTGCAATAAAATGTTTAGGTTTAGATTATTATTATTATTATACAGGATTTATATAGCGCCAACAGTTTGCTCAGCGCTTTACAATATAACGGGAGACAATACAGCAACAATACAGTTCAATACAAGAGGGATAGCAGGGCCCTGCTCCTTGGAGCTTACAATCTAGGAGGGAGGGGCTAGTGGTACAAAAGGTAGTAACTGTGGGGGATGGACTGGTTGGAAGAGTAGAAGATTCCATTATTAGCTGAGGGCAGGATAGGCTTCCCTGAAGAGAGAGGTTTTCAGAGATTGCCTAAAAGTGAGCAGAGTAGGCGATAGTCTGATAAAATAGAGGTAGAGAGTTCCAGAGGATGGGGGAAGCTCTGGAGAAGTCCTGGAGATGAGCATGGGAGGAGGAGACAAGGGAGCTAGAGAGTAGGAGGTCTTGCGAGGAGCGGAGAGTACGGTTTGGGTGATATTTGGAGACAAGATCGGTGATGTAATTTGGGGCAGAGTTATAAATGGCTTTATACGTTATTGTTAATGTTTTGAATTTTATCTGTTGGGCAATGAGAAGCCAGTGGAGGGATTGGCAGAGGGGGGTGGCAGATACAGAACAGTTAGTAAGGTGGATGATTCTGGCAGCAGCATTCATGATGGACTGAAGAGGGGATAGCCTGCGATTAGGTAGGCCAATGAGGAGGGAGTTACAATAGCCAAGGCGAGATATAACAAGGGAGTGAATAAGTTGCTTAGTGGTTTCCGAGATTAAGAATGGCCGTATCTTGGAGATGTTGCGGAGGTGAAGTCTACAAGATTTGGACAGTGATTGGATTTGGGGCTGAAAGGATAGATGGGAGTCTAGGATTATACCTAGTACCCTGGCATGAGGGGAGGGACTGATGATTGTGTTATTGATCTTGATGGAGAAGTCAGGGGAGGGGGCATGGGCTGGGGGGAATACTAAGAGCTCAGTTTTGGAAAGATTGAATTTGAGGAAGTGGAATGACATCCATGCCAATATGTCACTTAGTAGGTTAGTAATGCTAAGCTTTAAATGGTTGGTTCACGTTTACCAAAAAACTGCCTATGCAGATAAAGGGCGTCTGTAGATAAAAACCAATTGTGCAGCTCTGACCAAAGTTGAATCATGCCCTTACTATAGGTATAGGCCATTTGCATACCTCATGAAGCCTGCTTGGAGAACTTCAAGGACATCGCTAAGGAAGTTGTTATGAGAAGCCTAAGTATTAATACATCAATGGTTCATATAGTGAACTCAGTGTAGAGCTATTCACCCTGAGGTCATCACAGAGGACAAGGGGGCACTCTTTACGTCTGGAGGAAAAGAAATTTAATCTCCAAACACGGAAAGGTTTCTTCACAGTGAGAGCTGTGAAATGTGGAATAGACTCCCTTAAGAGTTGGTTCTGGCCATCTCAGTGGATTGCTTTAAAAAAGACCTGGATTCTTTCTTGGATACACAGAATATAACTGGATACTAACATTTATAGGTAAAGTTGATCCTGGGAATATCTGATTGCCTCTCGGGGGATCAAGAAGGAATTTTTTTCCCAGCAGGCACAAATTGGATCATGCTTTGCTGGGTTTTGTTTGCCTTCCTCTGGATCAACTGTGGGTGTAGGATTATAACTTTTTTTTTTCTATGGTTGAACTGGATGGACTTTTGTCTTTTTTCAGCCAGACTAACTATGTAACTATGTAACTATTACTGTTCATTACTGTAAATGACCTACACCAATAGCGAGGAAATTATTCAGCTTTGTTCACTCTGCTCTCTCCTCATATCAGCATGTTTCTTGTCAGTACATTTTGTCTGCAGTGCACCTGATTGGCTCCAAGTCTCCCACGCCGAGTGCTGCTTTATAGGGGATTGCATGAGGCTGATACCAAGTCAGATCTAGGTACTTAAATGGGTTGAATGAAAAGAAAATAATTTATATTTATTTATTACAGGTACTTACAGTAAATGCAAAGGAAGAAGGGTTGGCTGCACACCAGAGGAATGATGAAATGAAGCAATACATTTATTGATCCATAAATACAAATAGCACCAGGACATATGCAGAGCTGTTAACGCGTTTCACACAATCACGTGCTCAATTATAGTTTAGCCGAGTGATGGAGAAAAACTGAGGGAGAAGAGAAACATTGGAATACTGTTCAGTACCAGTGTGCAAAAGTGTATTTGCATTGGAAGAATAAATCTCCTCTAATGTTGGGTGTCCTACGTGTGTGTGTTGCTTTATTGGCTAAAACTATTAGAATAATTTTTTACATTTTAGGACAGGGTGTGTCAGGGCTCCGGGTATGACCAGAGGTATGTGAACTAACGCAGGGAAACGCAGGCTTCAGATATGTTATAAACAATAAGACAATTTATTAAAGACTAACAATACAAATATAAATGCAGTGCACCAAACCCCAAGCTAACACAAATACATACAACAAGGTGAAACAAACCCAAACCTAAACTGATACAGATACACAGGTACATACACATATAGAGCACAACGTAATCGGGCAGGCCGGGTCAATAACTATCGGGCAGGTAGGTACAGGAGGAGCAGGCGGAGAGAATGGTCAGGGTCACAAGCCAGGGATCAAAACAGGAGAAGTCAGCAGAGGTCAGGATCAGACCGGGTCGGCAACAAGTCAGGCAGAGGCAGAAACAGGAACGCAGGTACAAGATACAGGGGCCCATGGAAAAACACACACCAAGGCACAGACTGCAGGTCTGGCCATCCCTTAAATACACCTGCATAATCAGCTTCAGGTGTTTGGCTGGCTGCAGGGTTGAGTCTCTGATTGCTGAGCGCACCCGCTGGCCAGCCCTGGTACTGCAGCCCACAAGGCAGGTGAGTCCCACCATTACTGGCAAGTCCATTCCTGACAGGGTGCCTTGAGACTGTCCATAATTTTAACGGGTGCCTCAAGTTTAAAGGGTGCCTTGACTGAAAAAAGGTTGAGAAACACTGCTTTAGTTGAATCGTACATAAAAATTGTGGTAAGATATAGTACAGAAAAAACTCCATCCCTAAATTTTGAATGCCTTGGTTCCTATGAAGCTTTTCAATGATTCCGCATTTTTGCTAACAGTGTGCACAATGTTCATGGATAATAAAAAAAAATGATGCACCCTCCACCCCTAATCACCACCAGAGATGCTCATATTGCTTGCATCGTTAGCTCAGTGTACATGTGTGCCACAGAAAAACTGTTACAAATTTGTATATGGAAACCCAAAAATGAAAATATAGAACAGCAAGCCATAAAGATGTGTAGCGCTACCCTCCCGAGGGCCGCTGTGTTTCTGGATCCCCCTAAGCTCCGCACAGCCAGGCAACACACATTTTCCACACTTGCATCCATAGTCAGTGAACCGTCCATGAGCTTGTTTTCTGTTATTTTATTAGGGGAAATAGCTGGGATAGGGTAATAGGGATAATGGCATGCCCAGATTTACTGAATCAATGTATGGGGACAACTTCCTTCCTATTTATAGAAACAGATCCTGGACTGTTCTTATATTTGAAAATAGGAGTGAAACCCCTGCGCTACCTCAATAATGAGAGAGAGGAAGAAGAAAAAACAAAAAATGCACACAAGCAGAAAGGAAGATAAAAATAGTGATGATAGTGGCTGCTGCTAACATCAAATTGTGTTCCCACAATAGTAAAGCAAATTAAAAATAAATCAGTGATGTAGCGCTGCTAAATAATAGCTACAAAAAATAAGAGTGACATAACTGAATAAAACGTACATAATGAGTCCATATATGTAAAGTCAATCAACTTGTAATA
The DNA here is from genome assembly GCF_062004578.1 of Staurois parvus. Taxonomy (NCBI): domain Eukaryota; kingdom Metazoa; phylum Chordata; class Amphibia; order Anura; family Ranidae; genus Staurois; species Staurois parvus. The sequence continues at coordinate 2,479,537 of NW_028317826.1, forward strand.
AAGATTCTTCCATAATTCATGTGCTTTCTTCTTGTGCTGATATCCCAAACACCATCAAGTAAAATAGTGCACATAACATATAGTGCCACTTCAGAGCTCACAGAACTCTCACCTCAGAGCACATGGAAATGAGCTTTATGATATCAAATAGGCAAAAGGATTTTTCACTTTTTCAATCCACAGCCATGTGACAATAATCAAACACCTTTGAGCTTTCAATAGATTGTCAAACCAGAGCCAGGGATCGGTCCCTTTAAGGGTGATGGAGGTCACACATTCCTATCCTTAAAAGGGAACAAAGGACACTCCCATGGTGCAGTATGTACTAATACAAAAATGTATTAAGAAGCAGTAATACACTCACATGTAGTCAATGAATAAAATGCCATAAAATCATCTGATGTCGGCTTCACTTGTTGTCAGTTGAACTCACTATTCATGTCTGCCCAGAGCCAAGCCCCTTACGTGTTACATCAAGCCCACGCAGGGGCGGACTGACCATTTGGAAACTCGGGCACTGCCCGAGGGCCCAGGGTCAGTAGGGGGCCAAATGAGATGCCCCTGGTACCTTTTTCATAGGCTTTTTTGAGTTTGGGCAAGGACACAGGGGCCCTATGATCCCTTATTGCCCGGGGGCCCCATGAGTTGTCAGTCTGCCCCTGCTCCCATGTGACTTCATTAGAAGGATCCCTCTCTCCTGTAGAACTGCTCCCAGCTTCACAGCCTGCAGACACTACCAGCCCTCCTGGCTGCTCTGAAAATCTCTGAGGACAAGGATAAAGGATTACGCACAACGCTGTCCTTTGAAATCTCATTACATGTGGCTGTCTCTCCTCTTGTAAATTCCTGAGAGTGCTGATGTACTCACTCTGTCCTCCTTGCTCTGACTGCTTGCAGGCCTTGATCCTGTTCATGCCATATTGTTGAATGGATCTTCCTGAACTAGCCCTAGCCCAGCCTGGAGGCCAGCCCCCCTAGACCTAGGGGATCCCTCTCAGGCCACCGGCATTCTCCCCAGCACTCCATCTTCCGCTCCACCCTGCCAGCCTGACTCTCCCATGTTTATAGGCTGGTTCAGCACTCTACCAGGGTCTCCAAACATGGGATTGGTTAGACTCCCATAAGCATGTAGATTAGGTCTCCACCTCTTCTGCCCACTGGCTTCTAGAATGTTCCAATGGTCCTCCAGAACCAGGTGGAAGTAACCTTTTAAGCCACCCAGTTTGACCTGCATAAACCCAACCTAAATCACAGACTCACACAGGTACCATGAGTCATACACAACAGATTTGCCTACACTATTCTAGTAACACACTAGAGGGTAGCACACATGTATTCACACGGTTACACACATCGCATGTATCATCAGGGTGCAGTACCATTCGTTGTCAATGGCACTTCAAGAAACGCAGATGTGCTGCAACCCATGGTAATGTACTACCATGCCTTGTGGTTTCCTGCATTGAAAAACATAGCACATGTCAATTTCTTTTGGATATTTTAGTGCGTTGGCAGTCCATTCATTTGAATAGGGTGCCTTAAAGCAAAGCACATTAAAGTGGAACTTCACTCTTTGAATCAACAGTGACTATTTGTAATCCTTATCCTGCTATATTAGTGAACAGATAGGAATGTATATCATATTTTCTTGTTTTAAAACAATTTTTTACATTTCTTTAGTTACTTCCCAGTTTCCATGCCTAGGCAAATGATCTCATACATCCCAGGAGTCCTCAGGAGGAGAGGAAGGGGTTTTCTCAGCTAAGCACACCCTCCTGCCTGCATGCCTGATCTAAGGGCAGATGGATTCCAGGAAGTAAATGTTGCATGAATCATCTGCCCTCATTCAAGATGGTCAAAGCCAGAAATGATACTGGGTGTTTTTCTCAATAAAATAAAGCATGGAGACATGGATGGATGGGGGAATTTGCTTTGAATATTAAAAATGAATTAAATATCGCTTTTAGTTTGTGGTGAAGTGCTGTGTAAATTGTTAGTTCTATATAAGTACCTGTAATAAACAATGTGTGCAAGCTTCCATGTGCCCTGAAAATCATTACATGCATTTAGAAATACCCTTTAAATAGATGTCATTGCCCATGTAAGGTTTTTTTATACAAGTGTCGCCTTCTGAAGAGCGATCAGTGGAGGGCATTTAAGAGGCAGTGAGGGGGCCATATGTCAACTCCTCATCACCTGTTTTAACCCCCAAAAGCCTGCACCACTATGCTGCACCGGTGCAGCCCCATTTATTTATGTATTTCAGGTACTTATATAGCGCCGTCAATTTATGCAGCACTTTACATATATATTGTACATTCACATCAGTCCCTAACCCTCAAGGGGCGTACAATCTAAGGTCCCTAACTCACATTCATACATACACATACCAGGGCCAATTTAGACAGGAGCCAATTAACCTACCAGCATGTCTTTGGAGCGTGGGAGGAAACTGGCTACCCGGAGAAACCCCACGCAGGCACAGGGAGAACATGCAAACTCCAGGTAGATGGTGCCGTGGTTGGGATTTGAACCAACGACCCTAGTACTGCCAGGCGGAAGTGCTAACCACTTAGCCACTGTTTAGTCTAGGTTCACACCTATGCATTTTCTGTTGCGTTTTGCAGAAACACTCAGCAGTCCATTTAACATGATTCTCTATGGGACAGGTTCACATCTCCACGTTTTCACCCGGTGCATCTTTAGAAAGGGTCAGGGACTTTTTTAAACACAAAATGTTGCGTTTGTGGTTCAATAGACTTCAATGCAGATGCTGCAGAAATGCATGTAGTGTGTTTTTTATGAGTTTTTGATACATTTTTGATGCGTTTTAATCTGCCCAGCAACAAGTTGGCACAAAACACATCAAAAACGTGTCAAAAACACACGTGCAAAAACGCAAAAAGCACTGCAGAAATGGATCAAACGCAAACTGCATAGGTGTGAACCTAGCCTTACTTGGTACTGCCCACTAATCGTGATGGGGGGATCATTGTTGCTGCACCGTGGCATGTGTATAACCCCAGTTTGCAGTTTAGGGGGCGGTAAAAACGTGGTTCAGATGTCTGTTTGTAATGCCGTAAAAAGCTTCGTTACAATGGAGTTTCTTCTTCAAAAGGAAAGTTTTTGTTGACCTCTCGCTATGCCCATGCCCGCACATTGTACTTTTCATTCCGGCAGCAGCTTGGTGCTTTCAGTGTAAGTCAGCGTCTATCTGTAATCAGAGTGCAGTGATGATCCCCAGGAATGGCAGCTAACGAGCAGATGCAGCCTCAGTACCTCTTCACATCTCGTCTTTCTGTCTTGCTCTGTCTCAGTGTCAGCGGCAATCCTTGCAGTGCTCAGTCTGCACAGCAGTTATTTATCAGTCCATGTTACAGTATCTGACAGGCTGAGATATTGGAACTATCCCTTGGTCTCTTGATTTTCCTATAATTCAGACATCTTCAAAGCCTCTTGCCAGCTTCTGTCAGAGTCTCTGTCAATCTCCATCGGTAGGAGTTGCCTGTGATTTATCCCTGGCTTGCTATGCGTCCGACTCTCTATGTCCTATAGATTTGTGAGTCATAAGGTTCCTGTCAGTATTCACATCACTGCCGCAGTCGCTTTGCCGCTGACAAGTAAATAGATATTTTTAGGTGCATGTCACGGAGAATCAGCGGCATCTTCCGGCACTATGGTATCCATAATACTCGGGTGACCGGGACAGTTTTGGATCCGTACAGTTGGTAAGCGTGCAACCTTTGGTGTGAATGTGAATTTAAAAAAAAAACACATTTATCTATTTTTTATTATTTATTTATTCTTTATTTATTTATTTTTTATTATTTTAGGTACTTATATCGCAGCGTCAATTTATATGATAACACGGAGATGTGAACCTGTCCCATAGGAAATCATGTTAAATGGACTGTACTGCATTTCTGCAAAATGCTGCGGAAAACGCTTAGGTGTGAACCTCGGGTAAAAGAGCTTTGCAAATTTTATATACCACAATGTGCCACGCTTCACTTGAAATGATACATCCAGTTGCTATTACTTATATTGCATACCACAATAAATAAACTATTATATGAAATATGAAAATATGAATAAAAATGAATAAAAAATATTAATAAACCAGTGTCAATTTCCAATAACAGTGTCCATATAATTATCAAAAAAAGTCCATAAATGAGATTTCTTCAGACTTGCATAGTACACTTTAAAATACAATAACCTGTGCTTCTAAAATAAAATATTTTGTGCCAAAAACTTGCATGGACGTGCTCCCCCACCGGTTGTGCTCTCACCTCGAGTATATGACCAAACCGTTAAGTAAGGTAATATAACGCTTGTGTCCCTTTAAATGGGCCAAAGTATGGATAAGATGGTTTCCTACTGATTGTGGTCCTTCACCACTCAAATGATAATCTTCCCTTCCACGGTGGTTAATATAGAGGATTAGATCAAATCATAGTGTATTATCCTTTAAAAACCATTTTATTAATAAAAGTAATGCACTCACATATACTCTGTATATAAAACCACTTTGTTCACAAAATGTGTCCTCCAGATCTTTTCTTATGGTGAAAAACCTAAAATTGCCAGCTGGTGTCAGTATGGAACCATCAAGCGTCTTGACGTCAAAGCCCCCTAAAGGGCTTTGACCTTACGTCAAAATTACATCCAAAAACGCCAGTGTGCCGTGTTTTACTGCATTTTATAGGGTAAAGGCAATGCACTGCATTATAGGTTGCTCCTTATTTCTAACTTGTAAAGTTCTGGACAATGTTCACGACTGGTGAACTTCATGAATCCTTGGGATTGACTACACTTAACCCATGACTAGTGATGGGCCAAACACCCCACTGTTCAATTCGCGGTTCAAACTTACCAAACGTTTGACCGCGAACAGGGACAATTCACTAAGCGGTATCTTACCACATCTGAGTATGTAATAAGATACCTCACAGCTAATAAAAACATTCTTTAATGTTTCAGCTGTCAGCAGAGTTCCCCACTGATAGCTGAATGTAAAAAGAATTGCCGGCATTGCAATTAAAATAAAAAAAAAACGGCCCTTTGAGTCTGGTATGAATTTTGAGGGGAACCCACACGCCAAAATTTTCAAAAGATAGCATGGGGGCCACCCAAAATCCATACCAGACCCATATCTGAGCATGCAGCCTGGCAGGTCAGGAAAGAAGGGGACGAGTGAGAGCCCCCCCCTCCTGAACCATACTAGGCCACATGCCCTCCACATGGGAGTGGTGTGCTTTGGGGCAGTCAAAGCACGTTGTCTCCATGTTGATGGGGACAATGGCCTCTTCCCCACAACTGTGGCCAGATCCACCAGATCCAGCCCCCCCACCCCCATGTGAATGAGTATGGGGTACATGGTACCGCTACCCATGCACAAAAAAGTGTAGTGGTAAAATGACAGGAGACAGTCTTTGATAAGTCCTGTATTAAAAAATAAAAAATAGATCCAACATCAATCATAATGCCTACCGCCACTCCGCCCCAACCTTGTGATATCATCATGCGCTGTGATTGGCCAGGTGCATTGCTTTGGCCAATCACAATGCACTCTCTGGGCACAGTGCATTGTGGGGTGTGGTGGGTGAACAGCCCACTGAACACATGACCAGCCCATGTTCGAGTCAAACTTCTGTTCTACTCCAACATCAAGCCCAACCCTACCTATGCCAGTCATGAACTTGAAACTCTTTCCTAGGGAAAAGCTTGAGTCTGCTACAGGGGTGGACTGACAACTCATGGGGCCCCCCTGCAATAGGGGATCAATGGGCCCCTGTGTCCTAGCCCACACTCGAACCACACCCAAAAAAAGCCTATGAAAGGTACCAGGGGAACTTCATGGGGCCCCCTACTGACCCCGGGCCCTCGGGCAGTGCCCGAGTTCCCAAATGGTCAGTCCGCCCCTGGTTTGCTATGAATGTGGAAGTAAACGGTCAATGCTGGACCAATAAGCTGTTGATGAGGAATTTCCTGCCCCACAGCTGCACATGCACAAAGGAGTGGGGACACAGTTGATGTAATATGGCCATGGTTGTATTTGGGCAATGACATCAGCTAGCAACCCTTGCCCCTTTGTTTATTTTCAGTTGTCAACCAGAAAATCTCCCGTCTGGTGGCTGAATAGGACGGCTATGAGTTATCGATGGCTAAGATACCGTTGGCTGTGCAGCCAACAACATCCTAGCTAGCAAGGGGAGAAACATGTACTGAGGATGCAGTGCCTATGGACACTCCATCCTCAGTGCTGCTTCTGCCTGTGACAGATTCATGTACCTGTTCCCAACAGGTACATGAATCTGTCACTTGCTCCCGAGGAGGAGTGACGGAATTCTAAAGAGTTTGCAAATCAGTCAGACCTGTGTTGAGCAGTGCAGAAGTAAGTATTTTAGTATTTTCAGCAGATAATACTGTTTGACATCAAAAATAATGTTGTCCAACAACAAGAGATTTTTTTGGATTTCAGTATATTTTTTATTAAAGAGTCATATCACACAGCAATCATCAATAGAACGATTTAGATAAGCCATAGATAATAGAAAAATGCTCAATTCCCTTTCATGCAACCCCAGGTTGCAGAAAAGAAAATCGTTCGATTGCACCATCAACACAGTCAGTGTTGATAGGGGAATTCCTCCCTTAGCACTATTGTGTTCTGCTGGCAGGGAGCCTTCCCCATAGGCAGACCACAATGATCACTGCTGGTGGCCATACCCGTCTGCAGTAATCACATGCAAAAAAAAAAATAAGACAAGCTGGATATACTGAAGTTGATCCATTGATTGAATTCAGTACAACCAGCCTGCCCATAGATGGATCAAATCTTGGCCAGTCCCTGCTCAACCAGCCAAGATTCAATCCCTCTATGGGCAGCTTTAACATGCTACAGTAGGGTTCTTGGAAGGGTGCTGGAAAGAAGATAATTCAGATTCCCCACGTGGCAATAAAGCAAGTTATTTGATAATGTAGGACATGTAACCTGTTGTATTCCCTTGCAGGCATCTGCTTTAAGGCCCCTTTTTCACAAGCACTCAGATCAGGTCCACCTGTCAGTTTTTCAGGCAGACCTGGTCGGATGGTCCATGTATTCCTATGGACCGGCGGGTGTAAACAGACTTGTGTCCATTTATACCCGCCTACCTCCAATCCGATCCGTTTAAAAAGAAAATGGAAGGGAATCCATCCACCCTACGTCTAGGTGGGTCGGATCAGAGGGCAGTCAGGTGTAAACGATCGGCAGAGTCCATTTACACCCAGCTGCCCATAGAGCAGAGCGGGGCTCTATATTTGTCAAAAATGGAAGGGGATCCGTGTCCTTCCATCTAGGTGGGTTGGATCCGAGGGCAGTTGGTGTAAAATGATAGCAGTGTCCATTTACTCCCAGCCACCCATAGGACAGTGCAGGCTCTGTCCATGTCCACTCTGCAGAAACTGTCATTCGCCCGCTCTACTCTGATCAGCAGGAGATCAGTGGACAGATCGCCTGGAGAGCAAATTGGGCCTTAGAGTGACAAAGCTGCTTCTGCCTGTAGGGCATTAAAAGGTGGCATTGTCATCCTTAGACAGAAATTTTAAGATTTTTACTCTCTAATATAATGAGTGCCTGTAGACTGTAAAAAGTGAAATACCTCAAAATACACAGTTAACAAGGGAATAGTTCCACAGCACTAAATATATAAGTAGAATCAGCACTCTGCGGGATACGGAGCAGCTAGCACTCAATTGAAAATGGAAAAGGAGACTCATGGACTTTATAGGCACTACAATGGTAATTCATAAAAATAACATTCTACTGAACATATACAAACGTGTAAAATCTTTACAGAATGGTAACTTCACCCTGTAACCCCCAACAAATTCACTGCAGACACACATACTGTTAATAGACCCCACAGTCTTATAGGTATGCCACGTCTCGGCAATAACTACAAGGGGTATTCTTTATATGGTGATAGAAATGGCTCAACATGTTTCACGATGATATCACTTCTTCAGGAGCTTATTAGAGGATTTCTAGATAGAGATATAAAATACATGGGCAACACGTATAAATCCTACATACAATAAAGTAATAGGAACATGCAAATAACCAGACAGATGGTAAAACAACAATTTAGTAGATGTACATACATCTGCACAAAGGCCATAGAGGAAAGCACTCAGCAAAACCATGGGCGGCCGATCATTGAGGAGATCCCGATCAAAACAGAAGAGCGGACAGCAGGCCCCAAGGCAATACCTGGTGTATAATGGATATAATAGTATTATTAATAGGGGTATATGAAGGCCCAACTATATTGCAATATATCATCTAAATCACGAGGAGTGAGACTCACCTCCCCATAAAATGAACATGATAGGGTCATAGGCTGTTTCCCTTATAATACACGCTTAAAGAGGCCAATATGGTATATACAAGTCTATGAAAAAAAACAGAAAAAGAAAGTAACTGATTTTTAGGGCTTGTAAGCCCCAATAACATTAAAAACAGATCCCAGTTAGTGGTAGCTAACTGGGCGACAAGAACCAGCAACAACATACCTCAACCCTGAATAGGCCTCCTAGTGTTAACCACCCGGTCCAAATGTTTACCTTCTGAGATAAAATAATAATCTCTATTGCCGCTCTCCTGAAAAGGTAGATGGCCTCAAGCCAATGTGTATTGTCTATAAAGAAAAAATAGGTATATGAGTGTACAAAGTCCCCTAGATGGAGCCCCGATGGCTAGTATGTTATCCAATTCCCCATTGTAACAAGTACCAAGTCTACTGTACCTATATAATAATAATGACAAGAAGCTTGATATATGGGCCTCCAGACCGAATAAGAAACCACAGAAAGCTGCCACTGCCTAAGAAACAACAGGACGCTGCCACCATGCTGCAATGAGCCGCTGCCCGCCCCCCTCTATATGAAGAGATCTCAACCTGGGACGCCTGTGCCACTGAGACAGCGTGTGACGTCACTGGGCCTGGCCTTGCATGGTCATGCATGTGCACCCACACCACCCAAGACCACCATAAAGAAGGTGAGGAGCACACCAGTGGGCGACGCACAGCAGCCCTATTGGACAGCCACCCAAGGTAGACGGTGCCCAAGATGCACCGCAGCCAATTTTCCGTATGGTCACACACCCGTTCATCGATCTCTGGGCCACAAAACATGGAAACCAAATGCCACCTCTCACTACATCTGCACAGATACATGACAAACCAATAAACAAAAAATGTATAAATGAATATATAACTATACTCCAGAATCACTGAAAGTAACAGTCTGATACAGTAATACTTGTTCAATTGTAGCATAGCCCGGTGGACCACAAAATAGAGAAGCATAAGGCAAGTGCCATGACCGTATAATTTGCTAAATATATTGCAATGACATCCTTGTCAGATGCACACAAACAATGAATACATACTACAAAAATGGTTTATAGGACAATGTTTCATTAATGCCCGGCGGGCGTGTTGCATTAAGGCGTTCAATCCAGAGTACGTCTTTTTGCAATATACGTTTATTGCCACCCCTGGGGTCTTTGGGAATGACTTCCAATAGCATGAATGAAACCATGGTGGTGTCAAATCTATGGTAGAGATCAAGATGCCTACTAACTGGGGTGATCATCTTGCCATTAACAGAGTAATAGTAGTTAGTAGGTATTAGTTAGTAGGTATCTTGATCTCTACCATAGATTTGACACCACCATGGTTTCATTCATGGTACTGGAAGTCATTCCCAAAGATCCCAGGGGTGGCAATTGGGATAAACGTATATTGCAAAAAAAGTACTCTGAATTGAACACCTTACTGCAACAAGCCCGCCGGGCATTAATGAAACATTGTCCTATAAACCATTTTTGTAGTATGTATTCATTGTTTGTGTACATCTCACTAGAATGTCATTGCAATATATTTAATAAATGATACGGTCATGGCACTTGCCTTATGCTTCTTTATTTGTGGTCCACCGGGCTATGCTACCATTGAACAAGTATTACTGTATCAGACTGTTGTTACTTTTAATGATTCTGGAGTATAGTTATTTATTCATTTATACATTTTTTGTTTATTGGTTTGTCATGTATCTGTGCAGATGTAGTGAGAGGTGGCATTTGGTTTCCATGTTCTGTGATCCAGAGATCGATGGGCAGCTGGTGGCACCGCATCCGTGGGTCCCTGTGTCACCGCACGAGGAATTGGCTGCGGTGCATCTTGGGCACTGCCTACCTTGGGTGGCTGTACAATAGAGCTGCTGTGCGTCGCCAGCTGGCGTGCTCCCCACCATCTTTATGGTGGCTTTGGGTGGTGCAGGTGCACGGCTTGCATGCACGGCCATGCCCGGTGATGTCACATGCCATTTCGGCGGCGTGGGTGTCCTGGGTTGAGATCGCACATATAGGGGGGAGGGCAGCGGCTCATTGCAGCATGGTGGCAGCGTCCTGTTGTTTCTTAGGCGGTGGCAGTGTCCTGTGGTTTTTCTTAGGTGGTCTGGAGGCCCATATATCAAGCTTCTTGTCATCATTATTAGTATATACTGTAGGTACAGTAGACTCTGTACTTGTTACAATGGGTAATTGGATAACATACTAGCCATCGGGGCTCCATCTGTACATTCATATACCTAGTTTTTCTTTATAGACAATACACATTGGCTTGAGGCCATCTACCTTTTCAGAAAAGCGGCAATAGAGATTATCATTTTATCCCAGAAGGTAAACCTTTGGGCCGGGTGGTTAACACTAGGAGGCCTATTCAGGGCTGTGGATTCCCTACTGACCAATTTAGTGAGGTATGTTGTTCCTGGTTCTTGTCGCCCAGTTAGCTACCACTAACTGGGATCTGCTTTTAAGGTTATTGGGGCTTACAAGCCCTAAAAATCAGTTACTTTCTTTTTCTGTGTTTTTTCATAGACTTGTATATACAATATTCGCCTCTTTAAGCCTATCAAAGTGTGTTTTATCAGGGAAACAGACTATGGCTCTATCATGTTCATTTAATGGGGAGGTGAGTCTCACTCCTCGTGATTTATACAATATATTGCAATATAGTTGGGCCTTCATATACCCCTATTAATAATACTATTATATCCATTATACACCAGGTGTTGCCCTGGGGCCTGCTGTCCGCTCTTCTGTTTTGATCGGGATCTCCTCATCGATCGGCCGCCCATGGATTTGCTGAGTGCTTTCCTCCATGGTCTTTGTGGAGATGTATGTACATCTACTAAATCGTTGTTTTACCATCTGTCTAGTTATTTGCATGTTCCTATTACTTTATTGTATGTAGGATTTATACGTGTTGCCCATGTATTTTATATCTCTATCTAGAAATCCTCTGATAATCTCCTGAAGAAGCGATATCATTGCGAAACATGTTGAGCCATTTCTATCACCATATAAAGAATACCCCTTGTAGTTATTGCCGAGACGCAGCATACCTATAAGACTGTGGGGTCTATTAACAGTATGTGTGTCTGCAGTGAATTTGTTTGGGTTACAGGGTGAAGTTAGAAGTTAACAGATTTTATATGTTTGTATATGTTCAATAGAATGTTATTTTTATGAATTACCATTGTAGTGCCTAAAAAGTCCATGAGTCTCCTTTTCCATTTTCAATGTCTATATTAGGATGAGGCACTTTTGAACTTTTTAATTTCCCCCACAGATACCACCCTGTGTTGGGAGCATTTATTTCTTATTTGCATTATCAGCTAGCACTCAAGGTCAATATGCCAAAACCCTTTCAAATAATATATGCAACTAGTGCAGTGCTCAAAAAAAAAAACATGAACACAGTGAACTAGCAAAAATAAAATGTAGGTGAATAAATACCATATATACAAAAGTATTGAGTGTCCAAAATAAATATTGAAGTGGAAGGTGATAAATGAGTTTATAAATTACTGTTTGTGAGAGTTCAAATAAATAAGTGTTTCTCCTTTAAGAATCTCCACACGCTCCAAGTATTTTTCTTCTAATTACCACTCTGAGCACCACCACCAGCACACCGCACTCACCAGAAAGTATTGCCCCGTACACACGATGAGAATATCGGATGAACGATCAGCCGTTTTTTTCTGCCTGCTAGTCTCACATAGAAAGTGAAAAGGTTACTAAAGATACGAAAATTCTCCTATGAAAGAAAAGAATTTTGAAAGTGATGTCATGTATTGCGTGGTATTTGTATTGTATTTTCAGACGACTACTGTACTGATTAAACGTAAATTGTATGATCTGGTATCATACAAGAAAAAGTTTTGCGCTTGTCCCTTCGGATATTGTCGTACGAATTGTCGTGATCGGCTCTCGAAAGCTGTGTGCTAACGATCCAATTATCAGATGATCGGTCCTCATAATGAAAATTTTCTTACAATTTTCTTATAGTGTGTACGGGGCTTAAGGCTGTGTAAATTACAGGCAGCATACAGACAATACAACACCTTGGTCCCACGATAGGTCTCTTTAAAAAAGTTGGCCCTTTGCCAGTAGTATCTGTGGGACCATTACTGTCCAGAGCTGGTAGGTGGATGTTCGTGGTTGTATAGATCAATTGCTCACCAGCATAGATAAAATGTGCATATTATAGCATTTTATTAACCGCTTACCCTCCAGAGGATTTACCCCCCTTCCTGACCAGGCCATATGTTGCGATACGGAGCTGCGTTACTTTAACTGACAATTGCGCGGTCATGCAACGCTGCACCCAAATGAAATTGACATCCTTTTTTTCCCACAAATAGAGATTTTTTTCTGTGGTAAAAAACGCCCGTTCGGTTTTTATTTTTTTTCGCTATAAACAAAAAAAGACCGGCAATTTTGAGAAAAAAGCAATATTTTTAACTTTTTGCTATTAAATATGTCCAGTAAAAAAATTTTGAAAATCAAATTAAATTTAGGCCAAAATGTATTCTGCTACATGTCTTTGGTAAGAAAAATCTCAATATGTGTAAATTAATTGGTTTATGTGAAAGTTATAGCGTTTAAGAAGGGTGATATACAGTTGCAAGAAAAAGTATGTGAACCCCTTGGGATTACGTGGAGTTTTGCATGAATTGGGCATAAAATGTGCTCTGAACGTCATCTAAGTCACAACAATAGAAGAACACAGTCTGCTGAACATAATACTACAAAACATTAGATGTTGCCATGGTTTAATTGCCCATAACATGTAAACATTCACAGTGCAGGGAGGAAAAAGTATGTGAGGCCCTAGCTTAATGACTTCTCCCAGAGCTAATTGGAGCCAGGAGTGAGCCAACCTTGACTCCAATCAGTGAGATGATATTGGATGTGTTGCTGACAGCTGTCCTGCCCTTAAAAAACACACACCTGTTTTGGGTTTACTGGTTTCAAGAAGCACTGTCTGATGTGAACCATGCCTCGCAGAAAAGAGCTCTCAGAAGACCTACCATCAAGAATTGTTGACTTGCATGAAGCTGGAAAGGGTTACAAAAGTATCTCCAAAAGCCTTGATTTTCATGTGTCCACGGTAAGACAGACTGTCTACAAATGGAGAAAGTTTAGCACTGTTGCTACTCTCCCTACGCGTGGTCGTCCTGTAAAAATGACTGCAAGAGCACAGCGCAGAATGCTGCATGAGGTAAAGAAGAATCCCAGAGTGTCAGCTAAAGACCTACAGAAATCTCTGGCACATGCTAACATTTTTGTTGACACATCTACAATAAGGAAAACATTAAACAAGAATGGAGTACATGGGAGGACACCACGGAGGAAGCCATTGCTGTCCAAAAAGAATATTGCAGCACGTTTGAAGTTTGCAAAAGAGTACCTAGATGTTCCACAGCACTACTGGCAAAATATACTGTGGACAGATGAAACCAAGATTGAGTTGTTTGGGAAGAACACACAACACTATGTGTGGAGAAAAAAAGGCACAGCACACCAACATCAAAACCTCATCCCCACTGTAAAACATGGCGGAGGGAGCATCATGGTTTGGGGCTGCTTTGCTGCCTCAGGGTCTGGACGGATTGTTGTCATTGATGGGAAAATGAATTCCAGAGTTTATCAAGACATTTTGCAGGAAAACGTATGACCATCTGCCCGCCAACTGAAGCTCCGCAGAGGATGGGTGATGCAACAGGACATTGACACAAAGCATACAAGTAATTCAACAAAACAATGGCTGCAACAGCACAGAATACGCCTTCTGGAGTCCTGACCTCAACCCGATTGAAATGCTGTGGCATGACCTTAAGAGAGCGATTCACACCAGACATCCCAAGAATATTGCTACACTGAAACAGTTTTGTGAAGAGGAGTGGTCCAAAATTACTCCAGATCATTGTGCAGGTCTGATCTGCAACTACAGGAAACGTTTGGTTGAGGTTATTGTTGCCAAAGGAGGGTCAACCAGTTATTAAGTCCAAAGGTTCACATACTTTTTCCTCCCTGCACTGTGAATGTTTACATGTTATGTGCAATTAAACCATGGCAACATCTAATGTTTGTGTAGTATTATGTTCAGCAGACTGTGTTCTTCTATTGTTGTGACTTAGATGATGTTCAGAGCACATTTTATGCCCAATTCATGCAAAACGCTACGTAATCCCAAGGGGTTCACATACTTTTTCTTGCAACTGTATATACTGGAATTTTTTTTATATTTTTTTTTTACTAGTAATGGCTGTGATCAGCGACTTATAGCAGACTGCAGCGGGCATTCTGACATGGGGGGAACTGACTTGGTGTCACTGCCATGCAGAGCCATACAAAGCAGTTGTAGGAGCTGACAGGGGAGAAATCTGTGTTGTATATACACAGGTCTCTCTCCCTTCGGTAATTCTTGGAGATCACCAGGTGCCGGTGGGGAGTCACCAGCCGAGACACGGTGATTGACAGCCGAGGCCGCATGTATATACGTGATTTTACGCACCAGTGCTGCCCTGTTCAGTATTTCCGCTATAGGGCGGCACAGAAGTGGTTAAACCAGTACAAAGTTGCAAGCAAAAAGCGAGCAGAAAACAAAACTCACAAAGATGGCTACCACATTGGGACCATGCAGAGACGTGACAACAGCACTCTTGGCTCCACCCAATGCGTTTCTCGCTCTAGCGCATCCTCAGGGGTAACAAAAAAAACAAAACATTTTGACCCATCTAAATAGAAAGGGATGCATTCCCTTGTACGTTTTGCCAGAGAATCCCAGGCGGATCCTTTGTTTCTTTGCCTTTTTAGGGCTTACATTTATCTGTTGACACAGAGGATCCCCAACTAAGGTGCAGTAAAAATCTATTTTTTATTCTTCAAAAAAAAAAAACCAACACCAAAGTGAACCAAAATTATGTGTATGAACACACACAAAAAAGTGCACTTGGGTGTATTATATGGTCCCATCCTGAAGAGGAAGAACCTTTCCGTGACTCCTGCAAGGCTCCTGAGGGTAAGACACACTCTGGTCCAACTAGCCAAAAGGCCTGCCAGACCTTTCTTCTTCTGATCAACTGAAGCCAACCACCTAGATTAGGGGCTCTCCCAAAGGGAAACCATCAAGGCAGGGGAAGAAGAAACCTAAGGGTCAAACATTAGACTTCAGGGTTCAGTGTGGAGTCTAAACTGCACACTGCCGGCTGTGTCAGAGGAGTAACTCATCCTCCTCCCTCCATGCACTCTACAGACTTTCCATTAGAGATGCAATCTGAGAGATAACACAATGGCCATGCTCTTTCACTGCACATCACAAACAAACAAAAAATTTCCCAGCACACTTACCAGCTAGCCTGCATGAAAAATACCCAAACTCACACCGTCTAACAATTCACTGTAAAAGCAGAGGGTTTAGTTGCACACATTTGCAAATGTGTTTGAAAGCCACAGTGCTTCACCAAGGATCCTCTATATACTGTGGTCCTAACTGTATATTTGAGAGTCTCCAAGTTGGAGCACATATAGCAGCAGCAAATTAGAGTCAGGAAATTATTTGGAGTATGTATTAGTAACAGGTTGGATATGGTCTTTTTCCTGCACCCCACTCTTTTGGCTATACAGTAGCCACTATAATTTCTTTAAAGAACAAAAAAACAAGCACATTAATTTATACAGTGGCTGATCATTCTAAATATACTGTGCCTTGAAAATGTATTCATACCTTGAAATTTTCCACATTTTGTCCAGTTACAACCAAAAACGTAATTTATCTTATTGGGATTTTATTTGATAGACCAAGGGTCTCCAAAATTTCTAAACAAAGGGCCAGTTTACCGTCCTTCAGATTTTAGGGGGGCCAGACTGCGGCCAGTGGGAGTATAAAATGTCCTGATGTCAGTTGGAGTAAGCAAAACCCCATTTTTGGTTTAGGAGGAGGAATAGTGCCCCATCATTAGGGTCAGTGAGAGGTATATTGCCCCATCATTGGTGTCAGTGGGAGAAATAGTGACCCATTGCTGGTATCACTGGCAGGGAATATGCCCCACTGTTGCTGTCAGTAGGGGCAATAATACCCCAAGGGCCAGATAAAAACAGGCAAAGGGCTGCATCTTGCCACTGGGCCATAGTGTGAAGATCATTGTGATAGACCAACACAAAGTGGCACATAATTGTGAAGTGGAAGTATAAATTTTTCAAACTTTTTCACAAATAAATATCTTGCAAGCGTGGCATTCATTTGTATTCAGCTCTCTTTACTTTGATACCCTTAACTAAAATCTAGTGGAACCAATTGACTTCAGAAGTCACCTAATTAGTAAATACAATCCACCTGTGCGTAATTTAATCTCAGTAAAAATACAACTGTTCTGTGAAGCCCTCAGAAGTTTGTTAGAGAACATTAGTGAACAAACAGCATCATGAAGGCCAAGGAACACACCAGACAGGTCAGGGATAAAGTTGTGGAGGTTTAAAGCAGGGTTAGGTTATAAAAAAATATCCCAAGCTTTGAACATCTCACAGAGCACTGTTCAATTAATCATACAAAAATGGAAAGAGTATGGCACAATTGTAAATCTACCAAGCCATGGCTGTCAACCTAAACTGACAGGCCAGGCAAGGAGAGCAATAATCAGAGAAGCAGCCAAAAGGCCCATGGTAATTCTGGAGGAGCTGCAGAGATCCACAGCTCAGGTGGAAGAATCTGTCTACAGGACAACTATTAGTCTTGCACTCCACAAATCTGGCCTTTATGGAAGAGTGGCAAGAAGAATGCCATTGTTGAAAGAAAGCTATAAGAAGTCCTGTTTCCAATTTGCGAGACGCCATATGGGGGACACAGCAAACATGTGGAAGAAGGTGCTCTGATCAGATGAGACCAAAAATGAACTTTTTGGCCTAAAAGCAAAGCACTATGTGTGGCAGAAAACTAACACTGCACATCACCCTGAACACACCATCCCCACCGTGAAACATGGTGGTGGCAGCATCATGGTGTCGGGATATTTTTCTTCAACAGGGATAGGGAAGCTGGTTAGAGTTGATGGGAAAATGGATGGAGCCAAATACAGGGCAATCTTAGAAGAAAACCTGTTAGAGTTTGCAAAAGACTTGAGACTGGGGCGGAGGGTCACCTTCCAGCATGACAACGACCCTAAACATACAGCCAGAGCTACAGTGGAATGGTTTAGATCAAAGCATATTCATGTGTTAGAATGGCCCAGTCAAAGTCCAGACCTAAATCCAATTGTGAATCTGTGGCAAGACTTGAAAATTGCTGTTCACAGACGATCTCCATCAGGGACGGACTGACCATTTGGAAACTCGGGCACTGCCTGAGAGCCCGGGGTCAGTAGGGGGCCCCATGAGATGCCCCTGGTACCTTTTTCATAGGCTTTTTTGAGTTTGGGCAAGGACACAGGGGCCCCATGATTCCCTATTGCCCAGGGGCCCCATGAGTTGTCAGTCCGCCCCTGCTCTCCATCCAATCTGACAGAGCTTGAGCTATTTTGCAAAGAAGAATGGGCATAAATTTCACTCTCTAGATGTGAAAAGCTGGTAGAGACATCCTCAAAAAGACTTGCAGCTCTAATTGCAGAGAAAGGTGGTTCTACAACGTATTGACTCCGGGGGGCTGAATATCAGTTTCCTTCCACTTCACAATTATGTGCCACTTTGTGTTGGTCTATCACATAACATCCCAATAAAATACATTTACGTTTTTAGTTGTAACATGAAAAATTTCAAGAGGTATGAATACTTTTTCAAGGCGCTGTAAAACACTGACTTTTTCAAATATGACATTTCAGTTTCTGCATTTTCATTCTATCCTCATGAACAGACAACAATGAAATATCGTATTTATGCAGTATATCCATACTAAAATACATAACTCCGAGATTAACTGAGATGAACTCCAATGTGTAGAAAGCTCTTTAAATTCCTTTTAGCTACATAAACGGTAAAACTATTTAAAACTTTAGGCAAAGAAAAAAAAAGAATTTTAATTATTAAGCGTAAGCGAGGATTGTGCAAGCCAATTCGTATTTTCTGAATAAGTAATTATTGCCATTATTAAATACAGACAGTAAATACAGGGTAATCACGCTGGCTTTAATAACTTTTATGCAAAGCTGCATTTCTAATATACAAAAACCTTCTTTTGTTTAATGGAGAGACTCGCAGGCCAGGCAGCTGTGAATTCACAGAATAGAGTTGGTAAAAAAAAGGCAGATGCCGGGTTTAATGCACTCCAGTTTTGTTCATATACTTTCTGGTGTAGAGCTTCGAATGGCACAGGTGCAAAATAACACTGAACATACAATATTCAGGGGAATTCTGCAGAAGGAGAATATAACTCCCAATTTTCAAAAATGGAAAACAGACTCTATACATCACCAAAATATATGGGAAAAAGACGTCTCCTCATCACATGGTGATGAACACATCGATCATCATAAATTCCCATCATACTTCCATTGTTACCGGACAAATGATAATAAACCATGAATACTGCATATATAGAGAACACTGTTTATGTATTTACAGATATCTAAAATAGTCATGACAACAGCAACATAAAAACACAAATCACAATAATTATAGCCAAAATTATCTATAGTGCTTAACCACTTGCCCTCCTGAGGATATACCCCCCTTCCTGACCAGGCCATTTTTTGCGTTATGGCGTTGTGTTACTTTAACTGACAGTTGCGCGGTCATGCAATGCTGCACCCAAATGACATTTACGTCCTTTTTTTCCCACGAATTGAGCTTTCTTTTGGTAATATTTGATCACCTGTGTGTTTTTTATTTTTTGTGCTATACGAACAAAAAAAGACCAAACATTTTGAGAAAAAAAAAACAATATTGTTTACTTTTTGCTATTAAACATGTCCAGTAAAAAATTTTTAAAAATCTAATTTCATCATAAATGTTTGCCAAAATGTATTCTGTTACATGTCTTTGCTAACAAAAAAATCCCAATATGTGTAAATGAATTGGTTTACGTGAAAGTTATAGCATTTACAAATGGCGGTATATATACTGGGATTTTTTTTTTAATTTTTACTAGTAATGGTGGCGATCAGCGACTTATAGCAGGACTGCAGGACTGCGGAGGGCATTCTGACACTGGGGGGAACTGACTTGGTGTCACTGACATCCCCAGGGACACCAATACAGTGATCAGTGCTAATAAAAAGCACTGACACTGTACTAATGGCACTGGGCATGAAGGGGTTAACATCTGGGGTGATCAAAGGGTTAACTGTGTGCTGGGTGTGTTTTACTATAAAAATTAAGCACGCTGCACACAGCCATTCAAAGCAGTGTGCACGGGCTGACAGGGAGGAGAACTGTTTTGTTTACTAACAGTTTTGCCCCCTGTGGGAGATCCTCAGCAATCATCGGGCGCTGGCGAGTAATCACTGACCGGGACACGGAGATTGACAGCTGCACCTACAAATGGCGGTGCAGGTAGGGCGCACGCCCCCTACCCAGACATGCAAAATCATGTATATACAGTGCATCCAGAAAGTATTCACAGCACTTAACTTTTGCCACATTTTGTTATGTTACATCCTTATTCAAAAATACAGTATTTTCTGGCATATAAGACTACTTTTTATACTTAAAAATATACCCCAAAAATTGGGGGTCGTCTTATACGCGAGGTATAAAATGTGAACCTTGGGTTTGTTTGGGTCAAGCTGGCTGGATGTGTGGTAATACTGTACATACAGTATACCGTGCTGAGCCAAACTGGCTCAAAACAAATGTCCCTATGACAGATTAATCTGTCAGCCCGCTGGATGTGCGGTATATACAGTATACTGCGCTGAGCCAAGCGGTTTCAAAACGTACCGGTACGTCCCTACTGTAATCAGCCCGCTGGATGCGTGTATGTACGGTAGCTGCGGCTACATACAGTATACACTGGGCCAATCACGGCGAGTGATGTATTCTACTAATGAATACAAAGCCTGCTCGGATTGGCTGAGTCAGAGAGGTGGGCTGATGTCACAACCTCAGCCAATCCGAGCAGGCTTTGTATTCATTAGTAGAACACATCACTCGCTGTGATTGGCCCAGCGTATACTGTATGTAGCCTCAGCTACTGTACATACACACATCCAGTGGTCTGATTACCGTAGGGACGTACCGGTACGTTTTTGAAACAGCTTGGCTCAGTATACTGTATATACCGCACATCCAGCGGGCTGGCAGATTAATCTGTCATAGGGACATTTGTTTTGAGCCAGCTTGGCTCAGTGCGGTATACTGTATGTACATTACTGCACATCCAGCGGGCTGTATATATACTGTATACTGTATGTAGCCGACTGTACCGTATTACCGCACATCCAGCGGGCTGTATATATACTGTATACTGTATGTAACCGAAGCTACCGTATTACCGCACATCCAGCGGGCTGTATATATACTGTATACTGTATGTAGCCGAAGCTACCGTATTACCGCACATCCAGCGGGCTGTATATATACTGTATACTGTATGTAGCCGAAGCTACCGTATTACCGCACATCCAGCGGGCTGTATATATACTGTATACTGTATGTAGCCGACCGTACCGTATTACCGCACATCCAGCGGGCTGTATATATACTGTATACTGTATGTAGCCGAAGCTACCGTATTACCGCACATCCAGCGGGCTGTATATATACTGTATACTGTATGTAGCCGACCGTACCGTATTACTGCACATCCAGCGGGCTGTATATATACTGTATACTGTATGTAGCCGACCGTACCGTATTACCGCACATCCAGCGGGCTGTATATATACTGTATACTGTATGTAGCCGACCGTACCGTATTACCGCACATCCAACGGGCTGTATATATACTGTATACTGTATGTAGCCGAAGTTACCGTATTACCGCACATCCAGCGGGCTGTATATATACTGTATACTGTATGTAGCCGACCGTACCGTATTACTGCACATCCAGCGGGCTGTATATATACTGTATACTGTATGTAGCCGAAGCTACCGTATTACCGCACATCCAGCGGTAACCATCTGATTTGGAATTTGATCCATATGATGACTGTCTTACAAATGTATCACAAGATGTCATTCATGAACTTATGATGTCAGAGGATGAACATGAGGATTTTGAAGGATTTTAAGTACCGGTAAGTCATAACCATTTCAATTAAAAAATCTGATGTTTTTAAATGGTGTTTCCTTCGGAAGGGGGGTAGTCTTATACGGCGAGTATAGCCCAAAACCTATGTTTTAACTGGAAAATTAGGGGGTCGTCTTATACACCCAGTCGCCTTATACGCCGGAAAATATGGTAGATTAAATTATTTTTTTTCCCTCAACATTCTACAAACAATACCCCATAATCACAACGTGAAAGAAGTTAGTTTTGAAATCTTTGCAATTTATTAAAATTATTAAAAAAAAACCCAAAAACAAAAAACACATGTACATGAGTATTCACAACCTTTGCCATGGCACTCAAAATTGAGCTCTGGTGCATCCTGTTCCCATTGATCATCCTGAGATGCTTCTACAACTTGATTGGAGTCCACCTGTTGGAAATTCAGTTGATTGCACATGATTAGGAAAGGCATAAACCTGTCTATATAAGGTCCCACAGTTAACAGTGCATGTCAGAGCACAAACCAAGCCATGAAGTCCAAGGAATTGTCCGTAGACCTCCGAGACAGGATTGTATAAAGGCACAGATCTGGGGAAGGGTACAGAAAAATGTCTGCAGCATTGAAGGTGCCAATGAGCACAGTGGCCTCCATGATCCGTAAATTGAAGAAGTTTGGAACCACCAGGAATCTTCCTAGAGTGGACCGGCCAGCCAAAATGAACAATCGAGGGAGAAGAGCACCCGATGGTCACTCTAAAAGAGCTCCAGTGTTTCTCTGTGGAGAAAGAACCTTCTAGAACAACAACCATCTCTGCAGCACTCCACCAATCAGACCTGTATGGTAGAGTGGCCATATGGAAGCCACTTCTCAGTAAAAGGCAAATGGCAGCCACCTGGAGTTTGCCAAAAGGCACCTGAGGGACTCTCAGACCATGAGAAATAAAACTCTCTGGTCTGATGAAACAAAGATTGAACTCTTTGGCCTGAATGCCAAGTATCATGTCTGGAGGATACCAGGCACTACTCACCACCTGGCCAATGCCATTTCTACAGTGAAGCATGATGGTGGCAGCATCATGCTGTGGGGATGTTTTCCAGCAGCAGGAACTGGGAGACTAGTCAGGATCGAAGGAAAGATGAATGCAGCAGTGTACAGAAGCATCCTTGATGAAAACCTGTTCCAGAGCGCTCTGGACCTTACAATGGGGCTACGGTTCATCTTTAAACAGGACAACGACCCTAAGCACACAGCCCACATAACAAAGGAGTGGCTACGGGCCAACTCTGTGAATATCCAGGAGTGGCCAGGCTTGAACCCGATTGAACATCTCTGGAGAGATCTGAAAATGGCTGTGCACCGACGCTCCCCATGCAACCTGATGGAACTTGAGAGGTACTGCAAAGAAGAATGGGAGAAACTGCCCAAAAGTAGGTGTGCCAAGCTTCATACTCAAAATGACTTAAGGCTGTAATTGGTGCTAAAGGTGCTAAAGGTGTTTTTATTTTAAATAAATTACAAAGATTTCAAAACGACCTTCTTTCATGTTGTCATTATGGGGTATTGTTTGTAGAATGTTGAGGAAAAAAATAATTTAATCAATTTTGGAATAAGGCTGTAACATAATAAAATGTGTCAAAAGTTAAGCGCTGTGAATACTTTCTGGATGCACTGTATACGTGTTTTGAGCACCTGTGCCACCCTGTAGCAGTATAACTGCTATAGGGCGGACGGGAAGCGGTTAAAGCTTTTCACCGTAATCAATGTTACATCATTAAAGTGGTTATACATTTTTTTTGTTTTTATTATTTAAAATAACAATCATGTTCTACTTATCTGCTCTCGTCAGTTTCCAGTGTCAGTTTCCAAAAGAAAGTCCCTCAGTCAGCTCCAGCGAATTCTATCAGAGTAGGCCCCCATCTAGCATAGCTGGGATCTCAATGAGCTTCAGACACATGGCAGGCCTGATAAGAAGAGCCGCAGCCCTCCAGGCTGCGATCTCCTTCTTTAATACAAGAACCCCTCTGTTCCAAGCCCCATCTGGGCACCACTCCCCAGGGATTGGCTAGGGCCAATATAAATATTCAGCTACTGATTTAACTCTCCCAGTCCACTATCTTCCAGAACTCTCAAGACTGACAGGGGAAGGTAGCCAACCCTGCAGCCAGTGAAACACAGAACAGACCTAAATATTCACATTCAGCATAACTGATTGAAGTGAGCCAATAACTAAATTTACTTAACCTGGCACCTATCTAGGAGGGTGCTACAGAAGTGATTGGGGCAACTATCCCTATCCTGGGCTCCTCTGCCGCTCCTACAGGGCTTGAAAGGCCATGGTGAGCTTAACAGAGGAAAATCAGCAAACATCCATTCGTAGATTTTCCCTCCATTGAAGGAACCTGGAAGTGTGATCCATTTAGTCACTTCCAGGGTTCAGAACTGACATCCTCAGCAGCACTGGCTGGGGAAAATTCTGATTAAGTATGACCTGTGCTTGATCAGCTTCAGTGGGGTCCATAGGTGATATTAAGGATCTAATAGATCCCTGATGTTACCTTAAAGAGAACTTGTCTTTTCTAATATGCCTAAATACTAGCTTTTATTACCCTTTTATTGCCAAACCATTGTTCAGCACGAGTACTTTGACCGACAAGTTGTTTGTATTGTCATGCAAAACCGTACCCAAATGATTATATATATATATATATATATATATATAGATAAAGCTTTCTGTTCTGATATTTAATATTCAGGGATGCAGGACAAGGGAGGTGCAGAGAAAGGATGTCAAGATGGTCGGGAAAGGGGGGGGGGGTGAAAAGGTTAAAAACAAGCCCACAACCTTGGGATTCTCTGATCTGGAATTCGCTATTTCCTCCTTCCTTTGCTGTAAGAGGAAGGGGCAGGCTCTCCGATGCAAACACTAATCTGTTCACATTTGTAATCTCTATGAATGGCCATGACAATGATCGCATGATATAGTGCCGTTCCGGTTGGTTCTGCACACTGTCTGTGAACCGGGCCATCATCAGAGTCATTGATGGGTGCATTGCCTGCCCGAGGGTGGTTTCTGCAGTGTTGCTAATAAACAGCAAAGCAAAAATAAGTGTCTACAAGGGAGAACAGAGTTGCTGACAGGGGGAACATGCTGAGTTTCTGATGAAGAAAGGGGGGGGGGGCCGGAGCTGTTGAGGGAAAGACTTGAAGAACTCGAGTGCTTTTGCTGTGAACTTTGTGAATTGTTCCACAGTGGCTGCTGCTGCAGAGGTTTGTGAGGGATTTTTTAAGGCTCATTTACCACTTGTTAAGAGTGTATAAATATCTGAATGTTTTAAGCCTGGCTGCATATTCAATATAGAGGGATTGCTAAAATTAAACTTTAATGTGCTTACATTGAGCATTTCCTAGGTTTTGAGTAGCACAGTTTTTCAGCAGAAGTTCTTGATTGCTCACGCAGATACTGCTGGCCAATAGGGGCCCATTCACACTGAACGGACAGCTGTTTACCTGTGCGGCAGCTGTCCGTTCCAGCTCCAGTAAGACGTTGTGGTGGGCGATTCAGAGTATCACACGGCTCCCTATTTCTTATACTCAACTTTATTTGAAGTGCACAAAAGTGACAATTCATATCACTGTACAGCAGCGCAATGCACAGCATCATGCAATATTGTGCAGTGCACTGCAATTAAATGCAGCATGTCTGCATTTTATCACAGATCACTACAGTGCAGCCCTATTCTGCATTTCAGTGTGACTAGGATGCACAGAAAACAATGGTTTTCTGTGTGTTCATGCAGTAAAATGCCAGTCACTGTGCTAGTGAGAATTAGCCCCCAACTTTCCTGATCAAGCATATAGCTTACCTACATAGATTCACACAGGAAAGTCCTATTATGAGCCCATTCAAGGTTCTTATTCTAACTGAAGCCATGATGAATGGGGGAGCTTTTCATGCCCTCGGAAATGCATTTTCTATTTCTTTAGTATAAAGCAGTAAATTAATTTGGACTTGTATCTTTTGGTCTGGCACTCCTCCCATTGGTGCATTTTTTGTTCTAGCAATACAAACCTGACAGAGTTTACAATTACTTCCCCACTCTAAAACTAAAGTTAAGGGGATAGAATTACTTTGAAAAGTATGAAAAGTTTATTGAACACATAAACAGAACAGAATCACCAGGGGAATGGTGAACCCAAATGCAACACTTAAACAAGAAGTATGGGAATCCGTTAAAAAAAAAAAAAAAAAAATTTACACTCACCTAGATGACTGCAGTTGTGCCACATTGGCTTTACCCCAAGAACTGAGAGATCAAACAATACAGGCAGCTCAATTCTTGGTTTTTAGTGAGCAGGTGACTGCTAATCGCCAACTCTGCCTCTCCAGCGCTCACTGGAGCGCTGGGCTGTGCAGAAGCTGCCAGTCCAGGTATCTTGGTGGATCTCAACTGTAAAGTCAGGATATTTGGGGAGCCAGGACCGGCTGAGTGCCTGCTAAGGGCTGAAAACCAGTCACACTGCAAATGTCCATCTGTTCATGGAAAATTACTCAAAACGTTTAGAAATAAATACTCCCTTGTTCTCAATGGTTTGCATTTTGTTTTTTTTTTATACTTGGAGGCCTCTCAAATCCTTGTCAGTAACATGCATCTTCTATTGTCTGAAGAATCTAAGTTATTGATGCTAGCTAATGTACGGGATAAATACTAAGGAGCATACATGATTCTGACTCTCAAATATTCACCATTAATATATCACTTTAAATTTAAAATACAGTACCTGGAAAGATTCACCTGCAACAAATGTTTGGTGAACGTCAGATTTACTGCTTTATAAATCTGACCATAGTGCTTTTTTGCCCTTTGACTAGACTACAAAAGAAAAAACAAACAAACCCCAATGTCACCTTCCAAACCAAAGATACCTCATTAATGATCTCCCATCCCCTCCCTTTGCTGCCTCAACCAGGGAAAATATCCAGTACTTTTGAGTATAGGGAGTATATGATCAATGAGGATCACAGTTATGACTCCATCCCAACACTGCGAAGCAAATGCAAAGTAGTTTTAGGGGATTAAAGAGGGTCAGGGTAGACTGGATCAAAGAGAGCATCAGATGTTTCAGCTAGATCATCCCTGCACCCGAAAACAAACCTACCCAGTTTGTTGTTGAACCTGAAGGCCAGCAGGTCTACATTCAGCACAGATACTGGAAAATCTGTGGATGTAGGAACCAGTCTTCTGGGTCCAGGTGCTCCCAACTGAGGAAAGCTGCCTGTCAACTGACTACACCTGGAATATACATTGTGAACTAGGCTGGAATGTGATGTTTTGGCCAAAACAGGATCCAATATTCCTTTGTTGTCATTGCTAGATTTCTAGATCCTCACTGATTATTTAAGCATGCGCCTTTGTCATTGTGTTTTCTGACTGAATCTGGATTGGGTGACTATCTAGTAGGCTGATTGAACACTGCCGAGACAGCCAAATTGCTTAAGTTCCAGTATGTCGCTCGAGAAATGAGACCTCTGAACAAGTCCTCTGCACAAGCATGGTGCCCAGGACCCCTAAAAATGTTCTGCCACAAGAACTGGAACATCACCACCTTGATCCATAAGACTCAAGAGGGTCTGTACAATGATACAGGAAGGTTGGAAGTGGTGTGAAATTGAGGGGGCAGAGAGCAAACTCGTTTTATCCCTGGGATACCCCCAGCTGCACCCAAATGTCTGAGATGCAAGCTGTCCAAGTGCTTGCATAGGTTAAAGACCCCTTTCTTAAAAGCAAAGCACACTTTCATACAAAAGAAGGTTTGTCAAAGGATCTGGTAGACCAAGTGCCAGACTTGCAGATGCACTTGGAGCAATGCTTGGAGGTCTCAATGTGAAGAAAATGAAAGGGCAGTTTCTTAACAGAGGCAAAAAACTATGCTGTCATTTCCTTAAACTTCTGCTGAGGAAGATAGGTACTCTTGCCATCTTGATAATGTGGTCAACAGCCAGTCCGAAGAGATGTCAGTCAAAGGCAACACAGATCAAATATTTTTTTCGCAAAGGTTCACCACATGCATTGAATGAGAATGAATGAAGACTTCTAGAAAACCGCCACATATCAAGTTTCTCTACAGCCACCTGCTCCACACATTTAATTAAGGTACCAGTATCAACTGCAGCAGTGATTAGATTGCTTTTAAGAGATTTTGGCCAGACATTATAAAGTAAAGCGCCAGTATCAGGCAGAAGGTAAAACCCGTCAGATTATATGGGATGGGGGGGGGGGGGGGAATAGCTTCTTACCATTTATTGGTTGGTCCTTGAAAACAGGCGCATCCTCCACCAATATGGTAAGCATCTGGTTACGTCGATACATGGCAAGATCCCTAGTGGGAACAGACCACTTCTGTACAAATTCATCAGCAAATGGAGACAAGCCAAATAAGTGCTTAATGGGAGCAATTGACTTATCAAGATGGCTTCTAATCTGAGTCTAGAGCATTTTCTTGGAAAAGAAGGTGCAAAGGAAAAGTCTTCGTAGCCTTCGTTGGGACAGGGGTATTGAATTCAAATTCAAGGCGGTCCAGTCACTAAAATTTTCTGCTGGCCGATATCTGAATAGGGTGTGCCTATCAGTGTGCCCCCTTACATTAGGTGTCCCCATCAGAGTGCAACTTTACATCATGTATCACACCAGGTGTACCCATCAGAGTGCTCCTTTACATCAGGTAACCCCATCAGAGTGCCCCCTTACACTCAAAGTACCCCTTTTCATCATATTTCCCCATCAGAGTGCCCCTTTACATCACGTGCCCCCTTTCCACAGTATGTGCCCAGAGTGTCCTTTAACATAAAATAAGGGGCACTCTGATGGGCACATTTTATGTTGAGTGCACTCTGATGGGCACATGATGTTGTGCCCATCAGAGTGCACCTTAACATTAAATGTGCTCATCAGCATGGCCCTTTAAGACTACATCCTACCTTGAGGGCAGACAGGAGCTGTGCCAGGATCCTTGTGTAGAGGCAGGGGGCTACCAGTCCAGAAGTGAGCGCTGCTGGGGCCTTTCTGGGACCATGGTCCGCTATTTAGTGACCGCTGCCTTAGGAGTTTTAAGCAAACCACAGCTGAAAACAGCACGAGTAGAATCAACAAGCTGATTCTCTAGTTTCAGAATGGCCTACACTGCATCAAATGAAGCTGAAAACATGCTTTAATTTGGGAGTAATAAAAGATCAACAATTCAGGGGTAAGCTCATAGAGTGGAGCGAATCAGAATTGAGCAGTATTTGTGGCTGATGGCTACTAAGGCTAAAGGAAAATTAAACAAAAAAAAAAACCCCCACACAATCTGCAGCAGAGAGCATGCTAGGGAAATCTGCAGTCAGAGTCAGCAAATTGGGTGACTTGGGCCATAAAATCTTGCATGACCAAGGTGAAGACTTCAGCCAAAAAGATATATAGCCCAGCCACAACCTATGGAGCTGAAGAGTGCACTCTAAAGATGGAACAGACTCTTTTGGGACAACTGGCATTGTGGACTTCTTTCTCCTTTTGTGACTTTTTATGGTGCTGGGTGCCTGGGTGGAACCCCTCAGTCTAATAACATTCATGTGTGCAGTATTCTTATGTCTGATTGCTTACTCTAGGTTTTTATTTTTGTTCCTGTTATTTGTTTAATGTACATTTTTCTTCTGGTTTGGTTTTTCTGATTGTTCTTATACATGGATGTACAGTGAAGGAAATAAGTATTTGATCCCGTGCTGATTTTGAATGTTTGCCCACTCACAAAGAAATGATCAGTCTAACAATCGAATGGTAGGTGTATTGTAACAGACAGAAGAGCAACAAAAATTCAAAAGAAATGCACGTCTAACAAATGATGACTGATTTGCATGTTCATGAGGGAAATAAGTATTTGATCCCCTATCATTCAGCAGGATTTCTGGCTACTAGGTGTCTTTCATACAGGTAACACGCTGAGATTAGAAGCAGTCTTTTAAAGGGAGTGCCTCTAATCTCATTTTGTTACCTGTATAAAAGACACCTGTCCACAGGAACAATCAATCAAATTCCAAACTCCCCACCATGGCAAAGACCAAAGAGCTGTGCAAGGATGTCAGGGACAAGATTGTAGATCTATACAAGGCTACCAAACTATCACCAAGCAGCTTGGTGAGAAGGTGACAAGAGTTGGTGCAATCATTCGCAAATGGAAGAAACACAAAACTACTGTCAGTCTCCCTAGGTCTGGTGCACCACGCAAGATCTCACCTCGTGGAGTGTCAATGATCATGAGAACAGTGAGGAATCATCCCAGAACTACACATGAGGATCTTGTCAATGATCTCCAGGCAGCTGGGATCACAGTCACCAAGAAAACAATTGGTAACACACACCGACAAGAATTGAAATCCTGCAGTGCCAGCAAGGTCCCTCTGCTCAAGAAAGCACATGTCCAGGCCCATCTGAAAATTGCCACTGAACATCTGAATGATGCAGAGGATGACTGGTTGAAAGTGTTGTGGTCAGATGAGACCAAAATCGAGCTCTTTGGCATCAACTCAACTTGCCGTGTTTGGAGGATGAGGAATGCTGCCTATGACCCCAAGAACACCATCGCAACTGTCAACTGGTGTTGGAAACATTCTGCTTTCTGGGTGTTTTTCTGCTAAGGGGACAGGACAACTGCACCGCATCAAAAAGGGACGATGGACGGGGCAATGTACTGTCAAATCTTGGGTGAGAACCTTCTTCCCTCAGCCAGGGCATTGAAAGTGAGTGGATGGGTGTTCCAGCATGACAATGACCAAAAACACACAGCCA
Source organism: Staurois parvus (assembly GCF_062004578.1). Taxonomy (NCBI): domain Eukaryota; kingdom Metazoa; phylum Chordata; class Amphibia; order Anura; family Ranidae; genus Staurois; species Staurois parvus. The sequence goes on from NW_028317826.1 coordinate 2,509,902, forward strand.
AGGCAACAAAGGAGTGGCTCAAGAAGAAGCACATTAAGGTCCTGGAGTGGCCTAGCCAGTCTCCAGACCTTAATCTGATTGAAAATCTGTGGAGGGAGCTGAAAGTTCGAGTTGCCAAATGTCAGCCACCAAACCTTAATGACTTGGAGAGGATCTGCCAAGAGGAGTGGGCCAAAATCCCTCCTGAGATGTGTGAAAACCTGGTGGCCAACTACAGGAAACGTCTGACCTCTGATTGCCAACAAGGGATTTGCCACCAAGTACCAAGTCATGTTTGTGAAGGGGATCAAATACTTATTTCCCTCATGAACATGCAAATCAGTGCATAATTTGTTACACATGCCTTTCTTTTGAATTTTTTGTTGCCATTCTGTCTCAGTGTTACAATACACCTACCATTCGATTTTTAGACCGATCATTTCTTTGTGGGAGGGCAAACATTCAAAATCAGCAGGGGACCAAATACTTATTTCCTTCACTGTACCCATTTGTTGCGGAGGTATGTGTTGAATTTACAGGCTTTGATACTCCAGAGCTGTGACGATTCCCTTTGTATACACTATTTGCTTCATAGTATTTTGCCATGGTATTGGCTTGACAAGTATAATTTGCATGTACAAATTTGTTCAATAAAAAAAGTTAAAAAAAAAAAAAAAGGAGAGATGGAACAGACTCCGTAAGTTAAGGGCAACATTACTCAAGGATGTAGATGTCAGCGTGGTCAGTATTCGCAGGGCAAGCAGCCCCAAATCCATTAGTAAAAAAGTGAGCTAGGAGCACCTGGTACAGAGTCTCCCAATGTCTAGAATCAGATATGTTAACAGAGAAGTGCAAAGGCAATGTATACGCTCAATGTAAGAGGCAAGACCTCAGGTACTCACAAACTTTGTGAGCGCCAGTAGCAGGTGGGTGTCAGATAGCCAGAGATAGTAACTGCAGGAAAAGATAAAAGATTGGAGTTGAACATGGCTCTTTGCAGACAGCAGTTTGGAAACTTCCATGAGACTGTATGGAGCACAGAACAAGTGCATGTCTTCAGTGCTTTGTCCCACATCATTAACCCCTTCCGCAGCAAAATTAGCAGAAAAGGGAATAAAAGCACCCAGTGACCTTTGCAAACAATGTAGCTCTTGGTACTTGAACCAACTGTCTCATTGATTGAGGGATTTCAGAGAGAGGGCAAGTGCCCAGGCAAATCCAGTGTCCCTGAACCTGGATATCAGCCTGCAACTAACACTTAACCGAATGGAGTTTGGAAAGCACCCCACATGAAACCCAAGGGCTGAAGGTCCCTTCCAGACTATAAGAGCAATTCATCCAATGGAATCCAGATACAGTACTTCAAAAAGGGCAGGCTGAGAATTATCTCATCAGACAGCTGCAATTGATGAGCAAAAGCTCCCAGCAGGGATGTAGAGCGTAATCTAAGGGGGGGAAAAAAAACGGGTTGATCTTCAACACAGCTGAGAAAAAAAAAAAAAAAACCATGTCCATCCTCCAAGAAAGGGTAAAGATTCCTGTGTCCCAGAAAAGAAAATGTACTTGTGCTTTGTCCTGGATTGCCAAAAAATGTATGGCCAAATTGTAGTTTCCTAACAATACAGATATATTGAAGAATGTTTAGCACTTGATCCTGAGAAGAACCGCTGTTCTGAGAGCAGCCTGACACACCAAACGTCACGTTAGAGCAAGGGCATTCGGTTTGTCTATTTGAAAACTCTAGATTAGCACAGGGCAGTGCCTCAGACTGCTGCAGAGAGACTAAAAAGGCACTGGCATGTTTATAGACATTTGAACAGTGTAAAAAAAAAAAAACACAAAACAAAAAAAAAAAACTTTCTTCTAGAGCTTTGCATTCAGTACTCACATCAATTATACATTACACAAGGAAAAGATCATCAAGACTTTTTATTAGAAAAGTTAAACATAACACAGCATATCAACTATTTTCATGAACAATTATTCTCAAGAAGCAATGAAAACTGACTAAAATGTGACAACAGATTAATTTCTAGATTTAGAACATCCATGTTATCTACAATTTCTCTTTATACAAAGGGAAAAACTGGTTTCTGAGGCACGTCAAATAGAAAACAGAAAGGCGTGCTTAAAGCTTTTTTCTTTATTTTACATTATAATAAAAGAAATTGTGTGATACATAATTTTAAAACATAAATTAAGTTAAGGGACCACACTGGATTTGGAAATGTTATTTTTCTAGGATCTGAAGTTTCCACCACTGCCGGACTGTGTGCAGGAAATAAAAGGCTAAGAGTGAACATGTGAGACATTGTATACATCTGAAAGACCTGCTGGAACAGCAGGTACCATAAAAAGAATAGAAAGAAAAAAATCTTAAATGTTTGTGCACCTTTCTAAATGTTTCCGAACCTTGGCTTTGTTTTTCTGCATTTGATTTATGTTTAGTTTAATTACAAGCCTGCAGATTTTTTTTTTTTTTTTTTTTTTTTTTACTGAATTTGAACTATTCTTTATTTCTCTGGGCACAGCTGGTCTTACTGGGAATCTGTTTCAGAGGTTCCTGAAATCACATCCAAAAGTTAGTCAAGCACAGCTTCCCCACAGAGGTGGGGCAGGTAAATCGCTATGTGCTGTGTGATTACAGCTGTGTTCATAAAGCACATCTCTATAAAACCAGTAGAACTTACCACTGTGTACCAATACTTCCATCCCTCCCATTGTTTAAAAGGTTCTCAACAGAGGTTAGAATTTCCCAACAAGCACCTTTTTATTGCCCCATGAATTCAACCTTAGTCCTGGCCCCAGTGCCAAGAGTCAGACACCCATTGTTCCTGTTTCTACTGTCAAATCCTGGGCCATTCTGATGGGCAAGGGTGCGGTGCTTCCTGGTAATGCTGAAACCCTAACCACTTCTTCCTGCCTCCTTCACATTTCCATCTGCCAGAAATGCAGCCTATTATAGCAAAGGATCAATAGAATAAGAGGGAGTAAATATGAGGGACAAGCCAGGAAGTATATTAGAACACCCCAGGACTCAGTTGTAACAGTCTTAAGAGGCTACAGCACAGGTACACCTGATTGCAATACCCCAATTTTTATTTTTTTTTTTAAAGAAACCCCTTTTAAAAAGGACTATTGGGCCTCGATGACGCATCTGATTACTTGTGTGCCCTGTACAGGGCCATGTTTTGCCAGCATAGGGATGCACAGGTATTGCATGCAGTCCCATGGATGTTTATTGAGACACCCAGCTGTGTCTGTGCAGCCGCTTGTCCCAATGTTCATCTATGGGACTGTTGGCACAGAAATACACACGGCTGTATCAATGAGGCTTTGAGGTTCTGTCAATCAGTATGGCCAGTGAGCAGGCCTTAAAGTCCAATAAGAAAATTGAACTCTAAAAAGTGAAACCAGAACACCATCAAGAGGGTCCCAAACGAGGCTTTCTAGCTAAGATCAGTAAACTTGAGCTGCTTTACAAGTCTAAAATAGCTACCAGGTTTGCTTTGAAAAGTACCCACCAGCTTGTTAAAGATTTCAGACCCTGGTCAGCAGAAACACCTCCAATTTGGTCATAATATATCAAGACTGGAATCACCTAGCCAATAGTGAATAGACACCTATGGTGTATCCAAGAGGAAACTCTTGACAGCAGTAATAAATCCACTGCTGAACAGTGCAGTCAGGCTCTTGTCATGTTTCAAGGGTTTTTTGGGTTAAGGGACAAGGCAAGAAGTGCAAGTGTTCCTTGTATGGTTTCATATTTGTCCCCTAAGCGTACAAAAACACTCTCCCTATATTCTTGATGTTCTTTTCACCATGTACAGAGTGTGCAATCAAGTACACAATTTCTAAAGAAACCTAAAACCTGGGCTTCTGAAGGATCCCTCTAGGTAGCAAGCAGCCAACACCCTCGCCTCCATGGCCAGAGACCTACAATTGTAGATGGTTTACAGCCAAGTCACCAACTGTACAAATTTGGTTTTGCATTGGGGCCATTACAGAAAAACCTGTTATAGACATCGTTTCGCCAGAATTCAACCAATGGTGGATCGGGGAACACTATACATTAATATGGCTCTGGAAGGCATCCATATTACTTGACTGAGGAGCTCCATTGAAAAAGATATTTTCTTGTAACTCATACAAAATGCACACAAGCGGATTTGACATTTGCAAACACAATCTTTCAATATACCCTGAAATGTTCCGGTAAATCCATTCACTTTAAAAAAAAAAGTAGAATTCCAGACTTTACCCAACTAGTCTTAAAAAAAAAAAAAAAATCCCTCCCCACTCCTAACACCTATTGTGACTAACCTGTGTATGAAAGAAGTATGCTTACCATTTTCAGCCCACTATTCTGGTCACATGATCTCCCTTGTGGCAGCCAATGCCGGCTGCAAGGCAGAGGAGAGAGCGCTCAAGAACCAGCCTGGAGCAGTGACAGCACACACTATGGCCCATTCGTTGTGGGAGCTTCCTCCTCTCCCCTGCAGCATCTGCTGAGACAGCTGAGCTGATAATTGTTTTCAGCCCTCTCCAGTTTGGTTAAGTATATACAGCCATCTTACAAAGGTTAGTCAGCATAGGTGTGTTATGAGCAGAGAGCGTTTTTAGGACTAGTTCGGTAAAGCTCGAAATTTTACTTTAAAGCTGAACTCTGGGCAAATTTTTTTTTTCTTGTGCAATGGGGCTGTGCCCACACTACACAGATTAACTGCTCATTTTATTCTAGAGGAGAGGACAGCTGAGATTTACTTACGTGATCCTCCCCGCACAAGACCAGTCCAGCACCCTGTGCTCCAGAGGTCTTGAAAATGGACTGTCCCTGATGTCATCACTCCCAGAGCACGCTCTATAGCCAGGAACAGTCCACCGCTGGACTGAGGGGAGTGCGGTTTTCCAGAAGATTAAAGGATTAGGTGAGTAAACTTTGTGCTCACCCATAGAAAAAACAAGCAGTTGACACATGCAATGCAGGCACAGCCCTACCGCATCGGGAGAAAAAAAAGTTCCTGAAGTTGGGCTTTAATGGTTAAATGGAATACTATTTGTAAAGCCAAACAAGCTGTGAATGGAACAGAAGATATGAAAATTTATATTTACCTTACCAAAATTCTTAAAGAAAATAACTTGGTACATTAAAAATGAAAGTGCCTTTTTAAACCAGCAACAAAAAAACAAATCAAAAAGTAAATACAGTTCTTTACAGCAAAACTCAAACTTTTCAGCTTAAAAAGACTCGCTAAAGTGGGAATAAAAAGGTTTGCTGGAAAGGAGACCGTAAATACTCGCCTCACCTACTGCTGAATGCCTCTAAAAGCAGTGAATCGCCACCTAAACTATACCGAGTGACAGATTTTGGAATCCCAGCTATTGTCAGGTTATCTGCCAGCACCCACTTCACTACAAGATACAGCAGTGACGCAGACAAAGGCAAAAACCATTATATGTAGCATGGGACTAGGAGATGGACACCGAGGTATTCGTTTCTCAGGTGTCTAAGTGGCAATTTCTCTACATTACAGCAGCACAGGCAGCCAGAGATGTGAGCGTTTACTATCCCATTTACAGAAAACACTGACTTAGATGACCGTTTAATCTTAAAAACAGGAGTGTGCAGTATTAAACTTTGAAATGCGAAGTGACAAACGGAGGAAATGTTCCTTGGAACTAAAATATTCTGCCAACCTAAAAACGTATCTGAAACGTTAACATTGGTCTTCAGCTGTACACAACCCATAGATCGTCGTTTTGTTTGTATGCAGTTATCTGCTATAAGTTCCTGTTCAGTCACTAAAGAGTTCGTCTTCTCACTATGCTTTGTAGTATGGCCCTCACACAACTGGAAGAGCTCCCTTTAGAAACCAATCTTACAGCAGACCGCATGAAAGGGAAAATCTCACTGGATCTTTCATGCACACAAACCTGAAGCCTTGGGTTGTCAACTATGCTTCAGTTTCTGGTTGTGGAAACAAAGACCACAAAGGGGGTCCTGCCTTATAAATCACAAATCCAAGTATTGGAACATCATTACAGACAGCAAATCAGTGTAAAGCTGGCCATACAAGTATAGATTTTTGTTCAAGAATATTAGTTTGATTTTCTAGTCATTAGTGGGGTCAAATTGATGTTAGTTTTCCACAGCAGTGATGGGAAAATGCAAAGGGGCAGGAAGGAAAACATCTCAATCAAAAAATTTTCGGCCAGCGTATGTGGTTATCGTTCAGAAATTACCATTCGCTTTTAAAATGAATGTAAAAACAAAAGAATTTTTGAACGACATTTGTCCATTCATCATAGGTTTAAAGAAATTTCATGCAACTTTTCTTACAAATATTCTCGTCGGAAAATCTACACGTGTATGGCCAGCTTAAGTCTGATATTGCCAGTAAATTTTTTCCTATAGCAGTAATTCGCTTATTTGGTTGCACTGAATAGTGCAGAAATGTAACAATTTTTGTTAGAATGGACTTTGGATCTTTCAGCAGTATTTTGAATAACGCAGAATTAAGGAACAAAATATGACAGGACAGCCTCACAGAGGTAATTTTTTTTTTATGGCCAGTCTGTTTCAAAGGCAAAAACTTCTATAGCAATTTCTTATGGGGCAAACTGTTCACACTTAGCCCAAGGATTAATAGCGACCACTAGCCTTCACAGGCAAAAGAACAGATTAATAACACAGAGGATGGTTGGAGATGGAGAGGCTATTTACTAATGAAAACGTGAATCAGGCGTTTCCTGGTGGGAGGAGCCTCTCATGTAAGCTGTCCTGGAAGATGACTTGGGAAAGTTCATTTTAACAGAAGTATTTCAGATTTCACTCATGGCAGCAGGTGGTTATACACTAAACAGACTCCAGCACAAAGCATACCAAATGATAAAGGCTCACTGTAGAAAAAAGGCCAACATTCAGTTGCTCTGTTCAGGTGTTTAGAATGGCTTCCTCGCTGGGAATTAACATGCTTTCTGCAAAACGTAGACAGCCAATCACCTTTCTAGCTTAGGCTGACCTGAATGACTGCCCAGCCAGAAGTCCTGCAAGAAAAATCAGGCTAACACCAACAGCCCCAGGGTCATGTTAGAAACCGTTTTGTTTTTCCATTGGCAGGGTTGCTTTAATGCAGTCTTCTGCATTATAAACAATTCTATACTAAAGCCTCATGCAGACTGGGGCTTTTTTTCTTCTTTTTTAAATACACTTCTAGCAGAAGAGCAGCTTATAATTAAACAAAAAACAAACCTAGACTCATTTTTGGAAGTGCATTTAGGCATGTCAAGTGCTTGGGCGTTTATTTCATTGGCCAGAATATTAATTTCTTCTGCCCATTGAAATGAAAAGATGCTCAAGCACTTAAATGTGAACATTTACACATTTGATTTTTTTTTTTTTAATAAACTCTCCTTTTGAAGTCATTTTTCTGCCTCAACTCCTGTAAACATCTATATATGCACGGACTCATTGGCGAATATGGAGATGTATTTAGAGGCCAAAAAAAAAAAAAGAGGCATTTTTGAACTCAAGTATGCATGAAGCCTAATGGGGTATCTACCGCTAAAATGTTTCAGTAACATGTAATTGTAACTCGTTTCAGATATACCTTTTAAACTTTTAAAAGGCAATTTAAATTCCATAAGGATGAGACTAATGGGGCTGAATATTTTTTCTGATGCACTTTGCATTTCCATGGATTTTTTTTTTTAATGCATGAGCAGCTAAGCTGCTGGTCAACATGAGTCATGGTAAATGTCAATGAGTTATTACACGCATAAACCATGATGTGACAACATGCATTTGCTGCACATCCTTTGTGCATATTTTTCCCCTTCTGAGTTTTTTGTTAAAATCAGATGTGAATAGAGCCCTATGGTTATAAACTTCGATGTAGCAAACGTTTAGCATGTCATTTATGGTAACTGTATTAAGTGCCCTATGTGTTCGTTGATGAACATAAACATGCATGGGCAGGAGGGACCTGGACTGGCTTACAAGTTGAAAAGTTAATCACCAAGTCCTTTTTTTTTTCAACAACAAAAAAAAGCAGTATGAAAAAAACAAAAAAACCTAATCACAATGTAACGTGTTAAATAATGAAACCTACAATAAGCCACCAACAGTTCATTGTGCATACACTTTCCAAAATAAATCTCTCACAGAATGATATATGCTGCTGGCCGAGATAACCAGATCAGCAAAATCTTTCTACTACGAAGCCAAGAGAAATGCTTGAACTGTGTACCCACTCACATTCTAGAGGAATACAGAACACCAACTATGGGGTTTATTTATTACGCAGGAGGAAGAAGCTGCATTCTGCAGAAATGTCACAACCCTCTTTTGAAGAGAGCATATAAAAATATAGGCAATGTAGTAAGCCCTTTATAAGAACTATACACAGTGATAATTCCAGATATTTGCCAACCTCTGGAGGAAACACCATAACAAACCTTTTAACACCATCGGATACAAAGAAACATTGCGCATGAGAGCGCAAACTATCCATTTAAAGATCCTCACTTACATTCATATACTGAACACCGCTTCAAACATCGTGATTTATAGAATCATGAGTGATTTCCAATGGGCAGAGAAATTTATCAAATATTTTCTATTAATGAGACGGCAAAGTTTATTATTTAAATTTCTTTAATGCCATAAAATACTAAAATGTATGTATTTACAGAAATATTTTACATTTACGACTACAAAAAGTAGAATAAAAGCCAATGTAAAAAAGAACCCTCAAACTGGACCACAGATGCATAGAAGTCTGAGACTTGTCTGTACCTGCAGTGCACACATGGTGCACGAAACCATTCTCTAAGCCTAAATTCCAGATTTCCGGGAAACAGGCGGTATGAATGCAAATACAACTGACAAACTATTTTCTTGCATGCAGAGGAAGCTGACTCTACCTAGTCACCCCTGACAACTGCAGACGAAGCACTAATTCAAGAAACTTGCAACCATCCTTAAACGTCCACTCTTATGGTCAAAGAAACCATTTCCACCTTAATCCTGCATGGTTTAACCATTTTACCAAGGGAATAGAAAAAAAGTCAATGATTATGGAGCGTTGGTAGGGGTGAATCTCACACATAATATTTGCAATTTGGTAATCCAAGATAGTGAATACCAACACTGGCAAAATATAAATCTCCACTGTTCTAGTCAAATCCTGATATTTTTATTTTTCCCATAGGATTTTTGGGACAACATACATGCTCTTCTACATCTGAACTGACGAGAAAAGGAGGCATTTAACTATTCTGTTGTCCTAAGCTGTGAACATGGTAACTCACAAATAGGACACGTGAACGCCTGAATTATCTAACACAATGTATATCAATAACTTAGCAATTTAGAGCAAAAAAAAAAAAACAAATCAAGGCAGACCCTTCAAATCTGATACTTCAGTTATAGACAGACACTAGAAGGCTGAAATCGCTCATTTTATCACTACGCTCTCACTTCTTGCTGCTCTATTCATAGAGAAAATGACAGAAATCCAAAAAGGGCGATATCCTTTTGCGGACAAAACGTTAGCTGATCTGGATACCTGAAGCACAGGAGAACGTGTCGCCATGTCAAGTGGCTACAAATCAGGAAGGATGTCGTCGTTTACGTTCTGAAAATGCAAGTTGCCTGGCAAATTCCTCAGTTACTGACCTTAACAAGCATACAGATAAATATTTGTAAGAAATCCTTATCTGCTTATTTGTCCCTGGTCAACAATCTCAAGAACTGCAGGAAAAGGGTTGCCATGACAACCAGATAACTAGTACATTTGAAGGAAAAAAAAAAAAAAAGGTTTCTCTCATGACTTAACCTTCTAAATTTACCAGTGAAGGCCGCACACTTCAGCTGGAAAACGCAACTGTCATTTTAGTGCGGGAACCTAACCCTGCTACAGGTGGCCATACAGACCTCGTTCACATCATGTGTGCAGGAAAACTGACATGCAGATTTCACTTCGAGACATCAGTTTACATGCACACGTTGCAGATTCCTACACAAAAAAAAAAATCTGCATGTGATACCAGTGTTGTGGTGTGAACAGGACAAAGAGCGATTGATTTTGTCCAGCCCTTGCAAAAAGAACTGACATCTCTGCAACATGGTGTGAACAAACCCTTTAGAACATACTTTTCGCAATCATCAATACAATACTGCACACACCTGCCTGATAATCTCTCTACACTTTTACTCCAGAAACGTTGTAATGAGTTGGTTGGAAAAAGTGTCATCCCCCCACCCACCCCAAATCCACATTTATAACCCATAAAAATATAGAAGTTACATTTAAAGAAAAATAAAAAAGGGACAAACTTTGTACATATATTAAAAGAACCATGCCCAATAAAACGCCAGTAGGGAGATGACCAGCATGACATGGTTTTGACCAGCTTGGTGTTGTGATAAGCCTCTAGTACACGGCTCTGCCATGCAAGATCCAGCATAGAGGTTCATACATGTGGTGAGGTCACTTGCTTAGGCTGGAGGAAGAAGCAAGTCAGACCACGTGAAATCTTGGGCCTGGTGTGGCGATGATATCACTGTATGGTTCCGCTTGGGTCAGCTCAATCGCCTGTTGCTTTTTAAGGACGAGGAAACTGTAGAATTTTGCTGCAGCTTGCTTGCGGTTTGTATTTCGGCACAATTCAAGCAAACTAATGGATTCAGCGCCCGTTCTGGCCAAGACTCTCTGTAAAATAAAGAGGAAAATAAATCTCACCAGTACCACAAAATGGACTGAACTCAGTCAAAAAAAAAAAAAAATCTAAGATTTTCCTTCACTCCATCCAAAATAACATCTTTAAACTATTTCCCACCCTAGCTAAAAAAATTTTTTTTTAAAAAAGGGGCTTTAGATAAAAGTCAAGTTTTTTGTGACCCTCAATTTTCAGATTTCAGTGCTGTCACACTTTGAATGCCAATTTTATGGATTTGAGAGACACAGCTTTCTCTTGGTGGTATTTAACCACTTGCCTACTGGGCACTTTCACCCCCTTCCTGCCCAGGCCAATTTTCAGCACTATTGTACTTTCAATGACAATTGCGCGGTCATGCAACACTGTACCCAAACACAACGGTTATTTTTTTTGAGACTGATAGAGCCTTCTTTTGGTGGTATTAAATCACCACTTGGTTTTTTATTTTTTGCTAAACTAAAGACTGAAACTTTTGAAAAAAAAAAAAAAAAAAAAAAAAAAACTTAGTTTTGGTTATAAAATTTTGTAAAGAAGTAATTTTTCTCTCACTGATGTGAGCTGAGGCAGCACTGACTGACGGCACTGAAATGCAGCTCTGATGGGCACTGACAGGTGGCATTGATGTGCACAGATAGGTGGCACTGCTGATCAGTGCAGACGTCTCCTCTGAAGAATGCCAATTACAGACTCTCTTCTCACGCTGTCAGCGTCAGGAGAGGACTGCCGATAACCGCCATTTCCTTTTTAACAAGTGATCAGCTGTGACTGACAGAGCCAACGTCATTGGCTCTTTACCCTGATCCACACTGCCAGCCTAGGTACTGAAGATAAACCGCTGGCTGAGGAATCCTCAGAATCCAAAGCTTCCAAGAATGTATAATTCCTGGGGCTCTGCTTTCCCCTGTTCCTCCTGCCGGTCCCTATAGAACAAAGTAGTGAAGTGGGCTTGGCAGAAAACCCCTGTACGCAGCAGAGGAATCCCACATTCCTGAAAGTAGTGGATTCTGAAAATTCAGATTTCTTCTCACTGCCAACACTCCCTGGAACCCCCAAAACCAGGAAGCTGAATATACAAATAACTGTTCTAGAGTAAGACCTCTGGCTATGTGCAATGTGTGCCTCTATACTGCTTAGTGAGGTTTGTCATAGTTATGACTTCAGAGTCCATTGCCCCGTCTACACAACTTCAGATTCAGCTGAACTCAGAAGAGGTGGTGAGGTACACGCAGACACGTGTGCTTTTTGACAGCTCACTATGATTTCCATGCATCAGGTTTACGTCAAGTTTTTATTTAGCAAAAAAAAAGTACCTTTAAATCTAACTTACAGATGGCAACTTCACTAGAGCAGGAGAAAAATAACCAGTGCTTAATGCAAAATCTAAACATTGCATCAACTGTGTTCCCTAAAGAAACAACATCGGTGGATTGCTCTGACACCAGCAAGAAAAACAGTTATGACCCAATATTTGGGGAAAGGGGGTATGAAGTGGTACAGTACCTGAAGACCGTGCAGCATCTGTTGAGTCCTCTTGTTCCACCTTCTCTCTTCCTGGTCCTGCTCAGTCCCCGTGGCATCTTCCTCCTGAAGCAACAACAACAGCACTTAGAGAAACAGCTGCAAGCAGTGATTAATATTCATAGGATAACAAGTGAAGGGGAAAATGAATTCATACTTTTCAATATCCCATTCTAAACTACCTGCTCGTCTGATACACAGCAAATGAGTCTCCTGTCTCTGCGCTAAGAAAATATTTAGCAAAGCAGATTTTTTATTGAGATGTTAAAATCACAGATGTTTTTGTTGGCTGGTGAGGGAGATTACTATGTACCATTGTGTCATTTCAGGAAAGCAAACACAGGCAAGCGACCTCAGTGCCAACTTCCAAGCAATGTTGTATATATTTAAACAGTCGTTTACAGATGGAGCCAAACTTTGTACAATACAGAGGACCGAGGGCAAATAATCAACAATGCAAACAAGTGTACAAATCAAAAAACAATTAACAAAGTGGACAAATGACAAGTAATGGATGTGTATCCATGCCTCTTGGGGACAAAAGGGGAGTCAAATTAAAAAAACAAAAAACAAACAGCAACTTTGTGGAATGATCATTTAACACCTTAAAAAGTGTAACTAAAGGCACTTTTTTAAATTTTATTTTTGGAGTGCAGATGGATTTGAATACTTGTCAGGTTTTTATTGCTGCCTTTCCCCTGCTAGGAAGATTGCCCTCACTATTTGTCCTGTTAACCATTATCACTGAAAATTAAATTAAAAGAAAATCCCAAATTTTGTGTTGTCTCAAGAACAGTAATAGAGGGGAGATCTTCCAATGTGGACACTAAATTCTGGTGACTTGGGGCTCTCCCCCAAGAGCCCCAGACTTTGTAGTGATTTGCTTTCACTTCATGGTGTTGGTTATGTCATGGGAAGTGAAGGTAAATCTTCCCAATGGGACAAAAATGTCAAAACACCCGACGGGTTATAATCCCTAAATAAAGCATTTGCCTACAGTTAAACTTTAACCCACTTGTCCTCCAGAAGATTCACCCCCCTTTCTGACCAGGTCATTTTTTGCGATACAGCGCTGCGTTACTTTAACTGATAATTGCACGGTCATGCAGTGCTGCATCCTAATGAAATATATGTCCTTTTCCCCCACAAATAGAGATTTGTTTTGGTGGTGTCTGATCACCTCTGCAGTTTATTTTTTGCGCTACAACCAAAAAAGATAGACAATTTTGAAAAAAAAAATTGTTTAAAACATTTCTTCATAAAATTTAGGCCAAAACGTATTCTGCTACATGTCTTTACTAGAAAAAAAAACAAAACAAAAACCAGTAAGTGTATATTAACTCTTTTACGCATTATAGCTTCTACAAATGGCGGTAAACACACTGGAATTATTATACTAGTAATGGCGGCACTCAGCGACTTATAGCAGGACTGTGGCGGGCATTCTGACACTGGGTGGGATCAGCCACTGAAATCTCCAGTTACACTAATACAGTGATCAGTGCTAATAAAAAGGCACTGGCACTGTACTAATGACACTGGGCAGGAAGGGGTTAACATCTGGGGCAATGAAAGTGTTAACTGTGTGCATTTCACCAAGTATGCCGTGTTGTGTTTTACTTGGGAAACATGCTGCTTTGTATCTCTGCTGTGTAGAGATACAAAGCAGCATGTCCATGCTGACAGAAGAGAGACCTGTGTTTACACAGAGATCTCTCCCCTCTCAGCCCTGCCGATGATCACCAAGTCCTGGCCATGAATCACCAGTCGGGACCAGATGATTGACATATCCAGCAGCCAACAGCAGCACAGGTAGGGCGGCGCACGCGCCCCCTATGCGGAAATGCAAAATCAAGTATATTACGTGATTTTGCGCAGTGGAGCCGCCCTGTAGCAGTATCTCTGCTATGAGGCAGCTCTTAAGTGGTTAATGGTGAAGGTAAAGCAAACCTTTGTTGCCTAAACCCAGGCATGTATGAACAGTACATATCTTTACTTCGTGTATCCAAGTTAATACTTGGGGGTTTTTTTCTGAGGAAATCTTGGACTTTCATTTGGTAGTACACTTTGATATCTAATATTTTAGTCAAAGAAAAACCTGGCCCAAATTGTAAACATAGTATTTTGACCTCGCCAGTAAAATCTGTCGCCTGGGGTACAGTACAGAGTGCAGGCTTCTTTAAATTATTGCAACTGGGTTATATATACACAGTATATTCAGGAACTGGACACTGGCAAAAAGCTGCTGAGACATCCCCCATATTGCACCTCCCACTCCCAGATAGTGCCAGTTATACAGTAAGCAACAGGGACATCATAACAGAGGAAGGGTCATGTATTATATTCCAGGAAAATAAATTTGTGGTAACCATTTTCCTGATTGCACAGTACAGGACACAGGCTTCTTTAAATTATGACTGGGACATCCAAAAGTATTTTAAGGGATGGGCAAATCAACAAACAAAGCCAACAGACATACACAAGAATATGTCAAGAAGGCTTGACAGCTCCAAAAGAGAAGTTTGCAAAACCTTACACAGGAACTGGCATCAGAAGAGGCCTGAACATCCACTGGGTAGAACTTAAACTTGTTGACAGAAACCCAGATGGCCTGCAAATCAGACACGGATGCTGGCAACCCCGTACAGCACTAACAGATCTGGTGAAGTGTGCCTCAACAGGGAAGGCAGGAACCCTTTCAGACAAGTGTTTCCTGTATCACTACATCCTGGGTTCCCCTGCGGTGGCATTAACACAACCCTTTTACCCTGAATCAGCAACATGAGTTTTCATGGCGTGGACAGACCAGCTGCCAGCACCATAACAACCAATGACACTATGGCTAGGACGTATGGCGTAATTTGTGCTAGAATGATGGCGGCCAACTCGCCTGCAATGCATGTCTGACCAAGACCAGTAAGCATGCAGGGCCACCCTCATCTTTCAGGAGAAGACAGAAAACTACAACATCCAGACCTGCTGGAGCTAAAAGACAGGGCTCTGATGTGAAGAGAGGACTGTGTGATTAGGGGCCTCAGTGACTAGGGGGACTCAAGTATAAAAAAAAAAAAAAAGGCGCCTCTGATGTGAAATACATTTCATCAAGAGCTTTGCAACATTAAGATGGACATTTCAGTGATGCATACAAAGTAGGAGAGGAGGAGGAGGATTGAGGGGTGAAAAATGATACCAGAGTCCACTGTAAAGGCTTGACCTGGCGATGTCCATCAGGTTTGTTATTGAATCTGGATGCTACCAGTTGATCTAGTCTGGATGGACTTGTGTCTTTATTTAACCAGTCTAACTATGTGGCATCCCCCATCTGTGGCAAAGGGCTTGGGATACCTCTAGATAAGAGGACACACTGCCCTGGATCCAGATGTTGAAGACAGGGAATGGAACAAGTTTGAAAGCATGAAGGAGCCAGAGTGCCTCTGAGAAGTAGGGGCACCTCAAAAGGTGAAAACCCCTTGGCATCAGACTTTGCTGTTTGAGAGGGCCATGTCCTCTCACGAAAAGTACATTCCTGTCTTGGATTTGGCATTGGAAGACAGAGGGATGTAAGGAACCCTCCTCCCTAACTTCAGATGTAAAATGCACAAAAGCCTTTTCCTGGAGCAGAGTTTTCTGGGGCCTCCTGGGATCAAGATCAAGGTATTCACTTTCAAAAAGGGTAACCGCTCAAAGAGTTTCTTGCAGATCAGCATATCAGTTTTTAGGGGAATCCCACACATGACAGAGAGAGATGAGACTTTTCGAAAATTTGGCAAAAGTGTATCTGCCAAGGCATTCAAGCAGAAACACAAGACAGCAGGTAAAAGTTCCAACTGACCAGGCACAGACATCCATAAACAAACAAAACCAGCGCTCAAATCCTCATGAAGACCAAAGGAAATTCAGAATGCCAAATGAGGAGGTGCTGCCATTCAAAGATCGGGAAATCTGGACACTGGTGAACAAAAGCAGACAAGGGCGCACTCTCATTGTGCATTACCGTGGTACACCACGTATTTATTGTATAGAAAAATAGATATATACTCACAAACCAAAGGAAATTAAAAGCAGATTATGTAGTCCGCAATGACAGTCAATACAATGCTGTGCCCCTAATAGGGATAAGCTGACGCGTTTTGGGAGACAAACCCCCTTCCTCAGAGCTAAACAGTTTGTGAGTATACATCTATTTTTCTACACAAATATGTGGTGTACCTTAGACATCCATCAAGGATGGAGTTAGGGTCACAGGCTATGCATTTTGTTCAGATTGCAATAGTCTGGCAGATTGCAACAGACACAATGCATAGTAGGTTGGGCCATAGAAAACGTTAAAAGAGCCTTTAAAACTTATTTACCCGGTCCTTGAAAATGGCATTGTCATCCACAGAGACCAAGAAGGTCCTAAGGCAGGAGATGGTGGGATTTACAACAGGAGGTGCCCACTCATGAAGGAAACGTTCCATAAGATATTTTCTACTCCAAAATGTTTACATCAACAATCTGAGTGAGGACAGTCACAAATCAGCAGAGGCTATACCAGAAAATGAACCAGGTAGGTCTTGGCTGGTTTGGGGAATTTAAGTGGCCCTCAAACTGGACACCTTGGGGTGAGCAGCTTCAGGCTACTCTAATGCTAAGAAACAGCGTAACGTGCCAATTAGGGCCGCTCTAGTTTCCTTTAGCTTGGAAGAAATCTCTGTACTAGATGTGCCATTTGGATCCAATACCACAGAGTGAGATGCATTGTGTCCATTTACCTTCCATCTAGGTGGATCGGAGGGCAAATGGGTGTAAAAACCAGACAGCAGAGTCCGTTTACTCCCAGTCACCGATAGAGCCTGCTCTGCTCTATCAGTGTCCGTACTGCAGAAACGAAGTGGACACAGACCTGCCATCCACCCACTCAGATTCGGGGAGACATCAGGGGGTCTAAAAAGAACTGACTTTTGACAGAAAGGGGCTAAAGACAGTCTCTCTGTTGCCTGAGCCACACTGAAGATGAATGAAGAGACTCTTATCCATTCATAAATTTAAACATAGTACACAAGGGTTGATTTACTAAAACTGGAGTGCAAAATCTGGTGCAGCTCTGCATAGAAACCAATCAGGTTCCATGTTTTATTTTGTCAAAGCTTAAACAAAAAAAAAGCTGAGGTTAGAAGCCAATTGGCTACCATGCACAGCTGCACCAGATTTTGCACTCTTCGGTTTTAGTAAAATCAACCCCAGTGTTCACCGTTTCATTTACAAACTGAAACAAACCTGGCAAACACGGTCAGTGATGAATGAATAATATGTGATCGGTACCTATCTCCTATAAAAGGCAATAAAAGTTCACTTGAAATATCCTAAAAATAAATATTAAGGTAGTAAGGAAACAGTAATGGAAAGCATCTGGCACATAACACTAGTTTTACTATGGAACCCAGGGGCCAGTTTGGCCACCCATCACAGAAAAGGGGCCGGGAGTAAAGCAACGGTTGGGTTAAGGGATGAGTTCACTTTTATGAGAAAAATCGCATATTTTTGTAGGAAAAATTAGCATTTTTCACAGGACCCCACAGAGCTTTGCATTCGTGACTAAGGTGCAATATCAAGCTCCTGCAAATACTGCCTACAGCTTTGCGCTCATACTTCTGGATGGGCTGTCCATTTTACAGCTGCGGAAACTGTCAAATGGACTACAAGCCTCTTAAGTGCTTTCAAATATTCAAGTTATCACATGTAGTGAGAATTGTTTAATGAATGTTTGCTCATTTGAAAATCTACTAATGTATGGTAACATTAACTTACAGACATCCATTCCATGCTGGTCCATGACTTGAGTAACACTAAACCACAAAGAAAATATATAACGTTTACCAGTCCTTAAATGTGGTGGCTACATAGGCTTTTTTCCCTCTTTTAAACTGGTGAGCCAGAAAGTAAAACACGTCCTGTCCTAGGGGACCTCCATTCTGGATGTAGTAAAGCAGACACCCTTGGACAGTAGCATTGTCAGTCTGTGGGGAGGGTAGCTAGACCAATAGATTTAGATGGGCTTGACTTTACAGTTACAGCTTTTTATTTTACCTTTTGGGATAAATAAAATCTTATCATTGGAAGCCCCAATGTCAGTGGTAAATTGTAATTGCTACTTTGCTGAACAATGTGGTCTGTTAAAAGGAAGTTGAAAAATAACACTTACCGGCTGGGTCTCCAGGTGAACGGGAAAAAAAAAAAAAAAAAAAAAAACACCCACACTGATACTGCCACCACATCTAAGATTTGGTGAGATGTAGTAAATACTAGTGGTGCACCGAAATGAAAAATTCTGGTGGCGAAACCGAAAATTCAGGATGTACTTGGCCAAAAACTGAAATGGACGTTTTTTTTAAAAATGAGTACATATTAATTGGGGGGGGGGGGGGGGAACCACCACTCATGATTTAACAAAAATATATACCCCAATTTTTATGTAAAATATGAAAGATGTTCTGGTGAGTAAATAGATACCCAGCATGCCCTGCGCATGCTCGTGGAATGGCGGCAAACTACGGCACTCAAAAATCTCCATGAGTGACTAAAACTTTCTACAGGTTACCAGTTTAAAGTTAGAATTGTTGCTCTTGCTCTGATGTTCGTGGCGATACACGAGTGGTTTGAACGCCGTTTACATATGTGGGCATGGCCTACATGTGCTCACCACTACGTGTGAGCACGGGGGGCACTTTAAACTTTTTTTCCTATTTCACTGTCCCTTTAAATAAAACTTGTAATAATTTTTATTCCTATCACAAGGAATGCATGCATCTCTTCTGATAGAATTAGTGACAGGTCCTCTGTATGGAGAGACATGGGGTCAATAAGACCGCACATCTCTCCTCTACAATGTAAAGCATTAGATCAAAAAAATCATTGATCTAGTGCTAAAAAAAAAAAAAAAAGGCCTTGTTTACAAGGTGCCAGAACCAGAAGTGACATCACTCACATCACATCATTTGGTGGTTTCTTAGGTAAGGCTGAGAACTACCAAGCAGCGGCAGGTTGCGGTAATGGGTTTTTTTTCACCACCTGTATCGGTGCTTATTTTCATATTGGCCGAAACCTTTCAGCCACCGAAATTTCGGTGCACCCCTAGTAAACACACATTTAGTTTTTGGGTTTAACATAACGTTCGGTTAGTTTTACACTTAGCATTATTATTATTATTATTATTATTAATGGGAAATTTCATAAAAATTACCTCCTCCTCCTCTTCCTCATCTTTATCCTTTTCTTTATCCTTCTCTGGTATAAGATTGAGCTCTGGGATTAGCTCACTGAGGCTTTGAGGTTCTTCTGGTGGAAGTTCCACTGGTGGCATCTCTATTTGAGGCTCTGGTTCTTGCTGAAAGATTTAAAAACATGCAGGCATAAGGGGGGACAGGGAATACAAAAAAGGGACCGAAATGCGCTTCAAATACCAAACGAAAGGCAAGGCTTACAGGAATCAATGGCTCTGGTTCCATCTGTTGAGAGTCACGCTTCACACCTTGCGGCTGAGGAGGTGGTGGCATTACGGTTTCATCCAACTGAGTTCTGCTTCCCTCCATCATGGACTCCTGCAATCTACTGGCTTCTTCCAATATAGGTTGGTCTGAATACAAGAGGTAAACTTAGTGAGATTTCCCAAGTCATCAAGAAAAAGTTACAGCAATAAAGACTAAGGTTTATTTTCATCTTGTGATTTTAAGCACTGCAATACATCAATATTGTGCTGAAAAAAGTGTGAGGAACCACAGTAATTGCAGTTTTAATGATCTGGCTGCTGAGGGCTTAAGTCAAATGAGGCGTATGCCACCTTATGGACTTTTTATTTACCAAATAGAAATGAACGGGTCAGAACAAAATTAAGAGAATGGCACTGTATCTAAAAATCTGACTTGGCAGCTTGTCTGTGTTCTGGTATTTTTATTTTAATAATCAGGGAAACTTACAAAAATGTATAGTAATAAAATCCAGTGCTCAAACACCAAAACGAAAACCGGTCTAAAAAAAAAAAAAAAAAAAAAAAATACATTTTGTGTACAGTTTTACATAATGGAGCAATTGTCAAACTATCACTGCGCTGAAAACTGAAAAAAATGGAACAGTAATGAAGGGTATTACAGGCTGGAGTGCATATCCAGGCCTGTTTGCAGAGGGTGCAAACTCAGATATTTAGATGAATTGTCACAGGCTTGCAATCAGTAGGCGACGTGTTACTGTCTACTTGACAAGCAGAATGGCTCCTGAGCATGCATCTGATAGAAGTTGGAGGTACATGGAAAGAGGCACGTTTGGACTGACCCAACTACTGTTGATTCTTTACTATTTACATTTTTACTGAGTGCCGGGAGTACAACTATCACTATACTTCAGGAACGTTACCTTAAGGTCTCGAGCAAAAGCTGCAGAGTCGTGTCCAGCTATCCTCACCTCTTGCCCAATCATGACAGGTTTTGTATTATGTGAACCAATTTACAAAATACTAACTATTCTGTGAAAAGGACAGCCGTGGGGAAGAGCAGACAGTCACAGCAGATGTGTCTCTCCTGAAAAAGCATTGAGTGTGGCAGCCGTACTTCCAGTGATCAGCAAATGGTATAGAACTTAAATAGTTTATAAAAAAAAAAAAATAATAATCACACATCTTGAGGTGGAACTAGATTTTTTAAAAAGTTTTAGGAAGCCTCTTTAAAAAGTGAACGTATGGTGTAATTTCTTGGGTGTTTATTGATGCATTTAAAAGGTTTTTCATATTATGGTACATGTGTGTGGAAATGTCACTCTAAAATAGTTGAGAAAAGCAATGCACATGCATCCAAGCACTTCCAACACACGTGTTAACAACATAACATAGGTATGGAGCAGCTTACAGGATACTACTCCGCCCCCCCCCCCACCCCACAACACAAAAGATCAACTTCCTGCCCTCAATTTCCTGATGCAGTTCATCTATCCATCTACAGATCTTATATCAAGCGACCTTCCCTAGGGCTGTATGCTTCAGTCTTTCACTGAGCCAGTAGGCTGTATAGTACCATTAATGTTTGGCTTTTCTGTATTAATGACTATGTACAATGGTGGCTGGAAATGCTGCCCATTAGCTGTAGATCAGCAGTGGAAGACAGTTTGCATCAAGAAAGCAAGTGATGGGGGGAAGCAATTAGCTTGATATGTTGTAGAAGTGCAGGTTTTATGCATTCCAATGCAGTCAACAACCAAACATACCTCCGTTTTCTTCCTCCTGC
Source organism: Staurois parvus (assembly GCF_062004578.1). Lineage (NCBI taxonomy): Eukaryota > Metazoa > Chordata > Amphibia > Anura > Ranidae > Staurois > Staurois parvus. Next base: position 2,531,372 of record NW_028317826.1, read on the forward strand.
ATTAGGGATTCCAGGCCTAAAGTTTCAATACCAAAGCAATAGGTGCTCCTGAACACCAGACTGCTGACAGAAAGGTGATGCTCTATAGCTTCAAAACAAGCTGAAGCCCACGACAGACCGTGGGGTGCTTCTGTTTATATTTTAAAGCTTAGTATTCAGATTTTTCTGAAACAGTTAAATCTTAAGAGACCCAGCTGGTACAGATGTCATCACCGTACTGTACCCAAGATCAGTATTATCACCCTGAATTGAGTGACAATTTAAAGCCACACAATGCTTTTTTTGGTTAAAAATAAAATAAAAAATGTAATGTTCAATAACCCAGACTCCCAAGGTATTCTTAGGCATAGGCTGATTGAGCACCTGAGCTGACTGGACCACTGGCCAGCTGTTTTGCAGACTCCCTTTGAACTCACCCACTGATATAGTTGAAGTGTTGTAAAGGCACAAGGTTTTTTACCTTCATGCATTCAATGCATGACAGTAAAAAAAAAAACGTGTGAAGCAGCTACCCCAAGCGATGTGCATGGGAGCCTTGGCTATCCTGGGATTCTCCCTCCTCTCCCTAGCAACGGTAAACATTAGCTCCTGCTAATCACAGCCAGTGAGCCAATGAGGAGAGAGCGGGGATGGGGCAGAGCCGCAGCTCCATGTGTGAATGGACACAGAAAGCAGCAGCTTGGGATCAAGCCTGCGCGGGTGTCCCCATAGCAAGTGGCTTGCTGTGGGAGCAATAGGCAGGAAGGAGGGGCCTGGAGCGCCGGCAGGTGACTCGAGAGGAGGAGGATCAGGGCTGCTCTTTGCTAAACCAATGCACAGAGCAGGTAAGTAGAAAATTTAATTTTAAACAAAAAAAAAATTCCTTTAATATTACTGCCATTAGATCAACAGGAGAATGACCCACTGGAACCTCTCAAAGTCACTTTGTATGTACAGGGTAAAGTGAAGATCTGTTAAATTGGAACTTCACTCTCAATCACCATTAACTAATGTTGGAGAGGGCGATATCTACCCTGTGTAAGCTCCACCACCACCCAAAACAGCAGCTTATTTAGGGTTAGAACTAAAGGAATGTGTAGCAGGTACGGAAAATAAAAGCAAGACTGGTAATGGGCTTGAAAAGTCTGTCCCCTTGCCTTGAATGGGCAAAGTGACAGTCTATTTACATTAGATACTTTACAAATCAGTTGCGATAAATATGTAACACTGAATCTAATCTCAAGCACTAAAGGTGCTCTTTAACCATTACATAAACCACATGGCTAACAGCATTTGCTCTTAGTGGGTTTCTGAACCACAGAATAGGACAAAACACTTACCAATAACATCCTGTTGTCTCAGCTCTTCTCTTGGAACGTCTGGATTCTCAAATTCCTTTAGGAACTCATCCAAATTATCCGCTTCTCCACCCTTTCTCCTCTTTCTGAGCTCATCGGGTACCAGAGGTGTGAGGCAACGTGTAAACAGCTGTCAATGCAATGAACAGAAGGAGCATATTTAAACACAAGCATACTAAAAACGGCAAATTCAGGCTCATTTGGGTCTGCTCTTACCTTCAGGAGCCTAGGATTCCACAAAGGCTGAGCAGGAAGGGAGAACAGTTTTTCCACCCCTCCTGTCTCTTTCCACATCATTAGTTTCTTAGTCGGAGGTGCCAGGTCCAGGGTTGTCACAATGTCAGAGTAGTCACTCAGCTGAGCACGAATGGTTTTGCTGTCCAACTCCTTCACACTGTCCACGATCAGCTTTCTCTTCCTCTTGGCTTTAGTTTCTTTGACTAAAAGATGCAAAGAAACAGTTAAAACACAGGTATACACATAAAAACACTTACGATCCAAACTTCCATCCAATTATCAAGTACTAAGAAGGATTCACCTGTAATATCAATTGGCTCCAGAGCAAAAGCTTCCTCCTCATTTGGGACCAAGGTAGTCTGATCAGTCATAGTTGGCAAAGGCTCCACAGGATCCACAGAATCAGGACTGTCTGCCCCACCAACTGGGGATAAAGACCGTATATTAATGAAACAGTTAAACTGATAATGGGACAAGCATTAAAGAATGCCGAAAATAAAGCACACTTTATGCTACTGTAGATTGACTAAAGCTGAATTACTTACGTGACACATTATCATCGTCATCCAGATCGTCATGTGCGGGCTGTACAGGCATTGTGACACCTTCTTCTGGGAGTGTGGGTGGGTCATCAAAGATACCCCCTCCACCATCACTTATAAGCTTGTCATCTGGTAGATTAAAAACGGCAGTAACTATAGATTCTCTGAACAGGCGCTTAGAAGCAATATCACAAGAAGAAAATACTGCATCAACAGGCATGTATATCTCTCTCAGCAAAGGTGAGCCACATGGACTGCAATCGTTTACTATCCATGCTTCAACATACAGCAGACTCTCACATGCCACTCTATATAATCCAATGAATAAAAAAGGGAAAAAAGGGGCACAAGTCTGCTTTTTTTTTTTTTTTTTTTTTATACAAAGTGCCATGTTACATAGCACTGAGAATTTCTGGCAGTGTTTGTGTAGCGAAGCTTTGTTTATGAACGCTTTGCATTTGAACTCTATATACTATTTATATGCAGGCCCTAAAGAAAACCCATTCCATCCAAAGAAACAGAAAGCAGGTCAAGCAGAACAGTCATCTCCAAAAGCACCATTACACTAAATTGAAGTCCACATTCTTGTATTTCAAGCACACTTTAAAAAACAAATTAGGAAAAGAATAAATAAAAATGGCTTGTCTACGCGAGCCCTTAAGCATATCTAAAAGCAAAAAAAAAAAAAACTTTGTTTTGGAGAAAGTCAGAAATGGTTGAACTTCTGTCAGCCTTACTGACATTCATTTCTCTGGTAATGAGATACCCAATTTGTGTTGATGACCAATTTTATAAAAATAAGCACTGAAGCGGAGATGTCGCCAAAAAAGGAAAAGGAATCTTCCAATGAGGACACTTGTTACCATGGCATAGGTTTAGGAGGGATTTTACTGAAAGCAAAACATTACCCATGACTTAATTAAAAAATGGTGCCTAATATGGAACATACAATCCACATTATTATGCTACCAAAATTAGTGTGTATTGTAAATTGCCTCCAGCATTGCTTCTATTTCCTCTTGCTGGAGGCTGCCATTTTACTGAAGCCCAGATCTCCTCAGCAGCAGTAAATCTTTAGGCTCTCAGGATGACCTCTACAACTTTGTAACAGTGCCTAAAAATAGAGTAACTGAGCATGTGCAGAGCAAGATGAGAGAGTATTACTGGATTTTAAACAGTAGGGGCACTTGGTTTTAAATCACTAGACCTGCAAAATGGGTCAGTCTGAAGTAATCTAGCAGAACCTAATTTTCTAACTAAAGATGCACTTTAAACTTAAGGAGATTGCAGCTTTTGACTAGAGGGGGGGAAAAAAAAAAACCAAACACAAAAAACACACCACATCTTATGCTCAACTCATACCCAATATTCCTCCATCATTTCCATCCCCAAAGTTGTCATCTTTGTACTGGTCATCATATTCCAAGTGGTTGCTCTTCTCATTCAGCTGGCTGGCGTTCTGTTCTGGCTCCAGTAAGAGATTGGAGGCGCTGGTACTGACCAACATGTCATCTTCAAAAGCACTGCCTTCACGCATCATCTCTCGGTCATCCATACCGAAGTCACCTGAACAATGCAAAAAGTCAATGTAATATTATTGAAAAAAAGCACAGATGGTGTCAAAAGGAACAAGTTCATGTGAAGAACATTTCTGATGGACATTCAGCTCATTAGAAAGCAATCCCAGGATAGCCATCAACTCATCGCATATAGACATCACCTGCCCCTCATAATGCTGTTAAAATAAAAAAAAAGGTTCCTTTGCAATGAACACACTAAACACGCACCTCTCCTGCTGCTTTTGCCACCGATCTACGGTGTTATGAACCGAATCTACTGCCTGAAGACTCCTCAGAATCAAATATTTCTGGAGTGTTTGCCTGGTCCCTCACTGCATTCATCTGTTGGATCCACAAATTTACCACTGGAGCCAACGAGAGAAACCACAGCGGTCTTTTTCATTACACTGAAGATCAGTGGTAGGTGTGGAGTATTTACCATCTTTTCACTGAGAAACCTTTAGAGACCGTGCATTAAAGAAACTCAAATCTTTTACAGAGCAATCTACACCCTTCCCATTGTTAGGATGCAGAGATTTGGGTCAATCGTCTGACCAATTCAAAGCCTTCCCCACTATCCAAAGGCTGGTAAAAAGCCACACAACGAATGAGATGAAGTTCACAATAAGAATTTGACAGATTTCATTTAATACAAAGTAGGACTGGTATCATATTTTGTTTTGTACAAAACTTGAAGAAAAAAAGTACTCACCAAAATCATTGTCTTGCAAGATATTGATGTTTCCAACCTCTTCTCTCATAGTGATCTCCTCCACTCTACTCTGGTTGAGGCTGAACTGCTGGGCTACATCAATATCACTAAGGAGAAGACAGTTATGTCATGTTAACCAATTTAAGACCAGGCCTTTCCATGGCACTTTGTTTACAAGTAAAAATCAGAATCTAGTGCTAGAAAATTACTTAGAACCCACAAACTATATTATATATATTTTATTTATTTTTGTAATCAGAGACCCTAGAGAATAAAATGGTGGGTGTTGTAATTTTTATGTTACACAGTATTTGCGCAGCGGTTTTTCAAACTATTTTGGGAAAATAAACACTTTAATGATTTTTAATGCACAAAAAAAAATCAATACTCAATTGTTTGGTAAAACATAAAAGATGTTACGCCAAGTAAATAGATACCAAATATATATATTAACCACATGCTACAATTTAAAAGCCTTTGCAGGTTACAACTTTAGATTTACATAGGTGGTCTGGTGCTAGAATTGTTGCTCTCGATCTGACATTCATGGCGATACCTCACGTGTGGTGCAATTACTATTTACGTATCAACGCAAGACCGACGCGTGCATTCACTTTTGCGCACAAGCAGAGGGACAAGGGAGCTTAAAAATAATTTTACACTACTTTTTGTTTGGGCAACTTTATTGTCATCACAAGGGATGAACAACATTACTTAGGAGCATGGGCAGTGAACAAGTACTCTTTAGACCCCACATTTCTCTACCTTTAAAAGCTTCAGATCAAACCAAGATCAGTATGATCCGAAGCTTTTTTCAAACAAGTAATGGTTTGTTTACAACTGTTAAAACCAGAAGTGACAAAACTCCCATTGTTTCCGGTTTCTTAGACCATAAAGATGATCGAGCTGTTTTTGTCCCTGGTGAGACAGGAGAGCTCAAGAAGGAAGCAGGAAACCCCTACCATGGACTAAAAAAAAAAACATTTCAGTGGCTAATTAGCTGCTAGGATTACAAAAAGTGTTCCGCTGGCCCTAAAAACAATACCAGGATGATGCCTGCAGCTATCATCCCGGTATAACCACTTAAAGTCCAGCAATGTTACCATGCACCATTGGTCTTCAAGTGGTTAAGCACACCAGCCATTTGTCATCTACAGTTTAGTTTGTTTAAATACAGAATTATACCGAACACTGGCCATTCACGGACAAAAAAAAAAAAAAAAAAAAATTAATAAGTTAAATGAATTTGCTTACTCTAGGTCTGGCAATGGTTGATCAAAATCATGAAATTCTTCTGGCAGAGTGATTGCATTGTATGCGGCTTCTCTGTTTTCCTCCGGCAAATCCACCACCCCTAGAAGAAAGCAGCAGTCCATGAGACACACATTACAAACTGAAGTTGTTAAACTGCAAGCTTACAGAGTTTTATTTAAGCGGATGGCATCTGCGTCTGTTCAGGTTATCCTTTCCAGCTGGACCAATGTTAGTTTTACATACATACATACATACATATATATATGTATCACACACTATATTGCCAAAAGTATTGGGACACCCCTCCAAATCATTGAATTCATGTGTTCCAATCCCCTCCATGGCCACAGGTGTATAAAATCAAGCACCTAGGCATGCAGACTGCTTTATAAACATTTGTGAAAGCATGGGTCGCTCTCAGGAGCTCAGCGAATTCAAGCGTGGTACCGCGATGGGTCCATCTGTGTAATTCCCTTGCTACAAAATATTCCACGGTCAACTGTTAGTGGGATTATAACAAAGTGGAAGCAACTGGGAACAACATCAACTCAGCCACCAAGTGGTAGGCCACGTAAAAAGTACAGAGCGGGGTCAGTGCAACTGTCTGCAGAGTCAATAGCTAAAAGACCTCCAAACTTTTTGTGGCCTTCAGATTAGCACAGCAGTGCATAGAGAGCTTCATGGAATGGGTTTCCATGGCCGAGCAGCTGCATCCAAGCCTTACATCACCAAGTGCAATGCAAAGCGTCGGATGCAGTGGTGTAAAGCACACTGCCACTGGACTCTAGAGCAGTGGAGATGTGTTCTCTGGAGTGCCGAATCACTTCTGTCTCACAATCCGATGGACTTGTCTGGGTTTGGTGGTTGCCAGAACGGCACTTGCCTGACTGCATTGTGCCAAGTGTAAAGTTTGATGGATGGGGCCTATGGTGTGGGGTTGGACTTGGCCCCTTTGTTCCAGTGAAGGGAACGCTTTAAGGCATCAGCATACCAAGACATTTTGGACAATTTCAACTGCCAACTTTGTGGGAACAGTTTGGGGAAGGCTCCTTTCTGTTCTAACATGGCTACGCACCAGTGCACAAAGCAAGGTCCATAAAGACATGGATGAGCGAGGCTGGGGTGGAGGAACATGACTAACCTAAACCCGATAGAACACCTTTGGGATAAATTAGAGTGGAGACTGAGCCAGGCCTTCTCATCTGACATCAGTGTCTGACCTCACAAATACGCTTCTGGAAGAATGGTCAAACATTCCCATAGACACTCCTAAACCTTGTGGACAACCTTATAGCGAATAAAGGTCATGTGCGTGTAAAGGCAGGCGTCCCAATACATCTGGCAATAGTGTGCGTGTGTCACACCTTTTCAATATGTGTATTTTTCTGACATAGATTGACTCAGAGGGGTAAATGGATGCATGTCTGTTTACATTTGCCCATAAACGAACATTGAGATTTTATCCAGATGAACCTCAAAAACAGACAAGGTGGATCTGATCCGCCCACACCCATGTGAAAGACCAAGGTATTGAAAAACTATTACTACATTGATGTTTCATGTGCCGCATGCGACCCTCTCTTTCTCCTTCTCTGCCGTTAAGTCCTGAAGTGACAATTTGCAGGTGCGGCCCACAGTAGACTTCGTGCAGCCCCCCTTGAAGATTTAGGCCCCTCAATTCAGTCATGTTTATCAGAGTTTGACATGCTTGGCCTAGTAAAAACCGGTCATGAGAAAGGAGGACTGTGCTTCCCATCTTATAAGTTTTATTTGATTATTAAGTTTAATACTTACAGTCACTCACCTGAAACAGTAATGCAATTCAATAGCTCTGGCTTTATTACTGCATATTTGGTGACTGGAAGTGATGAAGCCAAAAAGACAGCCAGACATTTGTGAAATCATTTATGTCTTAGCGGGTTTATTTAAAAAAAAAAAAGACCCCTTCATTAACAGAGATAAGCAGATTGCATCTGATCCCTGCTTATAAGACCAATGCACGTCCGGGAGCTGCATCCAGCTCCTGAGTCAAAACAAATATTGGTAAGAAGAAGAAGTCAATCATCGTGCTGTGATAATGATCTGCACTGGGACCAACAGTCAGCTGGAGGATCTGGACCTAAAGCAGAGTTCCACTCGACCTATCAAAAAAAAAAAAAGTCAGCAGCTATAAAAACTGTAGCTGCTGACTTTTAAATAAACAGCCACTTACATGCCCCTCGGGCCCGTGGTGTGACCCCCGCAGCTCGCTTCATCGGCCGTCCTGTATTCCAGGACAACGACATCTTCACTGTGGGCACCCGGCTGTGACAGCTTGCGGCTTCACTGCTGGGTACTCACTGCACATGCGCGAGTAGTGCTGCGCTTCGTCAATGGTCCTGTAGTCTTCTGGGACCTGTCAAGTATCCCAAAAGACTACCGGGAGGGAGGACACCTTCCGTTTCCGATCACCCAGGTGATCGAACCGGATGTGGGAGTGGGTACCTGTCAAATTCGGGTACCTGCTCCCCCCAGGTGCCAATCCTTAATGGGGAGCAGTCCTTAAAGCGGAACTTCCCCTTTTGGGTGGAGCTCCGCTTTAAGTGAGAAGAGCAAGCAGCGGCCGCAGCATTGGAAACATGTTACATGTTATACCCCAAAAATAGGTGGAACATGCAACATGTTCCGCAGGGTGAACTTATCCTTTAAAAACACATACATGAGTGCAAATTCCTGGACACACAAGTTACACTCAAGCTTACACAAGTACAGCATATACCTGCACACAGTATCCATTACTATGGGTGGCTCTACATGCCAGTTGTGAATTCTGGGTGGAGCCTAAAGAGAAGCTTGCCTTCCTATTCAGAACATGGTGATAGTGCTTTCCAATATCCAGACCTTACTCTTCAAAACATGGATTACTCAACCAGGCTCTGCTCCCTTGTCAATATAGGAGTCCACCCTGAGTAAGCTCCTGTATCAGCACTTAATCAGGTCAAAGACACTACTATCCCCCACATGGTGGTGTCACATGTGGGCTATCAAACCAGTGTCACATGAACCAAAATGATCAAAGTGTCGCTTTAAATACTTTAGATTATATAATTAGAGTAGTTAATTTTCACATCATACAAATGTGAAGACTGAAGCACTTTGAGGACACTTGTCCAGTTTGTCATTTGAAAGCAGGATTATATGCAACCTCAAATCACATCAACCAAAAAAAAAAAGAAGAAATAAGATTACAATCTCTTTACAAATTGAAATCTAAATGTTTTAAAGGATCAGTTAGTGGCTGTATCTTATCACATACAAGCAGCACACACTGCATCTAGCTTTCTGTGCTGCCAAGATAACACAATGACATTTGCAGGATAGGGCGCTCAGGAGATAAATGGTACACAGGTCATTTAATTGAGGGCTAAAGATATAGCATCTAAACAAAAATCTATGTTCTTTCCTCCTTGATGGAAAATAGCTGTGTGATAAGCAGATTTACAGAGACTGAGGAGCGTCTATACTCACCAGGCCGAAAGGCCATCTTTATTTTGATGAAAGCTTCATTACAGTCAGCGAGGAGGTACTTTGCCTTCCTGTGGTAGATTCTGACAACACCCAAAAGGAGATGCCCGGAAGTACGCAAAGCCATTTTTACCTAGAAGAAAATGTAAGTGGTTAGACAACTAGGAAAAAAAAAAAAAAAAAAATTAAAAAACTGGCAACTCTAACCAGCCCAGCACATACCTTTGGTGAGATGATGCTCTCCACACTGCTCTCCAGGTTGCACTCAAACACATGGGCTTTAGTCAGTTTCTTGTCCCAGTGGGCCGCCAGCCAGATTTTGGCTAGCGGCCCTCTCTTGCTCAGAACAAAATGTGCGTAAAACATCTTCCCGTGCTACTTGAGCCACAGAGGACTAACCTGCAAAGAGAGGGGGGGAAAAAAAAAAAAACCCTGATGAATGCAATTCCTAAGATCAAGGTAAACCACACAAATTCCCATTTTTTGCGTATTTTTGAAACTAAATTAGCAATATGAACAAATCACAAGAGCTAGGCAGCCACCGTGTCTAAACCAGTGGTTGCATCCCTACGAAGTATAGGGCCTTATCTGCTGTCCCTGATATGAAAGGGACACAATGTTGATTTATGTGATGTTAAAGGACTCTCAGATTGACAAATTAAAGGAAATGATGTTCAAAGAACGGGGACATTGGGGGTGTGATTGGACACTGAAGACATTCTACACAGAGTGAGACTGAGAACTATGCAAAAACTAGTAGAGATCACTGCTATTACCCATTTACAAATCAATTCTTCCACTCCCTACTACAAGACTGCTTGAGTCCAAGGGCTGCAAGTGGCCCTGGGGTGTATGGATAGATTCATATACATGCCCAAGCATTAGGTAAATATCTGCTACCAATGGAGCCCTGGTATTCAGAAGCATGTTTTTATCTCCATATATGAAACCCCTTACATGCATAGGTTAGTGGTGCACCAAAATTAATATTCTGGTGCCGAAACAGAAAATTCAAAATGCACTTGGCCAAAAACCGAAAATGCGTAGTTTTTGAAAAAAAAAAATATATATATTTTTTGGGAAAAAATACTTTAACTAGTTGCCAACCGGAGATAGCCGAATGATGGCTGCACTGCGGCCGGCCAGTTCTGGGAGGACATTATATGACGTCCTCCCAGAACACGCTCTCTGTGCTCCCCCGGGGGCATGCACCCGGCGGTTTCTGTGATCACTGTGTCCTACGGACACAGCTGATCACGTGATGTGGTAAAAGGCCAATCACAGCGGCCTTTTATCCACGTGATCAGCCGTGTCCAATGATACGCTGTCCACAGGGAAATGAGAGCGTGAGAAAAGTACTGCCGAGAACTGGCAGTTGTTAGAGCAGGGATCGGCACCGATGGTCAGTGCCCTGATGATTGCTGCCCGCCAGTGCCCAGCAGTGCTGCTTCAACGCACATCAGTGAAGGAGAAAAATTACCTGTTTGCAAAATTTTATAATAAAGCAAAAAATTAAAAAAAAAAATTGCTTCTTTTTGTGTTTATAGCGCAAAAAGTAAAAAACACCCAGCGGCAATTAAATACCACCAAAAGAAAGCTCTATTTGTGAGAAAAAAAAAAATTATAAAAACGTCATATGGGTACAATGAGTACAATGATGCATGACCACGTAATTGTCATTCAAAGTGCGACAGCGCTAAAAGCTGAAAATTGGCCTGGTAAGGAAGGGGGTATAAGTGCCCAGTAGGCAAGTAAAAAAAAAAAAAAAATATATATATACCCCAATTTTTTGTAAACTATGAAAGGATATTACGGTGAGTAAAAAAGATACCAAACATGTCATACTTTAAAATTCCACACGCTTCTGGAATGGCATGAAACTGCGGTATGTTAAAATTTCCATGGGTGAAGCTTAAAAAAAAATTCTACAGGTTAGCAGTGTAAAGTTACAGAGGAGGCGGGGATGGGGGCACTTAATTTTTTTTTTTTTTTAATTTAAATGTTTTGTTTTTTTTCTTTGCACTGTCCCTTTCAAAATTTTTTAATCACTTATTCTTATCACAAGAAATGCATGCATCCCTTGTGATAGAAATAATTAGTGATAGGACCTCTTTGTGGAGAGATGTGGGGTCAATAAGTCCCCACATCTCTCCTCTGCAATGTAAAGCATTGGATCAGAAAAAAAAAAAAAAAAAAAGACCCGGAACCAGAAGTGACTCCAAGGCTATAGAGATGAGTGGAGGCCATCTTTCCTTCACTAATCTCACTGGGATCATTTGATGGTTTCTCAGGTAAGGCTGAGAACTACCGAGCGGCAGCAGCGAGCAGGAGGGCTTTATTCTGCACCTGTGCTTTTTATTTATATCGGACGAAACTTTTCGGCCACCAAAATATCAGTGCATTCCTAGCATAGGTCTCTCTAATGTAGCCACCCTACTAAAGTCCTTCATAGAATCTAATCAATGTTGACAATCCTCAAAGAAGATTTCAGAAAAGACCCTTAAGCAAGTTAAATAAAACAAAAAAAAAACCCCAAAAGTCCCCTAAAATAACATTGCAATTACCTTGTGTAAATCTATTTAAAAGTCCTAACCTGTTTTGAGGCATTGTTCATCATGTAAAGAACTCCAGGAATGACACCTAGTTAAAATCTGCTGGCCTTCTACTAGTCAAGTGTATTGTATGCAATCTCCTGGAACTCTCCATTTACAAGTTACAATTTTGAGTGCCAATAATATGGCTACTGCTATACTTCTGTTGCTCTGACAGGAGACCTTCAGGGATCCTACTCAGCAGCTGTCCTGTCAGGGGTGGGCAGTGTGGCTGCTGTATAAGAAAACCATGTTTCTTCGGTTGGGAGTCCCTGAATATGGTGGAAACTTTACTATCTGCTCTCAGTGAAATTGTGCCTGTGGTGTGGAATACACCTTGTTACAAATAACTATTGCTAATCCAGCAAATTTTAAAATATTTCCTGGATTTCTCTTGTTTTTCAACCAATGCTTTGAAATTTAGTGTTACTAAACCCACAGCAGTAAAATCAGTCTGTATATGCAGTAAAGAGTGCTTGGTATACTCACTATGGAACCTAAGGGGTTAATTCTCTGCATTGTGTAATAAGGCTGTTTGATCCTGACTTCTCTGATCCTCTCCTTCTTCCAGTGTCCCCCCTCATATCCTGTCTAGAGTCACTCTGCACACTCCTTTAGGTTTGTATTACTAGAGGAGGGTTTTATTTTCTTGGGAGAGTAATCTGATCAAAGGACAATCAGCACTGTCCACACAGAGGTCAGGAGCTCAACATCCTCCTAGAGCAAAATGAAAACTCCTCCTACAAACTTTAACATGTGCTCTGCCGAACACTGATAGAAGTCTCAAAACTGCTGATGAGAAAAGGTATTTAGCAGTTTATTTTTACTAAAATAATTACACTTCCATGTTCTGTGGGAGATCAGATGTAGTGAAGGCAGGGTCCTGGGTTTAGTAACACTTTAAATTTAGTTGGTCAGACAGGAATTGCTCAAGTTTAGGCTAAACGGTTCAATGTGGAGGATCAAAAGCCAATTCAATCAAATACAATAGACAAGATTGTATAAAGCAGCGACTGAAAGATTTAATGAAGTGATGTGTGGTTTGAATGTACAGTTCCATTTAGAACAGCATGAAGTGAGACATGCGGACTCTGTACATGCACTCATTTATCTATATTGTAAAGCGCTGATCAAACTGTTGGCGCTATATAAATCCTGTATAATAATAATGTGCATTTTAGTCAGAATTTTTCTCATAGTGCAAGTCCAGCCAAAACGTTGTTATGGACAGAGTGAGGAAGCGTTAGAAGAAATGGAATTTTTACTTCTATCCAGAGCTCACTTCCTGTGATAATGGCTTCACTAGATAACGTGAAAATCTACAACAGAGATACAGACTGTAATCAGATAGGGATACTAGGCTTACCCGCTTTTACAAAAAAACAAAAACAAAACAAACCCATCATGGTTGGGAGATTTACCCTCCCTTCCAGTTAGGTGAACATGCTGTGATCACTAGGACAGGGAGGGAAAATCAAACAGCCTCAGGGAGGAAAAAAAAAAGCCTTGAATGAACATTCTGTTCACTTGAACCTGGAAGCTCCAGCCAGCCCAACTATATCAACTGGACAAGGTCAGACAAGAATTACATAGAACCAAGAAAGCTGCAGAGTATGTATTATTATGAATGCACAAGATAGCAGGACCAACCCCCCAAAAAATCTTCAAATATATTAATAGTAAAAAGGTCCGGTCCGAACATGTAGGTGCTTTACAAAATAATCTAGAGTGGGTGACTGGGGACATAGACAAGGCAAATTAAATCCCTTCTTCAGCTCTGTGTATACAAAAGGAGTATGGGGGAGCTCTTATCCATAATGGGCATGGAATTGACACAAATGATCCACATTGGCTCACAATTGATATGATCCAAAAATATTTAGACAGAATAAAAAGGTGAATAAAGCACCTGGACAGGATGTCCTACACCCACGGGTCCTTAAACAATTGAGCTATGTCATTTCAAAGCCATTGTTTCTCATTTTTAGGGACTCTGACTGGCATAGTACCACTGGATTGGCGTAAGGCCAATGCGATGCCAATATTTAAAAAGGGGTCAAAATTTTTACCAATTATAGACCTGTTAGTTTAACTTCTATAGTTGGGAAGATACTGGAGAGTTTAATAAAAGACCACATAGACGAGTTCTTGATGGAAAAAAATTTTTAAGCAACTGACAGCATGGATTCACGAAAGACAGAAGTTGTCAAACAAATCGGATTTCTTTTTATGAGGAGATGAGCAAAACCTTGGACAGAGGGGTGGCAGTGGACGTGGTATACTTGGATTTTGCAAAAGCGTTTGACACAGTTCCCCACACAACACTAAATTTGTAAAGTAAAGTCTACAGGCTTGGAAAAATCTGTATGTAAATGAATAGAAAACTGGCTAAAAGATTGTATTCAGAGAGTAGTGGTTAATGATTCATACTCTGAATGGTCTGGGGTTGTCAGTGGTGTACCCCAAGGTTCAGTGTTGGGACCCTTTTTAAACGATATAGGGTCTGAGATTAAAAATCCCATTTCAGTCTTTGCAGATGACACCAAGCTGTGCAGTGGAATAACATCCTTACAGGATGTCTCCAACTTACAAGCCGACCTCAATGCAGTTTAATTGGGCAACTATGTTGCAAATGAGATTTAATGTTGATAAATATAAGGTTCTGCAATTGAGGGCTAAGAATATACATGCATCATACATACCAGGGGCGGGGGGGGGGTACAACTGGGGGAATCAATGGTGGAGAAAGGATCTAGGAGTTCTGGTAGATCACAAGCTTAATAATGACATGCAATGCCAAGCTGCGAGCAAAATCCTCTCTTGTTTTAAAAGAGGTATAGACTCCAGAGAAAGATATATTACCCCGGTACAAATCATTAGTAAGACCTCATCTGGAATATGCAGTTCAGTTTTGGGCACCAATTCACAAAAAGAACATTGGGGAACTGGAGAAAGTACAGAGAAGGGCAACTAAACTGATAACAGGCATGGAGGAGATCAGCTATGAGGAAAGATTAGAGGAACTGAATGTATTCTCTCTTGAGAAGAGGAGATTAGGGGGGATATGATCAACATGTATAAATACATCAGTGGTTCATATAGTGAACTCGGTGTACAGTTATTCACCCTGAGGTCATCACGGAGGACAAGGGGGCACTCTTTACGTCTGGAGGAAAAGAAATGTAATCTCCATACACGGAAAGGTTTCTTCACAGCAAGAGCTGTGAAAATGTGGAATAGACTCCCTCAAGAGTTGGTTCTGGCCAGCTCAGTGCATTGCTTTAAAAAAAAGTCCTGGATTCTTTCTTGGATACACAGAATATAACTAGATACTAACATTTGTACGTAAAGTTGATCCCGGGAATATCAGATTGTCACAGGGGATCAGGAAGGAATTTTTTTCCCTGCAGGAGCTAATTGGATCATGCTTTGCTTGATTTTTTTTTTTACCTTCCTCTGGATCAACTGTGGGTATAGGATTATAACTTTCTTCTTTAACCATTAGCCGCCCGGCCAATGGCCGTTTGGCGGCTTCAAAACAGTCTCTGCATTCCGGGTGCACGCCATTTGGCGTGCTCCCGCACATGCGCCGTTTGCGCTAATGCAGAGCGGCGCAGCAGTGCGATCTGTCACCGGCCGTGCACCTCGGACACGGCCGATGACAGATCCGAGTACCGGCTCCCGTTGCTGGTACCATGTGACCTGCTGTGACCAATCACAGCAGGTCACATGACAGTTGTATACAATGGATGGCTTCATTCATGCCATCCATTGTATACTAGTGCCTAGCTGTGAATGGTCACAGTTAATCACATGCACATGTCATGTGATTAGCTGTGACCAAATCACAGCTAAGCACAAAAAAAAAAAAAAAAAAGCTGAATGAATCGATTTAATTCAGCTAAATGCTTGCTTATAGCAAAGTAATTCTTTGCTATAAGCAAATTGTGTAAAAAAAAAATACTGATCACTTCCCCAAAGTAGTACAATGTTACTATGGTAACATTGTACTACTTTGGTCATAGTAAAATATAAAAAAAAAAATCTTAAAAAAATAAAAAAAAAATGTAATAAAAAATTAAATAAAAAAAAAAATAATTTTTTTTTTCATACTGTCACCAGTCAGTGTCCCTGTTCACCGCCATGCCAGTTATATGATGACGCTGTACTGCACTGGTGACCGTATGTAAAAAAAAAAAATAGTGAAAATAGTTTTTTTAATTTTTTAATTTTCCGAAAAATGATGACAAAAAAATACAACTTCAAAAAACTCGCCATGCCTCTTATGAAGTACGTCGGACTGTCTACTCTGCAAAAAGGGGTCATTTGGGGATATCTGTACTGTTCTGACATTCTTGAACCACAAGAAATTAGATTGGCTGTCAGTACTTCAGGATTGATCAATATTCAGATCTATACCATAGTTTGTGAACTCTATAACTTTTCTACAAACTAAAAAATACATCCTAATTTGGGTTATGTTCACCAAAGACATGTAGCAGAATACATCTCGGCCTAAATTTATGAACAATTATTTATTTGTAAACTTTTATAACAGAAACAAAAAAAAAACGTGTTTTTTTTCAAAAATTTTGGTCTTTTTTTGTTAATTTAGCAAAAAATAAAAACACCAGCGGTGATTAAATACCACCAAAAGAAAGCTCTAGTTGTGTGAAGAAAATGATAAAATTTTAGTTTGGGTACAGTGTTGTATGATCGCGCAATTGTCATTCAAAGTGTGAGCGCTGAAACCTGAAAACTGGCCTGGGCAGGAAGGTGTAAAATTGCATGGTATTGAAATGGTTAATGGTTAATGGTTGAACTAGATAGACTTTTATCTTTCAGCCAGACTATGTAACAAATCTAGATGCTATAATATGAGGGAATTGTGGGATTGTATCAAAATATTCAGTATATCTCAGGACCTCTCTCCAGTACTTGCATATTTCCCCATATTTGGCCTCTGTACTACTTCTGCTGCACTGAAATACCAAGCAGTTTAATCAGCCCTGCTACATTACGTAGAGGAGGGAGGGTGGTATTCACCTTCATCACCCCCCACAAGTAGTACAGTGTCACTATGGTGACACTGTACTGCTAGGGTGACAGCATGTAAAAAAAAATACAAAACATGTCTATATAATTTAAATTTTTTTTTTAAAAAAACTATACATTTTTGGTTATAAACTAATTTGGGTTATTTTTTTTTACTAAAAAGATAACTGAATACATTTTGGCCAAGATTTAGAAAGATTTGCAAAATTTTATAAGAAAAACACTTAAATTTTTTTGGACATTTATATAGGGAGCAGGGCCCTCCTAACCCTCTAGTATTGAACTGTATTGTCTCCCGTTATATTGTAAAGTGCTGAGAAAACTGTTGGCGAAAATATATATATCCTGTATAATAAGATATAGCAAGAAAAATAAAATCCCAGTGGTTTATAAATACCGCCAAAATAAAGTTTTATCTGTCTAACAAAAAAATGCTAAAAAATTCATATGGGTACAGTGTTGCATGACTGCGCAATTGTCATTCAAAGTGTGATAGCACTGAAAGCTGAAAATTGGCCAGGAAGGGGGTGAAAGTGTCCAGACTTGAAGTGATGTGCAAGAGAACAGCGGTTACCATTGCCTCCTGCTGCTGTCAGTCACAGCCAGTTTGGAGGGAGCAGGCTGAGACACACTGTCTTGCTGGGATCGGGGGAAAGGGGGAGCCAAGAGCACAGACGGGGGACCTGAGAAAAAGGAGGACCAGGGATGCAAAAACATTACGCACAGCAATTAGGTACGACTTTTTACATAAACAAAAAATTGCCTTTACACTTTAAAAAAGTACCAGTGTGTCAGTAATTGGCGCTATCAGTCATTTTATCATCCATCTTATTTGCAGTTACATATGTAATTGGAATGTTAGTTAGTGGTACACCAAAATTAAAATTCTGGTGCTGAAACCGAAAATTCAAAATGCACTTGGCCAAAACCGCGCAGTTTTTAAAAATTAGTATTTTTTGGAAAAAAATACACTGCTAAAAAAAAAAAATATATATCTATCTCCCAATTTTTTGTAAAATATGTAAGGATGTTACGGCGATTAAATAGATACCCAACATGTCACGCTTTAAAATTGTGCACGCTCGTGGAATGGCATGAAGCGGTGGTACTTAAAAATCTCCATTGGTGATGCTTTAAAAATCTCTACAGTTTAGCAGTGTAAAGTTACAGGAGGTCTAGTGTGATAATTATTGCTCTTGCTCCGACGTTCGTGGCGATCTCACATCTCTCTCACAAGACCCCACATCTCTCCTCTGCAATGTCAAGCATTGGATCAAAAAATGCATTGATCTAGTGCTACAATAAAAAAAAAAAAAAAGCCGGAAACTGGAAGGGACGTTGCTCCGGTCCTCCAAGGGCATAGAGATGTGTGGTGGTCATCTTTCCTTCACTTATCTCTATGCCCAGCACCGGGATTGATGGTTTCTCAGGTAAGACTGAACTACCGAGCAGCGGCCGGGTGACGCCGGACGGGCAGCAGCAGGCGGCTTTGAGGGCAGGATTTTTTTGGCATCTTTACCAGTGCTTTTTTACATTTCAGCAGAAAGGGGTGTTTTCGGCCGAAACGTTTCGGCCACTGGAATTTTGGTGCATCCCTAGTAGTTTTTACATTGCCTGAGGTTTGCTATGAGTCTCAACAGGTTCTAAAATCCCAACAATTAGGTTTCATGTACAGCTGTAAGAAGATATTTTTGTCATATAAAAGGAAACTAGTAGAGAAAGGTGCAAGTCAGGACATAATACTACTCCTTCCACACAAAATCTGAGCCGAACAGGACGGGTGTCACATCTCAGCCCCCTCAGTTTCTGCCCAGTGGACTCAGGTGGACCCGTCAACTTTTACATCAGGCCATCTCTGATCCATAAAAACTGAAAAAAGGATGCAATCCATTTTGGGGGGGTTCCCGGTCCTGGGTGCACCCAGAGGCAGCAGGTGTAAACGAACACAAGCAAGTTAACATCTGCCTGTCCATAAGACTCCATGACTGAGTGATCAAAAGTCAATCTGCGCAGTCAAAACCCAAATGAACCATGAGTTGCAAGTGAACGCTAAGGACACAAAACCACACATTATCATGCAGCTTTTTTTTTTTGCACTGAACTGTACTGGAACGTGGTAAAACGCACCAGAACACAAGTCATTTAACGTGGGTCAAGGACTTTCTACGGCCCTGTCCATCTCTCCTAGAATCTTCTGCATGCTCTCAAGTCTGTGCTAGGAGACACAACAAACCTTCTAGCAATGGTAAGAATTGATGTGCTATCCTGGAGGAGTTGGACCGCCTGTGCAACCTCTGTAGGGTCCAGGTATCACCTCATGCTACCAGTAGTGACACTGATCCTAGCCAAATGCAAAACTAGTGAAAAACAGTCAGAAGAGATGAGTAGGGATAAAAAGGTCAGTGGCCTCCACCTGTAAAACCATTCCTGTTTTGGGAGTCATCTTTGTTGCCCATCTAGTGCACCTGTTAATTTCATTAACACCAAAGCACTGATTAACAACCTCTTCTGCTACGTAACGGACCAGATCAATATCCCAGGAGATTAACTTGATGCTATACTCTGATAAGTGTTCCTTTAATTTTTTTGAGCAGTGTATACCGTATTTTTCGCTCCATAAGACGCACCTAGGTTTTAGAAGAGAAAAACAATAAAAAAAAATATTCTGAACCAATGGGCCGCAGACCCACCGTGGAGGGGACGACCGCAGACACACCGTACAGGGGACGACCGCAGACACACCGTACAGGGGACGACCGCAGACACACCGTACAGGGGACGACCGCAGACACACCGTACAGGGGACGACCGCAGACACACCGTACAGGGGACGACCGCAGACACACCGTACAGGGGACGACCGCAGACACACCGTACAGGGGACGACCGCAGACACACCGTACAGGGGACGACCGCAGACACACCGTACAGGGGACGACCGCAGACACACCGTACAGGGGACGACCGCAGACACACCGTGCAGGGGACGACCGCAGACACACCGTGCAGGGGACGACCGCAGACACACCGTGCAGGGGACGACCGCAGACACACCGTGCAGGGGACGACCGCAGACACACCGTGCAGGGGACGACCGCAGACACACCGTGCAGGGGACGACCGCAGACACACCGTGCAGGGGACGACCGCAGACACACCGTGCAGGGGACGACCGCAGACACACCGTACAGGGGACGACCGCAGACACACCGTACAGGGGACGACCGCAGACACACCGTACAGGGGACGACCACAGACTGCAGACACACCGTACAGGGGACGACCACAGACTGCAGACACACCGTACAGGGGACGACCAGAGACTGGACCTTTGGGGAGGGAGGGAGAATCTGAATTTGACAGGTACCCGCTCTCACTTCCGCAGAGTTGTCCTCCGTTTATTGTGACAGCCGGGTGCCCACTGCGCAAGCGCGTCTCGGCTGTCACAGACGGGTGCCCACACTAAACATGCCGGCGCGGGAAGACTGTACAGTGCTGGACCGAGGAACAGGTAAGGTCCTGCTGCAGAGAAGAGCTGAGCGGCCGCTCCATATGATGCACTGACATTCCCCCCCCCCCCCCTTTTTTTGGGGGAAAAAAAAGTGTGTCTTATGGAGTGAAAAATACGGTATATTATGGTCAGTACTAAATACATGTAAAGATGAACTCCAAGAAGCAGCTTTATTTCTGTGTAATTGCTGATGGTTACATATCTTCAGCCAAAAGGTTGTTTAATTATTTCTCCAATCCATCTCTAAAAAAATAGACATGCATTATTCAAATCACAGGCTCCCTTGCCTATGATATTTTGTAAGACCGGTGGCCACTATGACATGTATTCCCAGAGCCACCAGTCTTGTCTCTGTCCTGCTGCAGTTCTTGATAGGGAGTGGTGACACTATTCCATCCCTGCTTGCTATAATGGGTTGATCCGAGAGTTAGACTCCCATATGAATCGCCCACTGAGGCAGCATTATCAAAAGGATAGCCCAGGACTCCTGGTCTCTCCCGCCTCCAATGAGGTCATGGGAGGACAGACCAGGAGTTTTCTCCCCTCTCTGCCCCCAAGGCTTGCAATATGCTCAGTGTAAGCGTTCCTCTGCTTATAATCACAAGCTCTAAATGTACCTGCACACATTCACTTCAGATTCCCTTTGTAGAATGAGAACTGTAGTTTCTAAAAACTGTAGCGTGAGAGGACAAGACGTGGAGTGATCCCTGCATTTCTACCTCCTCCTAAGGCAAGAAGCCGGCATTTTTAATATACAATGTCTGTCAAGAGGGTTGGGGACACTGACTGGGAAGAGGAGTGGCCAGGGTCAGGCAACAAGGGTGTAAGAGGATAAGCACCGGAGGGGCACTTTGGAAGGGAAGAGGGGGATTGGATTTTAAACACACACACCTTCTACTCCCCAAAGATAACCCCCCCCCCACTACATATCTGACACTATTTAGCCTAACTCTAGGAATAAAAAACAAAAACTACCCCTTGCAGTGGGACCACCCTGCACTGCAAGGGTTAAATGCTTGTTAACTCTGGGCAGACAGACAAGATGTAATACTGGCCTTAATCCTCTGCTGCAGGGCTCTACTCCACTCTAGAGCCGCTAATGCAGAGTGATGTACACTGCTATACATTCAGGGGAGCACAAGGGAGACATGCAGGGTCTTTTAGACCCTGGATATCTCATTAACCACTTGCCTACTGGGCACATATACCCCCTTCCTGCCGAGGCCAATTTTAAGCTTTCAGCGCGGTCACACTTTGAATGACAATTGCGCGGTCATGCAACACTGCACCCATATGAAATTAAAAAAAAAAAAAAAAAGGTTTCACACAAATAGAGCTCTCTTTTGGTGGTATTTAATCGCTGCTGGGTGTTTTATTTTTTGTGCTATAAAACAAAAAAAAAAATAAAAAGCAAAAAAATTAAAAAAAAAAAAAAAAAAGTTTCTTTGTTTCTATTATAAAATTTTGCAAACAGGTAATTTTTATCCTTCACTGATGTGCGTTGATGAGGCTACACTGATTGGTATTGATAGGTGGCACTGATGTGCAATGATGATGGGTACTGCGGGGCAGCACTGATCATTGATGATCGGTGCCAATCTGTCCTCTGGCAATTGCCACAAAATGCAGCCGATAACAGGCAAATGCATTTACAGGTGATCTGCTGTGTCACTGGACACAACTGATCACGTGGTAAAAAGCCGCTGTGATTGGCCTTTTACCACATCACGTGACTAGCTGTCATGGAGATCACTGGGTGCGCGTCCCCGGGGGTGTGCGGGAGGGCGCGTTCTGGGAGGACGTCATACGACACCCTTCCAGAACTGGATAACCGCGCTATAGCCGTCATTCGGCTATAGAGCAGCTGGCACGTGGTTAAAAAAAACATTTCACCAAAAAAAAATAAAAAAATCACACGGGACTTTGTGTCCCTTATGTGATTAAAATAAGTGAAGTAAAAACATTTTTTTTTTGTTAAAAAAAAAAAAAAAAAATATCAAAGTTGCACCCAAGCACATAACATCCATATATATGCACATACATAAGTTAAAGCGCATGCCGGGGTGCCTACGCATGAAAATGTTCATTGCGATACATGTTACATATACATGCCAGAATGAGAGCAATAATTCTAGAATGAGACATCCTCCGTAACACTATACTGATGACCTAAAGTGGCTTTAAAAGGGGCACCTATAGAAAATATAGGGCAATGAAGTTTGTCACCATTTCACAAGCACACGTAAATTTAAGGTTTGACATACTGGACATTTACTCAGTGGAACCTCATTCTATATTTCACAAAAAAATGGGGTAATTTATTGCTTTTTTGTGCCCTAAAATTAATTTAAGTATTTAATGAAATTTAGCGTTTCCTAGACCTTTGCAATAATATCGTTCGACAAAAAATTGGAACTACTACTATTTTATTCTCTAGGGTCTTTGCCTTCAGAAAATATAGAACGTTTGGGGATTGTGTGTAATCTTCAAGCCTAAAATGATTTTTTTTTTAAAAATTGTGCAAAACACGCAAACATGGCTGGGTTTCTACAGTTGAGACTGTTTTGGATGAGGTGGGATTAGAACCTCAGACATTTTACAGATTTCTAGGGCTCAGAGAGCCTTCCCCTCACTTACTATACCTGGGAGTAATTTCACCCTACAGGAAGTGAAGGAAGCCAACATCAATAGCGAACAAAATAAAGGTTTATGATAAAATGGAACTACAGTCCTCATGCACACGGGACATTTTCACAGCTGCTGTTTTTAGCTTTTGACTTTTTTTCTACAGCCAGTAAACTCCCCAGCATGTTATCCTATGTGTCCATGCACACAGACTAATTTGGGTTTTTTCCAGCCAAAAAACATTGAACTAGTGGGTTTCTAGAAGAGTTTTTTTGTAAAAACACTAACGCTGAAAAACACAGCAAACCAGCATTTTTGGACTTTTTTTTGGTTAAAAAAAACCCTCTAAAAACCGCACACATGAAAAAAATGCAGCTAACCGCTAATACAAAAACTCATGTTTTTATTGGACTTTACACAGCTAACGTTACCAGCATTATTAAAATACCCCGTGTGCATGGAGCCTTAAAGTGTTACTAAACCCCGGATTCACTATATCTGGTCTCGCACAGTACACAGAACATGGAAGGGCAATCATTTTAGCAAATATAAACTGCTAAATACTTTTGCTCATCAGCAGTTAGAGCAGTCTTGTGACTTCTATCAGTGTCCAGCCGAGACCATGTTAAAGCTTGTAGGAGTTCTCATTCTGCTCTAGGATGCAGAACCCCTGACTTCTGTCTGGACAGTGCCGATTGGCCCTCTGCTGAACACGTACAATCCCAAGAAAAAGCAAAAACAAACAACCTCTCTAGCAATACACCCCAAACTGGGCATGTACAGAGTAACCGCACGGGCCAGATATAGGCTAGCAAAGGGCCGCATCTGGCCCTCGGGCCGCAGTTTGGAGATCACTGCTCTACACCATATGTCTCATCAGGAGGTAAGAGGGAGAAACTGGAAGAAGGGGAGGATCAGAGAAGTCAGGATCAAACTGCGTTTTTACACAATGAAGAGGATTAACCCCTTAGGTTCTACAATGAGTATAACAAGCATGCTTTACTGCATATACAGACTGATTTTACTGTTGTGGGTTTAGTAACACTTTAATACCTGTCCAAAGGTCCCTCACCAACGTCTGAGTGCAGAACTTCAGACCTCTTCATTGGCCAGTGGGGGATGATGTCCCTCCTAGGTAGGAAGCCATCATCCCAGCACTTAGACCGGTCCAGTGCTGTAAGCCAAGATGTGCATGCACAGCTCTGTTTACAGTGTCAGAGAAGACAGCAAGTAGGCAGACAGGGGCATTTTATTGCAGACAGGGGCATTTTATTGCAGACAGGGGCATTTTATTGCAGACAGGGGCATTTTATTGCAGACAAGTCAGTGCAGGTCTCTTCTACAAAAAAAAAACAAAAAAAAACCAAAAGCCCGCCGGCTTGCCTTTCTTACAGCAGAAGTTCAGTTTTGCTACAAAGCTGAACTCTGGGAATTACAAACAGCCACCCATTCAGTTTTAGCCCCCCACAATGCAAGGATGGAATGCTTGTAAAATCTAGAAGAAGAAAAGGCCTAATCCCTTATTCTTCTCTCCCCGAACTGTCAGAGCTTCTCAAAAGGTGCATCCTCACCTACAAAGTAGACCTGGTCCTGCATTGTAAGGGATGACATCAGGGTGAACGCTGTCTGGAACACCTTACAAAGGTCTGTCACACTGTGGAGGAGGCCTACTGGAGCAAGGAATGTGGTAGATTACAGACGATTCCTCATCTCCTAGACTTCAGAATTTAACCCTTGCAGTGCCAGGGTAAGGGTTACTTTGACAAGCTGCTGCAATGGACTGCATCCGTGAATGCCTGGAAGAGACTTCTATCCCAATGTAAGTTATACAGCCCAAGGTTTTGGCCACAGACATGCTTCAAAAAGCATCTAAAGCTAAAACTTTAGTTTTACAAGTGGGTGTTAGACCCCCGATCAGGTTCGTTTCGTGTCCTACTGGAGAGGATTCACTTTAGGGGATCAACAGAATGTCAGGAAAAAAAAAAAAAAAAAAAAAATCAATCTTTTACACGCCTGTCACCAGTACAGGTGTTCCAGGTGGAAGATTTCACTTTGGTGACAACTGTAAGGGTAGAGACACATTGAGTTAGTTTACCAATATACTGAATCTTGCTGCTAGAAAACAACACATGCACCTATGAGGAAATGTAAGCATGTTTATGCAGATAAACATGCAGACAACATTGAATAGCAAAATAACTTTTTTCCCTTTACAATTAGCACTGATTCATGTGTACACGTGTAAAAATATGCTTATATCCACATTTGACTGAAATAGTTTTTTTCTTAAATGCAAATCTAGAATATGCTGTATATAAATACAGATTATTAGAGCTGCGTTCAGATGCCAAAAAAAATAAACTGTACAGGTTTGAACACAGCCCAATTATTTTTCTTCCTAACTACAGCAGATAGAGGCTGAATTTATCTAGTGGGAAACAAAAACTGACAAGGGCTCCATTTCTCCCACACTCCAAGAGTGTTTGATGTACTAGCAGATTTATATACACTAAAACATACGGAAGCTCAAGTTTTACATAAAAGCTAATCATTGTAAGCCCCCCTGCAATGTTGTAGTGCAACTAAACCTTCCTATACTTTTCAGCAATGGAAGCTGCCATCTTAGCCTCTGATCTTCACCTGCCATGATGCTGCACGTGTTCAGTTATGACACCAGCTATTTGATGGTTTGGCAGTTTGAGAATACAGGCAAATCTGACAGATCACATTCCTGGCATGCTGGGAATGTAAATTTTTTGTTACTTAAATCAGTGGGTTTAGTAGCGCTTTAAATGGTTTGTCTCCTCTCTAACTGCAAGAGAGCTTATTCTTTTGAAAATCAAGGCTTACTGGCAAAATCACCAGATGAAAATAGAAAGCAGGCTAAAAAGAAAATGAATGCAGCCACCACATTTTAAAAAGGATAAGCCATAATCACACACACCTCGAAAAATTAGAATATCGTGCAAAAGTTCATTTCAATAATGCAACTTAAAAGGTGAAATATAAGAGATAGTCTCATTACATGCAAAGCAAGATAGTTCAAGCCGTGATTTGTCATACTTGTGATGATTATGGCTTACAGCTCATGAAAACCCCAAATCCACAATCTCAGAAAACTAGATTACATGCAATCAATAAAACAAGGATTGTACATAGAACAATATCGGACCTCTGAAAAGTAGAAGCATGCATATGTACGCAGTACTTGGTTTGGGCCCCTTTTGCAGCAATTGCTGCCTCAATGCGGCGTGGCATGGAAGCTATCAGCCTGTGGCACTGCTGAGGTGTTATGGAAGACCAGGATGCTTCAATAGCGGCCTTCAGCTCTTCTGCATTGTTCGGTCTCATGTCTCATCTTTCTCTTGGCAATGCCCCATAGATTCTCTATGGGGTTCAGGTCAGGCGAGTTTGCTGGCCAATCAAGCACAGTAATCCCATGGTCACTGAACCAGGTTTTGGTGCTTTTGGCAGTGTGGGCAGGTGCCAAGTCCTGCTGGAAAATGAAGTCAGCATCCCCATAAAGCTCGTCTGTGGAAGGAAGCATGAAGTGCTCCAAAATCTTCTGGTAGACTGTTGCGTTGTCCCTGGACTTATTGAAGCACAGTAGACCAACACCAGCAGATAACGTGGCTCCCCAAATCAACACAGATTGTGGAAACTTCACACTGGACTTCAAGCATCTTGCAGTGTGTGCCTCTCCATTCTTCCTCCATACTCGGGGTCCTTGGGCCTCTCCATTCTTCCTCCATACTCTGGCTCCTTGGTTTCCAAATGAGATGCAAAAGTTGCTCTCATCAGAAAAGAGGACTTTAGACCACTGAGCAACAGACCAGGTCTGTTTTTCTTTAGCCCAGGTAAGACGCTTCTGATGTTGTTTGTTGTTCAGGAGCGGCTTGACAAGAGGAATACGATATTTGAAGCCCGTGTCCAGGATCCATCTGTGTGTGGTGGTTCTTGATGCACTGACTCCAACCTCAGTCCACTCCTTGTGAAAGTCCAACACTTTTGAATGGCCTTTTCCTGACAATCCTCTCCAGGCTGCGGTCATCCCTGCTGCTTGTGCACCTTTTTATTCCACATTTTCCCTTCCACATAACTTTCTATTAATGTGCTTTGATATAGCACCTTGGGAACATCCAACTTCTTTTGCAATTCCCTTTTGAGGCTTTCCCTCCTTATGGAGGGTGTCAATGATGGTTTTCTGCACAACTGTCAGGTCAGCAGTCTTTCCCATGATTGTGATTCCTACTGAACCAGACTGAGAGACCATTTAAATGCTCAGGAACCCTTTGCAGGTGTTATGGCTTAATTAGCTGATTAGAGTGGGACACTTTGAGCCAAGAATATTGCACCTTTTCACAATATTCTAATTTTCTGAGATTGTGGATTTGGGGTTTTCATGAGCTGTAAGCCATAATCATCACAATTATAACAAATCATGGCTTGAAC